>NC_056546.1:14511757-14820924 GCF_910596095.1 Thunnus maccoyii | reverse complement strand
AGGCAGCTTAGGGAGATATTAAAGGAGTAGAAGGGGGAGCAGTGGAAGGGCGTTTCTGACACTTGCTCCCTCATTCATCAGGCCCTCATAGGCCCGTCGGTGACAATGAAAAGATTTCACAATACAGCCGCGGCAGAAACTCATTCTGGCCCTCATCCATCATGTTCAGCCTGCTAGCCGTTCCACTGACCTAATCTGTGATGCCTCGCTGCCTGCACCCCGTTCCTTAAAGGCAGGCTTCATTACTGTGAGGGAGAGCAGGAGATAGAGGCCAGGGGCCAAGGGCCTGGAGAAAAGGGCCGTGGTAGTCAGATACACACAGAGACTTAAGGTGCATAAAACACTGAGACAGCCTACTGTCACAATTAGCCACTTTCTACAGCAAGGAGGACTGCAGTATACACTGTCATAGATGATAGAGGTCTTTGGAGAAAAAAATATATAAATATAGGAGAGAAGTAAGGTGGCACTGCTCAATTTAGTCTGATAAATTCTGAAAACACAATCTCACTGTCATGGAAATGTCCATCTAACAATCTAACAGCCTTCCTCCCATCCATCAATCAAGTGATTAGGCAGCTTGTTACTGTCACAAACAATTTCCAAGTCGATGACTGATAGAACTTGAATCAGATATGCCAAACTCACAGCGGCAGTCAGGTAGAGTTTGCTTGAGATAGAATCGCTGAACTCGCCTGATGTACAAACAGATACCTCCTCTTATCCATACTAACCCCTGTACTTCCTCCCTCCATCCCCTCCATCCACGGTCTGTTGTGATCCCTGCTCTGCATTGCCGAATGTTACTTAACTAAAAAAGGGTTGGACAGAGGGAGGGTGTCTACCTGACCCTGGACCAGCTATTATGGAGCTTTATTCCCTAAACTCCTGCTCTGGGTCTGAGGCCAGACTACACTGCCAGCTCCCCCTCTTATCTCTCTAACTGGTCTGTCCCCAGACCCTGTTGCCCACTGCCTAATGGAGCCTGTCTCTGCACCGAGGGACAAATTCAATCAAGCCCCTTGCTAAACATCTTCAAATAACATTGCTTCAGCTCTGCGGGAAAGTGAACATTGTTGCCATTGAGATCAAGTCAACTGTCTAGGTAGCAGTGCTATTACTGCTCAGCCAACACCAGATAGGAAGCAATACTTCTTGGTCTTTGAAGCAGCAAAAAGGAATTGTAGCCCCCCTCCCAAACACACACACCAAAACATGGTACATTATATTTTTTGCTATGCTAGCTTTAAGCAGTGGGAATGCAATGATGAAACTAATCAATTAAATATGAATACATCGACTTTGCATATTTTCAAACTCAATGCTTCTGTATGTTTTACTTTTTGAATATTACTGCTAGCCCAAATTTTGAGCGCATGTATGAGAATTCAAGAGAACTCATCCAAAGTATGGGAATGCTCTAAACAGAAACCCAATAATATAGTTCTTTGTTGGTAATTGATTTTAGCTTATTATCAGAATATTTTTCTGAAATTTGTCTTGCATCCCAGGGCACACACTGTTTCACATACATAACAAAAGACAACAATTAACCAAACAACAAAATACTGGTATAACGGTATTGTTCTTTCACAGTTGTAATAGCAGTAGTTGCCATGAACAAACACATTGCATAAGAGAAACAGCCCCTGATGTGCTCTATGGTGCCAACCACATGTTTATCAGTTAGTTCTTTCTCTAGAGACACTGAAACATTGCACAGCTGTACATAGTAAGCGTATGTTTTCCAGCTCTACAGCCATTAGAAAACATACTTTGCAGTAACAGTTAGAAAGGTCTGTACCATTAACATACTGTAGCTTAACAGCTGCAACACTGAATGTTATTTGTGTCTGCATGATATGCCATGTTACCAAAAGTAACAATAAAGCGATGCTTTCTGGAATACTTCATATAATAATCAGCATAATAACACAGTGGCTAGTTAGTTACATCCCAAATAAGAATAATTTATAATATTTCATGTATGTATTATTGTATATTTCTGATGTTGTAAATTTCATGACAGCAGAAACAACATTACTTTCACATGTTTAACACACAGAATAAGTTTAGACACTGTGTCTAATATAATCCTAATGAAAAAAATAATCTCTAACACCCCCCAATTGCTATCAATGTTGACTCAATGATCATTTTACCATCAGATCACTTATTGCATCATACACCCTCCTGTGTTGGGGGCTGGAGATTAAAGAGACAGTTAATTGACAGGCAAGGCTGCCCAGGAAACACCAACAAGACAGATCAAACTGATGGGAAATGTTTACAAGCCTTACATCAGCGCAGATAACATCTGAGGAAGGGATTTTCTTTAAAGCTCCCATAAATCACAAATATATCAAAATGCATACCATTGTGTATCTTTTTTTAAACAAATCCAAACAAAGTTGCAGTAGATTATAGATGTTTACCCTGGTGCATATATACAGTAGAAAGCAGGCAGATTATAACCTTTAACTGCCTGATCATTCAATATCCATCCCTCTGTAAAACTACATTGTACATTAAGAGCTGTGAATGTTTTCCCTCAGTACATACCCTTTGTAATGCTACTCTTCTTATCAAGTCTAACCCTCTGGTTAGCATTTGCACAACTCCTGTTGTTTCTATACAATATTCCATTTGCTTTTTGTGCTATTGGTATGTCTGCAATAGGATAAGAAAAAAAACATTAGTATCATATTAGAATATATACAGCATGTCCAACCAAATGCTAAACAAGAAGTCCATAATAAAAGCACTGTAATTCAGTGAGGATGGGAGCATTTCCTGTCTGAGGGAGATGCTTTTATAGAAAGCCGTTATGGAAGTGAGTCCTCAAGTGATTTTTTTGACAATTTAACTGGTTCTCCTGACACATTAAATGACTATGCTGACAACTTAACTGCACTGCCAATCAATATTTCCTATTACTCTCATTGTCAAAGAGAAAATAAAAATATGATGTTGAGGTCAATGCAGGAGTGACAAGGCATTAAGGCCCTATCAGTGCTGCTTATTAATGCAGATAGCCCATCAAAAATAGAGAAGATATATATGCCCTGTCATCGACCACTCAAGTTTTTACTTGAAAAATACTAAATTATATAAACTAGTGCAGTGCCCGTTCAAAACGTGCCTGTTCGGAACAGGCCGATTGCTTGGCCTCCGGTATTGCTGCTTGCAGCTTTCTTGAGAACCGCTCATCCA
Source organism: Thunnus maccoyii (assembly GCF_910596095.1). Classification (NCBI taxonomy): domain Eukaryota; kingdom Metazoa; phylum Chordata; class Actinopteri; order Scombriformes; family Scombridae; genus Thunnus; species Thunnus maccoyii. The sequence continues at coordinate 14,817,711 of NC_056546.1, read as the reverse complement.
AACAACTTCACACTCCAAACAGCACTTCCTTGTGTCCTCAGCAATACACCCACCAAATGTGAAGTTGATCGGATGAACGGAGGACAGACAGACAGACAGACAGACAGACAGACAGACAGAGACTCCTTTGGCTGCTCTATGGTGCAACTATGCATCTGTGTGGCTGCCATATTGGAGAGGTCAAGATCCACTAGTAAACAAATGCAGCTCTGGTATTTACGCCAGCATTTGCGGCCACCATATTGTAAATGTCCAGATCCGCTAAATGTTTTCTTTTAATGATATCTTTAACATTTCTAATTCAAACAACTTCACACTTGACACTACACTTCCTTGGGTCCTCAGCAATACATATGGCAAGTATGAAGTAGATTGGATGAATGGTTGTTGAGAAAAGCGAAGGACATACAGACATACAGAGACTCCTTCCTTAGTTAGATATGAAAATGCTGAGATATAAATAACATTTTTAGCTGATATTGAAAACAATGAATACTGGGATATTGCAAGATTATTCTCATTCCCTCCGTTTCTACACAGCGATTTCTTGAAACAAAGTATGGACTGGAAGCTAAGTAGCGACAGTGTTTTCCTGTTCAAAGCACTGGGAAACAGCCTCACAAAAAAAACAAATGTTAAATGCAACAATGCCATACCGACTAAGCTGCTTAACTCCACCCACAGCATTACAACCCAGCAGATTCCACATCAGAGAAGACAATTAACCAAGGGTTTAACCTGTCAATCATGTCCTGTCAAACTATCACACTTGCACTCTCAGGTCCACCTCCTACTTAACTCCCTCTGTGATATGCTGCTGGCAGTTTGGATGGCTTGACTGACGGCAGTCCTGATCCCGGCACTGGGAGGCGCCTCTGTGGACGTCTTGGACATGAGAAAGGGAGATTGGGGCGGACATGTGAGAGTGAAGTGAATGGGCCTAAAGGATAGAGGGAGTGCCAGAAAATTTGCTGTTCTGTCCTAATTAGATGTGCAAAGCAGCATAGGGGCTCTGCCACTGTGATGATCAGAGTGAGGGGAGGGGTGGGGGGGGAGAGACAGACATATGCACAGACAGACAGTTTCACTCTCTTTTTATTGATCAAAATGCAAAGACTTTTTCAGAGCACTTGTCCACTCAGTTCAGGCTTAACATCAGCCAGGCACTGCATTGGACACAACTTAATCACACACATATATACACAAAAACAAAAAATGTGTGAGATCGAATCAAGATACACACAAAAAAAAAATAGCTCCCTTCATCTCCTGGCGCTGGGAAGTATCTGCAAAATGTAACTTCCAAAATATTAAGCCAGTTCAAACAAGATAAAATTTCAAACAACCTTTCTTATTTAGTTCTAATGTGACTAAAAACCTTTAAGTCTAGTTTAGAGAGAAAGGGAGAGAGGAGTGCATGTTAGATTAGGTGCATGTAGGCAGAAATATGGGCTGAACCCATTGGCTGTGTATCCCATTACTTTGCACTCTGCTTCCAACCCTTTGGATTCCATACCGTTCTGTTAACCATCAGCAATTATCTCCCTGTCAGAGCTAAAGGTAACAAATTTCCCCCCATCCAGCCAGCCGCTATCATCCTCTGGACACCAGCATCAACTGACAGCAGCTAAATCACGCCAGCCAGCCAAGACTCCTGACAGACAAATGCACTACCTTGGAAATCCTGGGCCCATCACTCTAAGAGGGGAGGGGTGGAGGAAAGGAGGGGCGGATGGAAGAGGGAGTCTCTCCCTGCTGACCTTATACTTCTTCCTTTTTTTCCTCCAACCCCCCCTTCTTGCTGTAGGAGATGGACTGCCCTGTATTCTGTAAGCACAGGGCCCCGTTCCCAAATAAGAGAATTATTAATGGAGCTTTCCTCGGTGCTGGTTTATCTTGTAGCATCACACCAGGTCCAGGTTTCCCCCTTTTACAGATGGACACAGTGAGCCGAGGCTATGAGTTATCCAAACAGCACCCAGCAACCACAAAACAACACTAAAGCTCCAACTACAAACACCATATTTCTGCTACCTGGAAAACTTTCTAACACCTGATTTCTAGATGGAATTGAAGCAAAAATCTAAGTTATCTGTCTCGGACTCATCAGCATTTATATTAATATAGCCCTCTGAATCACCATAGACTTTACAGCCAAGAGCTTTATTGAAGCAAATAACAAAATAGAGAACAGTAGACTAAACAGTTTTTGCTTAAATTAAGCATCCATACTTTAATGACTACTTTTTAGTATTTTAATTTAGAACCAGTTTTATAGGCAATCCCCTCAAATGATGTTGAGGCCCAGTTACACATCTTGTACATACCCCACCCCATCCCCCCAAATATCAGCAGTAAACAAGTTGACAAATGACTTGAGCAAAATGTGGATGATCCTAGGTGAGGCTGTGGATTGCATACATGTGCAGATTAGTGTGATTAATGTAACAGACTGACAGGTGAGGTTAGGGCGACAAGCTGATTTCTACTCTAAATGACATGACCTTTTTTGTGAGTCAAACATATTCACTATAAAAGTCATTGGCACGTCACTGCTGCTTAGCATATCCCCTTTCCCATACCTGCTTCCTTTCAGTTGAAAAATCTTTTTTTTTTCTCTATTTTAGAATTGAGCGCTTTGAATTGAACTAGATGATCCAGCAATGCTGCTGTGCCAAAAAAAAAAAGGTAAAACAACATAGCCTAGTAGGTGTAAATCAAGTTTTCTTTGCATTAATTTAAGTGGTTCACAGCTTTAACAGCTCTCTCCATCAGATCACATTAGCATACTGGTGCAGGTAGATTTCTGTGTGTGACACCCTGTATCAGTAGGGGTGAGAAAGGAGGGGTGCTGTACCTGACAGTGGCCTGTCAAGCCAGATAGGATGTGTTTAACGATAAGCTGTCTGCCTGGATCACACATGCGCGCACACACACACACACACACACACACACACACACACACAGACACACACACACACACACACACACACACACACACACACAGAGAGACACAGACTAGTCCACCATCCAGCTTAAGGAGAGCTCAATGACATTTCAAAACCTCAAAGGTTAGATATAAGAAGCGGAGCACATGTGATCTGATTTCTATTTTCTAAATAAACAACTGTCATTACTTACTGTACATAATTTAATTAAATATGTATATAACACCAAATATAATAACAACAATCATATACTGACATTTCACTATTTGTAAATGGATTGTTGTTATTATTGTTAGTAGCAGTAGCACTAGTAGTAGCAGTATAATGCTGTGTATAATGTAGACATGATACTGTAAAAATGAATCAATCGAGAAAATGCAGAGGCAAAATATTCATCCAGTTGATGCTCCAATATCTATGAATTAAACAGCAACTATATCCATCACAGTTCATTCAGTTACCTGCAGTTACTTTTCAACCAGAGCGCTCAACAACTGACTTGCAGCACAAAAACACAGCTGGTGAAGCAGCCACAATCTCGCTCCAAAACAAGCTCAGCAGTTTAACAACAGGGGCCAAATCTAAGGTAACGACAAGGATACAATTGTACTGTAGAACATGCCTACCAGGGTGTACTGGTTTGACTACAGTAATTGGAGGTCCACACACACACTCACACACGCGGGAGGCCCCTAGGCAGGATCAATATTTGTTGGGATTGCACCTTGTTCCAACAATGCAAGATTTACGGCAGGCGTAGGGGATTTACACTTTGTCTTCGAAGCAACTCATCAGTGCAACCCAATTACTAACCCCAGACAGACAGCATTAACATGGGCCGCGCCGCTGCTTTATGGCCCCTCAGCCCGTCTCATTCCAGCCTCTTCAGGCGCTGCCACCATAACGGATACTACACTTAAAATGTGCTCACAGGAATGAATTCTCAGTCTTTCATTACTCCTACCTTGATTTACTTCATATCATTTCACAGCTATAGACAAAGATAACACATTGTAAATTACCCTCATCCTGTCTGCCTGTTTCAGCACTGGGGGAGAGCGGCAGGGGGCGGCAGAAGGAAAACAGAGGGGGGGCAGTGGCAGCGACAGGGGGCTCAGGTGTCGGTGCATCTGCCCTGACAGAGATGCATGTCTGTCACAGAAAATTGTTTTGTCCTTGTGAAACTTCTTTGACGGAGTGTATTGTACAGTGGCCCCTATACACAGTGAAATCCCAGAGGAAATCCTCCCTGTGAGGATGAGCCTAAAATTAGTGTGAAAAAAAAAAATACTACAACTGTTCACTTTCATGATCTCTAACTGTCTAACTGTCTCTCTGAACACCTGCAAGACAGTTGCTTGCTTTAAGAAAAACAATAGTAACCACACCACATATTATAGTACCCGGAACCATCACTAAACTATTGTTTTGGTGAGCAGGTGTCATTTTTAGCCCTCGGGCCATTGGCAGAGACTTGCAAGTCGCTAAGTCTCCTCTGGCCACTTCTGTTGCTACTGTGTGAGTTTAGGGAAGACCATGCCACTGGCCCCAATTCCCCCTTAAACACACACAATCACAGCCACAGGGGCACAATTTCTACCAAAAGCACTTTATAGCCTGTCAGTCACAGACTGCATGAAAAACTGTTGCATCATACACTTTCCCAACATACTGCTGTACACTATTGACAAATGAAGGGTTTCTCTCCAAAACACTATACATCATTTTCTTGACAAAAAATAAATACCAAAAATGTCTTGCTTAGTGTTTTCTCCTCCTTGAATAGTGGTCTGTCATATTTGCTTTACCTCCAGGCCAACAATTATTGTGCAAGAATGGGTACAGTAGATTGAGAGTACAAAAATTTTGGGGGGGGGGGGGGTGTAACTAAAGAATCTGCAATTACAACCAAATGTTTTTTGAGGTTTACATATGAATAAAATATTATCTACTTTCTATGTAAGCACTCGAATAACATTGGATGACTCCATCTGTTCTTCAGTAACGTACATCTGTGTATGGTGTCACTGAGGAAAACCCACTGATGTGGGCTGTAGGAAACCCCCCTCGTCCTCCCTGTAATTTCCTCAACCCTCCATCCTATTTCAGTGGTTGATAACTAAGAACATTAGTTTTATGCCACTTGCCAAGCTCAAATGAAAAGAGAGCTAACTTTAATGACACCGCAATTAATCGGCCCAATAGACAGACAGCTAAAAGACGAGATATTGACTTCATTAAGGATAATGTATTATGTCATTAAGTCAGTAGGGTCACCTTGTGTATCATACAAGCTGGTTAATATATTGGCATTTTCTATGAATAAGATAAATTCAGATGTGCGAGATAAAGCTGATTAGAAAATGTTTCATCCACAGAGGCAGGGCTGCATGCAAGCGAGGGCTGCTAGAAGACCTCCAGAGGGAGAGAAAAGGGATAATGTGTTACCAATCATACTTTATCAGAACCCAGATTGATTTGCTGCAGCAATTTAATCATTATTGTTTAGCTCTAATCTACAAAGACAAACACTCCAGGCATGAATGTCTTCATAGGCGCATGTCAGCAGCCTCATTTATTTTCCAATGTTAGTGTTTTTTATGGATTCAACACATTACAAAGATTAGTATTAACTTTTAGTTATTGACCTTGTAAAGCATGAAAAAAATCTACACATGAATCAAATCATTAAAACTAATATACATGCTATTTTTTGTAATATTTAGAATACCGCACAGTATATCAGCACCATCGTGAAAGTAGCGATTATTTATGCCTGATATTTCCATGTATTCATTCAAGGCACTTCACATTGTAAAACTGTATTCATATCACTGTCCAATACAATAACATTAAAGTCCCCCTCTCAGCTGTATCTGTCTCCTTTCCCAGAACATCTCCCTCAGGAGTATTGAGAGGTATAGGAGTTCCACTGCTCTCTATTGCGACCTTGCTAGTTTCTTTTTTTGGGGGTCTGTGTGATTATCGGCAGTTTCTCATCTGGTGGAGGCTCCGCTCATTTGTCATGATTATTGCTGAGTTCTGGCCTGTCATTGGCTGCAAGAGATCAATGGCTTTGGACTCTCCCTCTGTTGTATGGGCAGGCCAAACAGCCTTTTCTTCACTAAATGAGGCTTTCCCTCTATCCATCCATCCATTCTATCCATACAGCTTTCTTTCTCTCTGTGTCTCTCTCCCTCCTGAGTCAGTTCATCAATTTGGTAGTCTATACATCTTTTTTTTTTTTCAATCAGTGCTGACATAGTGTCTCCATTGCAGGTATTGAAAATACCAAGCTCTGTAGTTGCAGCTGCCCATTCTTGATTTGAAAAGAAGCTTTTCTTGCTCTGTTTCGACTTGACATACCCATCCCTAATGTGAAACAGTCATCAAAGTGCACAAAGCCCTAAAGAAACTGTAGCCAAATAGGCACTGTTGCAGTTGTTTTTTTGTGTCTTTGGAAAGAAGTCATCCAGTAAGTCTGAAAGATAAAGATGCATGTAAAAGCAATCCAAATCAACACCAACGTCATACTGAAAAGTCCTTTAAAGGTTAAGTTAGTTTGATCCTCTATATAACTCTCTTGACGAGAGTTAGGTGAGAGTACCAATACCACTCACCTTTGTACAGTATATATGAAGCTACAGCCAGCGGCCAGGTTAGCTAAGATTAACAAAAAGACTGGAAAGGGAAACAGCTGCCTAGTCTTAATGTCGCGGTAAGGTTGCCAGGCAACCAGCAGAGACTCCAGGAAGCCACTGCACCCGGTCAAGAAATAGTCCAGCACATAACAATGTATTAAACACCAACATGTTGTTTTTACACTGGTTTTTGTATAGATTATATAAACAAGAGTTAATTAGTGAGCTTTAGAGGTGACTTACTGTGTTTTACACCAATTAATAAATTACTTTTAAACAATATAAATATAATAAGTGCTCATTCGCCTTAATTTCTTCATGTGCTGGATAAGAAATTTGTCATGTTTCCAGCCACCAAATATCTAAAAAAAAGTCTACTTTTTAAAGAATTTGAAATGAATGTTATGAATCATTTATTCGAACTCTTCTGGGAATGCAGCTGGACAAACATGTGCCGTAAACCATAAGCCTTAAACCATCAAACTAACCCTTGCACCATAACTTGGCTCACAGATCGCATGAATGTCACGCGCCACCAGTAATAACTTCAAACTCTTTGGATGATATTTAACCAGTGCAAACAAGATGAGCCTCCAATGTCCTCATTAAAATCCATACACAGTCTCTCAATCAACTGCTGCTGTTGTATGCTGCATGGGTCTGGACAGAGTATAAAGTTCACAAGTGAACACATCATTATATCATGATCTGTAATGATAAGTTCTCAGAATAACTCTTTTCTGATTATGTGAGTCAGTGGTTAGTGGTCCTTTAAATATCACGGTTTATATTTGTAGAAAATGAGAGTGTAATTTAATGTTCAAAGAAGCTACAGAGGACTTTAATTATGTACCCTTAATGAGGAATAAATTATGGCAAGACTAATTGCTTATGAATGTGAAGACACAGATCATGGCTCCTGCTGTACCGCACATACTGCAGCTACGGCGAATCACAGAGCTGCTTTTACTACGTGGTTTCTAGATTATGTGTGCAATGTTTTGTCGCCCAATGTGCATTTACTAACCATTACGTATACTTATAAAATATAACACCCAGTGAATGTATAAATAAATGCACATCATGAAAATGTCATGAAAATTGGTGTTCATAAAAAGGAAGCCAAAACCATAATGTAACACCAAGACAACATTAGAAAAGTGACACCGTCATTATTGAATCTTGACACGCCGCATCAATCATGAGCCGTATCAGCATAACATACATGAAGCGCCCTATCATAGAGGGCCCTACAAAACAAAAGGAATTGCTCCAGCGTGGAAAGCCACTGAGCATACATTCATGTCAGTAATCAACACACGGGCCCTCTCAGCTTCTCTGCATGGGTCACAGAATTAAAGTGCCTTTCACGCAAGGTCAAGACAGAGCAGAAAAGCCTTATTAAATATATTCCACCACTCCATGTAAATGGCAAGGGATGATCCCCTACAGTAATTATCAGCTTGCCTTTGTCTTCATCCTAGATGCATCAGTGGGTTCGAGATAATACAAAAACCTTCTTTGTCGCTCAGTTTGTAGTTATATATAATATGTAGTTGGAGAAAACGGAGAGATCTAAATGGTTGATGAAGAAGTAGTGCTACAGTGAGTCTAGAACCCAGTAGCAGATGTGGTATAGAGTCATACTGAGTATAGTTATACACAGAAGTAGCTCCACACACTGTTAACTGCAGCCCTGAGCTAGTCCAGTGTCATCTGGAGGGTGAGTAGAGCTGATGAGTTTTATCACCTTCCTCAGGAACTTCTAATTGACGGGTGGGCCTGTTCCTCTGTCCTACACAATTTCCCATCATGCCTCTCCTGCTGCCACACAGCTCTCGCTACCCGTACCCCTGGTTCTCGACCTCCCTCCTCCTTCAGTTTATCCCTCACTCATTTCCTCTCTACCTTTGTTTTCACCTGTATCCGTTCCCCATCTCCTCTCCTTCCTCCCATTCCCGCCATGCCTCGGCTTGGCTGAGCAGGCCTGACAGGCGGATTCCTTTGCTTTTCGCCGTATTAAAGCCACTTTCTTGCTCTGACAGCCTGCTCTCTCCTGCCACCTCATAGCTCTGGCTTCACACTTCTCTGGGCAGCCACTGCCTCTTGACAGACCACTGTCACTTCCCATCATGCTCTCTGCTGATCGCGCCTCCCTCCTCCGCCGCTCTGACACCCCGCATACCCACCCAACCCCTCCTCGGCAAGCACGCGCGAGCCCACTTCCATACCAGTGCAATTATTTTTTTGACAAGCCATCCATCAGCCTTAACTTTAAAAGCACTCTCCACTGATATCCATTGTTAAGCCCCCCTTTGCAGCCCCTGCCTTCTCCCTCCAGATAGAGCTTGCATGAGAGAGTATGATATCAGACATCACCAAACCTACCAAACCATGTAAATTTACTTTGTTCTCAGCTATGTTTCCAATTTCACGTCCAATTTTTCGGTACATTATGCGTAGTTGTTGTGCCTAATACAATGTTGTCAAAACCCATTAGAGTTTGCTCCTGTAGTCGCCTCTGAAAACAGGTTACAATTGGTATTCTATATGTGTAAGGCAAGCACATCGCACCATCTGCAGTTGAATCTTATTAAAATTATCTGTTCAATTCTCACGTCCTTCGGTCAGAGCAATTTGCAGGCATTAGCAAAGACACATATGAAAATGTCAGCGTGTCAACTAATAACAACGAAAGCAAAGGGAGTGCATCGCTGTGAGTCAATAACGCTGCCTTGCTGGTGACACAAATTTGATGGTAATCTAAGAAAATGAATAAGGAGGAAAAGCTCGGCGCTGTTTGAATGGGAATCTTGTCCTGTGTTGAATCATTTGGCGCTCTTCCACTTGGCCTACATCTTAGCCTTGCAGTGGAAAAGGGGGGCATGACAACAAAGTGCTCTCCAATCACTGCTGTCTGGTGCGCTCAAACAGCACACATTACATGTGCATGATGAATTGGCTGCATTATGCACAGCTCAAATGACTGATCTCTTCATCTGACCAATGCTTCCATTTGAACAATATGATGCTGTGAGTAGAAACTAAAAATGGCTGCTGAAGCTCCGAATGCACAATTAAAAATAGGCTACTCACGGTGGCTTCATGCATCTTATGAATAATCCAAATTATGAACTTTATATTTTACATACACTGTAATAAACCAGCTGTTTAAATGTCATAAGGAAGAGTTTACGGATCAAGTACAGTTATGTCCCTCTTATAATGAATCCTCTTGACAGTACTTTCACTTACAGTTGAAAATGATAATTAATATGCAGTGTAACTCGTTTAGCAACCTATTAGCTTGTGAGGCTCATTAGATGGAAGGGGCAAGCATGGCAAAGAAAGGACAAAAGCTCTGTTATTTGACCACTACAGGTTATCCATCCTAAACTAGGAAAATGGTTTTGGGGCCAACGGATTGCACAATTTCAGCAGCAGTTCATAAAGAATATTGAAGACAGGCAAATAAGAAGTGACAAAATTGCTACAGCAGCACAATGGAGCTTGGCTGCCACACCACAGAATCACTCAACCAGGGGAGTTTGTAAACTTTAAGCCAATTGCATTCAAAAGCCACCCTTCAACAAAAAGGAAACACAATTAACAAGCTGATACCAGCGTGTGTCTGGCTGACTTAATGAATATCAAATTATACACAAACACTTATAAATCATCATTACCCACAAATTTTAATTGATCCCACAATTAAACATGACAAATGCTACATATGGCAAGTCTTGACTTTATTCTTTCCCAATAAGGGACTATTTATCTTTCTCTTTTCCTTGTGCGTCATAGCTAATTTCACATTGCGTGTACTGCTAATTAACAGGGACAGACAGACAATTTTAGTGCAGGGTAATTTCTTTTGTTTACAGCGGGGAGCCTTCTGTTTCGAATAATTTCCAAGGCTCTTAGGAAGCGTGTTTTGCTCCTAATGGCATCTATTTCAACCTTCCCTCAAGTTTTAGACTGGCAATGTCCTCGCTGTCAATGTGCCCCCAATAATTACTTGTCGCATTTAAACTGTACATCACATTTTAATATTGAGTTTGTTTTTCAAACCTATTAAGAGAAACCGAGTCTGATATCAATTGAGAGCGATGTTCTTTTAACAGTAATGAAGTTCAGTCAGCATCCTTCTTAACTGAATATCCTACAGCTGAAAACAATTAATTGCATGCTTGCTAAAGTGTAGGCGTGCGTTTGATCGTGCATGCATTTGCATGAGGAGTTTGTGTGTGTACGAGTGTGTGTGTGTATGTGCACTGACATGTTTATGTGAGCTGTGTTGTGTTTACACCTTGTGCAGATGCTGAGTCTATTGCACTGCTGACACCTGCCACTGTCGGTGGCCCTGACAGCTCTGGTCCCAGCAAAGCGAATCAAGGCACCAGCATATGGTTATCAATGATCCAGATGGCTCCTGCTTGTCTCCAGACTGACAACTTTGCTCCTCCATTATCAAACACTAGTAATTAACCATAATCAAGTAGGTGTTAATTAGACATAATGAAACAATTTCTGTTTGGTCAGAGCCTACTATTTGCCAATTACTTGTAATTATGTGCACTAAGCACTTCAGTGTAATCTCTGTCGGTGGTGCAGCAGGCAGCCAGTCAAGCAGCAGGGCTGTGTCTGTTTTCTGGGGCTGAAGAGCCTTTTGTTTTGTCTAAAAATTTGGCAGATTTAAACCTGCAGGCCTCTGATTGGCCAGCCTGTCACTGCTGCCTGAGGGGGGAACAAAGGGAGCGTCATACTTCTTGGTGACAGCACTAGGGAAGTTTGTCATTCCCGGGAGAGGATGCCTGTTAATCAGAGTGACCCTTGAACCCAACCCACGGGGCCTCAGCACCACCACTGGTTGTACACACCTGAAAGCGATGCATGTTTCTGGGGAAATTAAAGCTGTAAATTTGCTTTGTGGAGATGAGAGAAGAGATAAAACTTAGAGGAGGGAAAAAGATAAAAGCGGGGAAGAGGGAGGAATAGAAGACAAAAATTCGAGAAGTAGATAGAAGTGGCGAAGTGCCAATTGAAGAGGAGTGAGGAAGAAAGCTGTTTTTGGCAGACTGATACTAAACACTGCAACTAGCATTATGTCTTTGGTCTGCTTGTACGCACGTGGAGAATGATGAGAGCTGTTCTGAGAGGTGAGCGTTCAACTAAGACAAGCAGAAGATGAAAGGATGTAGTGACATGCATGACACTGGGAACACAAGCAAAAAACAATATTTCTACATTGTTTTGGTACAGGGTTTTTGAGTATGAGAGTCTGTTGAGCCCACCACTCCTGTACTATAAACTTCACTGTGCTGATGTGTGAATCATGTAGTGCTGGGAATCATTACATTCTATCAATACTGGTGCAAATTTGATACCTGATTTATGTCACAGATACAAAGACTGTGTTTTTTTTCTGACTTCAATTTAAGGAATATCATTTAACAAAACAACTTCTCAAACAAATGAGGATTTAATGTCACATGTTACACAAGCCAGGACAAAAAAAATCCTGTAATGTGCAGATAAAGTATCGTAAGTTCTGGGAATAATGCACTACACAATCTACAATCTAAAGGTTAAACAATAGTATTTTTTTAAAGAATTTAGCTAAATCTTTTTTGTGTAATATGCAAGATAAAAAAGAACTATGAATAACTCAAGTACACAATGCAGTCAGTGTAGTGGCGGTGTTAATAGTAGGGCTTTAGGATTTTGTTTAGTCTTTGTTTAGCAAAGATCTTTGTGGCAGCCTCATCAAAACCAACACAAGTGAGAGCAACACTATGTTTTTTATTCAAACTGACGACAAAAACAGGAGACAAAGCCTGCCATGATACTATTGGACACGTCCATGTAATTTAATATCAGATAAAATCCTTTATGAAGACAGGATATGACATTCCTGTTATTATTTGCTTGACAGAGGGACGGCTTTTTACCTTTTTTACCCCCTCAGATGGTGCAATAATTGCTTTTCTCCCGAGGCTAGCTTGGATTGATATATGTGCTAGCATGTCAGGAACAGTCAAAAAAGATGAGATGGCATTATAAGGAGATATTAAACAAATCTGAAAATAATAATAATGCAAATATATTAATTATAATACTAAAGCTGTTGTGCTTCATTATCATTTCAACATATATACTGTACGACTTAGCTCCAAATTACTCTTAGGCTAAATGAAGGGTGCAGACTTTGCTATGAAAACAATGTGGATATTAAAACTTAAGATAACACGTTCCTAAGCTAAGACAACATTTAAAAGATACAATCAAAGCCAATTATGCTTGTAAGTGATTATCCCCACTAACAAAACATTTACCTTGGAACAGGCACGCTAATTACAACCCATCTAGGTAAATTTCATGTGAGAGATAATACCATAGCGCTGTCTTGCCCTGTTTGCTTAACAGGGCTGTTGACATAGCAGTGTAGTTGGTGTGAAGTTTCCACAAAAGCTATTGTGTTTAACAAGACCATCCTTATGACTCTAAAATTGATTTAGCAAGCTGCAGAATAGACCGAGATAAAGAAAGAGAAGTATTAAAGATGATGGTAAACAGTTGCCACACTGTACAGCCATCTTCTCTCAACGACCATGCTGTATGTTTTTGAAGTAATCTGTCATCTGTGCTGGCTGGGTGTCTAAATCCAAATTCCACTCCAAGCCCACCGTAAATCTGAGTGTCACCAAAGTCGTCCTAATTAAAGAGCACCATTGCTGTGACGGAGCCTGTTTGTGTGCAGACTTACTTATTTCTCCGAAGAAGCATCAACAAACTGTAAATAAGTCATTTACAGTAAGGCGGTAATCACAGAGGCCATAACCCAGGACCAACCCTCACCCATAATTACTGCGGTTCAGCGTAATCAACAGCACATGATCTGCTATGAGCTGGAAAACTACTCACACTTACTGTACTCCACCCTGCAGCGCAAGACTGTCTCCCATGACTAAAGACACAGCCATCCGCTGTGTTTATGTGTGTGTAAATATATTAATATGCTCATTTCAGCTTCATCTGCCAAAATGTTGTCAATAACTGTAATGACGACGATGATGACACATTGATTACTTTGTGCTGTGTTAAAGAAACAAATCCACCTTTGAACACTGTTATAGATGCCAAGTTTGTTCTGCAATGTCTAGTGTCTCCTTCATGTTAGCTTTAATTTATGTTTGTTCATCCAACACTTATGACACTTATCTCATAATAAAAAGTAGCTACCATGTCTAACCTTGACCCACATGTATACTTTGGAAAAGGACATAGAAATGGAGGGAAAGGATAAAGCAGACAGACGTCTATGATCCAGTTCCGGGAAAGCCGTTGTTTCACTTATAAAGTAAACAGTATTATATCTTATGATATAATATATATATGAGTGAATGAGTCATATGAGTACTGTAAAAACATCACTATGACAATTGAGCAACTCTATATGCTGAGGAAGGCTGCGACATGTGGTTGAAAGCTTCAGAAACAACAAATAAGTCGGACCTCATGTTGAGAATTATTTGCCGAGCTGCTGTTTCTAAGGGAAAGAATGAACCTAGCTCATAATTTTTCTACCTTCTTCTGCCAGGTACTGCATGTTTAAGTAAGTAACAAGCATTAGCCCAGCAACAAACTAATAAATCAAACTGTGTAACTATCCTTGATCTTATCAGAAACATTACAAAATTCTACATGTAGGTGACAATGACATTTAAGCCCTGCAGACTATTTTTTTTTAGTTGAAAATCTTTTATTTCTGTCTTCTTAGAAAACTGTTGAGCGACCAAGAAAAAAAAAAAGACATAAATAACATGTCTTTTAGTGTTTGAGGAATGGAGTCAACCTAAATTCCTACTCTGGACCGCAGCCTCTCTGTGCTCGTCTTTTGTAATGACAGAGTCATGAGAAGGAGTGGATGGAGGGTTGCTGAGGTGCTGAGGCCTGAGCTGCTTGTCAGTGGCATGACTGATCACTGAGGCCAAGTCTAAAAGGATTGCTGGTGGAAATAAAGACACCAGCATGTCAGCTGTAAGCTCCTCAGAAGGACCCATCAGACAAGTGGATGCGTATTGACAGGCCAGAGACAGAAAGAGAGAGACACGGAGAGATGAAGGTGAAGACAGAGAGAGAAGAAGTGTCCTAAAGTCGCTCACCTTGGCACAGGCTGCAATGTCAGCCGACCCGGTGGCCATCACTCTCAGGCCCTGTCCAGGGTATTATTTAAAGCCAAACAAATATCAGGGGCTGAATGTCACGGCAAGGACATCCAAGCCTCATCTCCACCAATCAGTGTCCAGGGTTTCAAATCACCCTTTCTCCTTCCCTCGCCGACAAATCCATCTTCCTCATTCCTATAGCATGTTTCACACCCCCATTCGACCCCTGACTACCACATTGAGGGGCGGCACTGTGCAACAGATTTACGATTCCCCCATCTCAGGCCGAGCACGATTTATTGACATTAGTTGTCAGCTTTCTTTTTGAGAAATTGCACGTAGAATTAATTTTAACTACGTCTTAATGTTAAATATCCTGGAAACACTAAATTTCATGGTAGGTGATGCTCAGAGCCACATAAGCATATATCAAGTTCTTGGGCTTCAGTGAAAGACGCTTTTTTTTTTTTTTTTAGACTTTAATTTAATAAGAAGCAGCTCATAACCGCTTCATCTCAGCTGTTAATTACTCATCCTTTATGCTGAGGAATGATCTTGGGACACTGTTTAATGCATCAAAAGTTTAAGTAATTTAATTTAATTGTTTTTATTACTTAATCATGTCCAAGGCCACATAACTTGACGGAGAACAACCTGAACAAGGTATCTCAGAGTGTCATTCAGAAATCTCAAACTATATGAAAAAAATATCTTTGAAAATGTAAAAGCTCAGTGATTATGTTTTGGTGTAGAAGATGTTTTACCTCCAATACAATGAAAACAGTCCAGTGAGAATCTGTTGACTATACAGTTTTCACTTACATAATTGGCATTTAAATTGAAAATCTAATTTTGTTTCTATATACCTGTTTTTTTCCCCAATGTATATAAACATTACTATCATAAACAAATATTGTACAGCATCACAAATCATTACAGACCTAGATTCAGGGGTTGTCTAGCAGCTTACAATCTTGTTTCTACATTTTCGTTGAGGTTGACCGTCTTTGTTTACATTTTGATCATGG
This sequence comes from Thunnus maccoyii, assembly GCF_910596095.1. Lineage (NCBI taxonomy): Eukaryota > Metazoa > Chordata > Actinopteri > Scombriformes > Scombridae > Thunnus > Thunnus maccoyii. The sequence goes on along the minus strand of NC_056546.1, from coordinate 14,801,926 downwards.
ATTGTGCCCTTAAACATAAAGTTAGGCTTATATATCACCGTCAGTTCTTGGACACTATAACTTCTATTTTTTTGCTTACACGACATATGAATAAATATACAACATGAAAAGACGGCGTAACCTAATGTGCAGAGTAAAATATAAAGGCTATAAAAAGATTTGCATTTGGTTTCTTGGTACTTTTGACAGCTGACTGAAGAGCAGCTCGGCCCAAACAAGAAACCACAGTAAAATAAATCACATTCTTGGCAATAAACATGTAAATCTTGATCGATATGTACTTGCCTTTTTCTCTTTTTCAATAACAGCTGCCGTAAAGGCCTGCTGAGCACAAGCGGTCATAAAAGTATGTAAAATAAATTAGGAGAGCATAATGAGAGGCTCCAGCAATTCCCCCATAAATATAACATAACGACCACAACTAAAATGTCAGGGAATCCAATAAATCAATTTCTCAGGGACAGGCCGGCCTTTATGTGCAGAACACACAGTCATATTTATAATTCTTCTTTTTTTTTTTTCCTCCAGTGGATCTCATTTTTTGGGGGAGAGGGCAGTGAGGGAAAGGGTGCAGCTCAACACAGGTCCCTCTCACATGAGGAAGGTTTAATATGTGTTCTATGTGATTCATCACCGTGACACGGACACCTGAGGCCTGGGCTCGCTCCATTTCTACTGCCTAAATGGTTTCTTGGGGACTTTCCTACACACACACACACACACACACACATACACACACACATATACACACACAGAGTAGAGAGCTGAGAGAAATAGAGGGGGAGAGAAACACAGAGATGGGTAATGGATTGACAGAGAAGGGCTCATTTAAAAAGAGCGCTACTTTGTCCTAGCCATGTAATAGATTTGGAGTCTAGAGTCATCCAGTGTCCACGACGCGGGAACTAATTCACTCGTGATGTAAAGAGAGAGGGAAAATCCAGGAGAAAATGAGATGATTGAGATTACAAGCCCATTTCAGATAACCAACACACTAAGAGAGGCGTATTCATAGAGGCACAGAGGTTACGCACCCATTAGACCTGGTGAGAGTTACTTCAAACTAAGTAACACTATTATTTACCCTGTCGACTCTTCAGTTTCCAAACATCACATTTCCACAGTCACATAAGAACACCTGGCAGCTCAGCCTGGTGACATCCAGGCAAAATATCCTTGATCATAGAAACTCTATGCAATCTTGTCCTATTGTAACACTGGTCCATTACATTAGTGACATCTCCACACAGACATTTACAGGCAGCATCACAAGTTGTTGGACTAAGAGCTCTGTGTTCTAAAAACAAATAAATCTAGCAGAACAGCAAACTGCATAGGAATGCAATTATTCTAATAGCATAGCCAGCAAAATAAGTCCAGTCAGTTATAGACAACCTAATAAGGAGTGTGTGATTGATGGTGGGATCATGGAGCCTTTATAGAGAAGCATGCGCACGCACACACGCAATCACATGCCTCTATTTCCTTTGAGAAGGAGCAGTGCTCCACACTCACAACTCCAATAAATGTAATGTTTTTGAAGGCCTGGCTGGATGTTGAAGGTAACAGTAGTAAAGATGTCAAAGAGAGCACCAGTTAGGTAGAGGACGAAGAGAAACGTCAAGAAGAAAGAGCTGACCTAATGTTTTACAAAATCTGCTGCAGTGAATCTATTTGAATTTGAGATTCTCTTTAAATGTGTAACAGTTGATATTTTTTATATAAAGTGGTCTGAACCAGATCCATAACAGTTTATTTTAATCAATTTATCAAGTTGTAATATGCATACATAATACAAGAATACATTATTAGGAATAAAACTGTTGATCTTTAAGAAATGTTTGTATGTTTCTATAATTTGTGTTTATGCACCAATTGGTAAGACTTTGTCAGATTGCTGCCATAACATCTACTGCAATTCAATCAAACATTATTTTAACTTATTTAACTTTACTCATTCAGGGCGTTAGGTTAAAACCAAATGCTGACTCAATTTATATGGTCGTCTATGTGTTGTAAATGCTACTACCAGTGATTCGAGTTGAAAAAATGACTTGTTGGCCAAAGCCAACTAAGTAATGTTGTCCCTCTCCAGTTACCATAACTAACAAACTACTTGTTTGACTATGAATAAGTCTAAAAGTTTAGCATAGGCCAAACAATACCAAAATGTCACTGTTGAGGAATGGAAGAAAGCCTTTATTTTTCTACCAATGAATAAGAATTTGAATCTAAGCTGTATCCAGGGATCTATGTGAGCTTCACATGGGGAGTTCATGTCAACTTCATTTAACATCTTTGAAAACATCTGTAAAAACCAAATGTGAAAAATACTGTATCACATCATCAGACTGTCTTTGGGATGCTTTGAGAAAATCAGATTTTTGGGACCACTCTTTTTAAAGCTGTAGCAAAGAAACATCATGTAATCTTGTCTGAGAAATTGTCAATAGTTTTCTATTAGTTTGTGATAAATGATGAAACAAAAGAGTTCTCGGTCGTGCACCCAGACTTGTGGACTCTAATGTAACTGTGCAAACTATATACAGTGCAACCTCCTACATTTTCAATTCTGTTGTTAAACTCTGTCCATCAGCCTCAGCCTCTAGAGGTGGCTTGTTTAAGAAACAATTAGGGGGGTATACAGAGCCATTTGCAGGCAGCAGGCCTTGCTGGGCAGGCCAGCCGGCTGGAGTACCTTTCACAACTGATTTATAACACTGTCGCCTTGGCAAGGCAACATAATTAATAGGAGCATGGACTTCTAATTCCAGTGACTTCCACACCAAGTGGTTTTCATTTGATTTATGATGGCCGGCAACTTTGCATTTTATCAGTTCATTCAGTCATTATTTATGCTGATGACCAATTTCAATGGGTCGCTATCATCTAACTTGCCACTAATCAAAGAGAATTAGGGTTCACTGCATTATTTAGAAGCTGCTAATTTATCTTTGAACCAGGCAAGAGGAATAGTTGTAGGAGCACTTGCTCCAATCCAGCACAATGGTGATCATTGCACTGTGAATAGGGATGTCAGTTTCGGTTAATTTTGCTTCCGATAGACCGACACCCATTAACCGGTAACTAACTGGTTAATTTTTAAGAAAAGTTGTGATATAGCTTTCGCTTGTGAGAGCTGTCCAGCAGTCAGTGGCCTGAGCTAGCTGGTTAGCTTGATTTTTAGCTCATCCTTCTTCACCTCAGAGTGTTTTCAATGTGATTAGCCACAGTAGCTCTTGATGGCATAACGTACTTGGGCTTGAGGTACCGAACTAGCTCTTTCAATTCCTCGCCCTCTACCACACTGATTAGCATACTGGTCTCAATCATTCGGCACATGAACTAGGTGATGGCCTAATAACAAAGTAACACCTTGTTGTTATTACAGATAAACCATACGATAAGCATGCTAGGCTAACAGTCTGTCAGCTGTGTGACTTTATATCTGTGCTGTGAAGTCTTTCAGAGCACACAAACACCATAAACAAACCTGTCACCTGCCCAGCACGCAGTGCTGTTAAACCAGAGACACCGCAGCTACACCTTATTGTTATACAGTCTCTGGGCTACACATAGCATGGCATGGCTATGCTAAAGATGCTAGCCATGCTAACTAGCTGCAAGCTGCCATGCAGGTTGGTAAAATAGGTCCATCACATCTCTTTGTATCTGTGGGTTGGTGCTCCTGTCAGTGTTGGAGCCTCAGTGTGAGACACTTGAGTCAGTAAAAGTGTGTTTTTAAAACTTTTTTCAGGGCTGCAACCCTAGTACGCAAATTAACCTATAGAACGACATGCGTAACCAGTAAAAGCAGTGGTTAACTCCATGAGAGTTCATAACCACATAGGAATATAGTCCAGGATGGCATAAGCAAAAATAAGAGTGGTCTTGATACAGATTAAAAAGGATATTTTGGATCAAATGGAAGCATATGAATGTGTGCAGAATCTGAAGTGAAGCCAACATTTTAAGGCACTAGGTTATTCATTAAGTTCAGCAAATGACTGACTGTGCTCACAAAAACGCATTAATGTAGCAAAAACATTTCAAGAGTCAAGGCCACATAAATGAGTATCTGACCCACAAACAACACTGAGCAAACCTGTGCCTCCGTAAAATAGCAGGCCAGTCTGTAGGTTATCTATTAAGCTTGACTTGTCGACATACTTTAGAGTAAATTGGGGTGGAGTAGTGAAATAGCGGATTCACAAAACCAGCCTCCTCAGCATACACTGTAATTGCACTTCAAAGGTGACATATTCCCAATTTATGAATGATGAATCTAAAGCAGGCTCAGTTTGGGGAATCATTAAGCATCATGTTGACCAACCTCAGCCCAAAGGCATATATGGACATATCAAAGCAAGACGTCTCTCAAAGTGTCAATATCTGAGCTCATCATGCCAACACACACAATCTTGGTTAAGATGCCGTACAGCATTCTTGATTACTGGCCACTGACTCAGAAACTTGATATACATGAGATCAGTTGATAAGTATATTTTCCTCCATTTCAAAGCCAGTTAATATAATTCAGTTGGCAAGCACGAAAAACGCAACATGTAATTCATATCAAGCTGACTTATGTAGTTCAAGCTAGAGGGTCAAGCAACTCCACAGAGGGAATACTTTAAATGTATCACTTTTTTATGTTTTTATTTTGACTTTAAAGGAACGTGTTAGCACAAAACAACATGCTAAGATCATAGCTATACTCACGGTTAATACATACAATGATTTTAATTTTACACATTTTAGTATTATAGAATAGACTGCATTCTCTAAATATCTTTTTGTAAGCGTATGATGAGGTAAGTGTATGATATGTTTTGGGAATTGCAGTAAACACCGCAGAGCAGTTCATAAAAGCACAGGTTTTCCATTATAAATGCAATATGCAGGGCCTCTACTAGTCCCTTTGAAACAAACACAATTTACTGTACAGAAAATGAAAAATGCACTCTTCAAGTATTTGACAACAGGTCTAACGCAAATGATCAGACTCCACTTGTTAGCCCATTCCCTTCCCCTGATTTCCTGAGTGATAAATTGCATTTAGCAAACCGCAGGAGGCTAAGCATTCTTGACATGTTTTTATTGATTTGAATGAGCTATATGCATGTAATCCTGTTCGTAGGTAAATCATGGCGCAGGCAAATTCAAGTCACTGTGGGTTTACTTTGGGGAGAGAAAATTGGAGACTGCGCATTGGGAGGTGGAATAGAGCTGGGCAGGGTGGGAAAGAGATGTGGCCGCCCATTGGAATCTGGGAACCTCTATTAAGATTTATAGGTGTTGGGATTCTACAGACCCGAGACATTATTCATGGTAAAGCTTCTCTGTCTGGGCCTGTTTATAAGATGAGACAAGGCTGACAAAGATGGAGGCCCTCTACAACAGGGCCAAGCTGCTTGAACATGGGGCTCAGTCACCTGACATACCCACTGCATCAGCTGCAACCATTCAGCATCTCGCAGGAAAAACACACTGGCCACCTAAAGATTGACACAGTGTTGTAAAACTCCAAGTGACATTGCCTGTATTTATTACAGAACTGGTACCGTGTTCTCAATGTGGTCTGGAAATGAAAAGGTAAACTTTGCATTTCAACTATGCACCATTTCTTACCCTAAAACACAACCCCAAAAAATGACCTTCCCTTTAACATGTATCAAATACACTACAGTTTATCATAGTGTAACCCTCAGCTTTTTTCTCCTAAAATCCACTCCTTTGAGGACTTCATAAGCATGTGCTGACTAATACACTTTACACCCAGGATCCTAACTACAGTGTCATGTAACCACTACTTACATCAAAACCTGACAGAGCACCTTGGGTCCTTGTTTAAGAAGCCATGGCGATATTCAGTTTATTCAGCAATTTCCTGAGAGTCCCACCATACTTTATTTGGTCTTATTAGATGAAAACATGGGGATCACCTTCAACTTTATTAATGATGGTACTCTGGATGAAAGATGCTGGTGAATATCTGCAACATCTGTTTGCTGCATTCACTTCTCAGTGGGCTCCACCTATTCCTCATGCCTAATGATGCTGATCCACTCGGCAAGTTTTACGGACAAATGTGTATTTGGCTACATTCATCATCCTGAATGAGTGTTCCTGATGAGCCATCCCCTGGCCTGTTTCACTCTTTCTACCATACGTTAACAAATGATAACTCCTGCCACATGTTTTCCATTTGGGAGATACAGAGAGAGGCGGGAAAAAAAAGGGGTCGAGGGGATACTGTGGGCTAAAAGATGGGCAGCTTCAAGGGAAAAGAGTCAATGATGCCTGCTCTTAACAGAATCACCCCCCTTGTGCCATCAACTAACCGCAGCACCATGAAAATACATCAGTTATGCAATGCCTTCAAGGAACAGTTACAGAACTGATCCATGTCACTCCCATGGACCAAACCCAGACCCTTCATGAGTGACATTACCAGCTGACATCCTTTTACTGTAGGTGGACTATAACCCCAGCAGCCAGTGGATGTATCCCTGCAGAACTACATGAAAGGGCAAACAGAAAAATATATGGATATGGCCAAGAATGTTAACTTGGATAAACAAGTCGATGGTTGTTCAAAGTCCTGGGGAGTTGCACCCCCAATAAATCATATTCCTTTTGATGTGCAGCTGGTTACAAGTTTAGAAGAAGGATGGTTAGAACAGACGTGAGTCAGGCACCAGGACGCACCGCCTGCTTTTCTCAAAGCCTGGGAATCCAAGTTCAGTGAACCTCGAGGGACATGTGAGAGTAGTGAATAAGTTATAAATAAGGTCATGAGTGAAACAAACTGTCAGATGTCCTTGGATCCAGTTGTAGTCAGTGAGAAAAAACAAAGGTTGTGTAGATAATGTGCTGACAAAGTTGGATAAAAGGTGACTCAAATATCTCTTAATTGTGTACAATAATGCCTTATATATATAGTTTTGACCAAGAAAATATGCATTTGCTCTGAAAAGGTTAAAAATTACAGCTGAGTTTCTTTGTCTTATTGTCTTGCATTCTGCACAGTGCTGACATAATGACATAATTAAGGCCAATAATACTAACCAAAAACATGATCTAAATGTCTGTAAATGCTTTGTGCTTTAATTTGCATCCACTGAGATAACAGTATGGTTGTACATACTGTAGCTTATCTATACTGGTATGTTGCCAGGGATAGTTGTGTTGGAGAGGTCTGAGCCTAAAAACACAAGCATTTGGGCCTGCATGTTCTGGGGATCAGAATAAGCTTAAGGGTCCTGCAGCTGTGACGATGGATGCTCTCAAACAGCAAAGCATATTCAGAATGAGCTAGTGCAAAAGTATCCGTCCCACAAACAGCTGGAGATCCTCAGCTGGACTGATGGGGATAAATCAAATTTAGGAAGCCAAAATAGACACAGCTTGATGCCCAACCCAAGGCTAAAATTCTTGACAAATGTACAGTATATGCAGACGAGATAGTTCTCGTCAGCTGCTACCACCTGTTACTCCAGAATTGTACTCTTTCCATCCTGATGTCAAATTTGTTTGCTGCTACATTATGAATGTGATTGCGGCCAGTTGCAACACATGCCGTTTAACAGTGGTGTCAAAGACTATAAAGGTAGGTTGTGTAACATCATGAAAAATTAGTATTTATTGCTCCCATTCTGCGCTCTTTGCGTGGTCATATGAGCGGGTATGGTCATTATGACAGACTGCAGGGTCCCTTCTGTCCAGTTTGAAAGACGCACGGTTCATTATGTTTTTTGTTGTTCTGGTAATCTGAATCATTTTTAACCAGTGCTAAACCTTGAAGCTAAGCATAAAAAGCACCATTGGCAGCTAGTGATAGGAGTTTACATTTGGGTATTGGTAACCAATTTGGAAGGTTATTTGTCATCTAAAGGGTATGTAAAGGCTCAAAGAGAATTATGTTTTGGGACAGGTTGGCCTTGACTGATAGATGGTCTCTTGAACTATCAACCTCAGCTGTGGTGGCTCATGTTGATTGCTATATTCGGGACCTACATGGTTTCCCAAATTTGGGTTTTCTGGATATAGTAATTGACTAAAATAGCAGTCAGAGGTTAATCCAGTGTCAGTCTGTTTGGATATATTACAGCATATGGATGATATTGATATATATGATATTTAATTACCTATTAATAACCTTTATTAAACCAGAAAGTTTGTTGAAGTACATTATCTTTTTTTCAACTTATTATTTCTTATAATTTGCTCAAAATAGTTTGCAAACTGAATGCAACTGCATAAAAAAGACAATAACCCCCCTCCATTCATTTTGTTCATTTCATGGGTTTAAGACATTATTTTTGATGAGTGGGTGCCATGTTTTTCCAAATGTTTTTGTCATTTGTAGGTAATTTTTTCCATTTCATACACTTTGTTACGTTCTAACCAAAATAATATTTAATCACATTATATTATCTCTTTTGTAAGAGATGTTATTTGTTGTTAAATGGTGTATGATGTTACGTCCTTTTTTGCCAAATGAGTTTTTTATCTTATCCCCAAGTTTTTCCCCTAAAAGCCTAACTTTACAGCAAGTTTAAAGCCTGGAAACTTCACATTTATGAAGTATCTCTGATCTGTTCCCTTTCCCACACTATGATAACAAAGATGGCAGACACTGGTTTTTGCTATTCCCCAAATACATCAGAGCCAATTAGAGGTCTCACTCTATTTAAAGTAATAATGCTGAAAATGATTACCGTTGCAAAAAAATAACCAGAACATGTTCACTCAGCTGACCTCCTCCAAATGCTTCTGCATGTTGAAGAAAACCCCAGTCTGCCTATGATGTCTGAAAGAAGCATATGTCATCCCTGCTGGGTATCTTAACATGTAGCCCCTTTATGACAGAGTCACTCTCATACATAAATATTAAAGCAGACTTTATGACAGTAAATTCATTAATGGTGAAACAAACACAATCACAAAGTAATACATGAAGGTGGAGATGTTTATTATAGCATGTTCTGCATTATGAGCTGTGAATGATCAATCACAGAGAGAGCATATTACTCCAATTTTCTCTGGCCCTTGTAACAACAAAGTTCATAGACACCAAATCAGTTTCAAGGGAACCCGGGGGCTACAAGTGCAAGACTGCTATATGAGACATTCATAATTTATGCGCATTTGATGTAGTGATATGTAAAAAACTTCAGAGGAATTTTAATGGGCTTGAGGCTGAGAAGGGAGAGAAAAATCTTTGAGATGGTTGTTTGCCCCCCCCCCCTCCTTTTTCCCAGTGAATCACTTCTGCACCAAAAGGAAAATAAAAAGTTTTTTGAATCTAACAAATTCAGCCATTGAGCCTGTAATCATTGAGAAAAAGGGAATTTCATCTTGTTATTTCAATGCATTATTGATCTGGTGGCTCGGTTCTTATAAGCTCCATTACATGGCCAGAGCAGTGGCCGGCAACACTGTCCAATTCGGTCAACAAAGGAAAGCTATTTCCATTTATCAATGTCCTTCCACACGAAACAGATAGAGATTGATAATACACTTCAGCAAAATCCTACAGTCAATTAGGGCTTGATGAAAAAACAGTCCTGTGCAGGGACAACACACAGCGTTAATAAGCAAGAGCAAAATAAATCACCAAAACTGGAAAGTCTATACCTTCACTTTGAATGAAACCATAATTTATTAATCCTTCAGACAGATGGGTTGTGTTTGTGTAGGCTATTGATCAGCAGTAACCTTTTATTATTGTTTTCTCCATTAGACGCACAGATTAACACAGATGAGAGTTGTTTAACTCACTAACGCCCAGTATTAGGCGTTAGTTAGCTAGTTGTTACTCTGAAAGTCCAAATGTTTTCGCTGATGCTCATGTAGAGGAAAATCATTGCAGAGAAGCTTGAGCCTGCACATTAATTTGTCAGCCTATTAGGAAAACCCTCTCCTGACAGTGATCCAATCAAGACGGTGGGAGTATCCATGCCCACTGAGCAGCCTTATTTGAATCAACTCAATGCCAAGTCTGATCAGGAACGTTGGACACTGGGGCCGGTTTAAAGGAAAGAGACAGGCAAGAAGACAAGATGGAGAAGAAATCAAGCAGACAAGAGGCATGAGATGAAACAAAATAGGGAACGCTGTTGACTGCTCCGTGGTATGAACACACTGAATATGGAACACACACTTGGCAATGGATCACTTTAGAACCTGAAGCTATTTATGGATGAATATCTTATGAATGAGATAGCTTCTTCTTTTATTACAGGCTAACTTATCCCTCTTTTATTCTTACTTGTATAGAAAGAAGGCTGATAAAAATGCAGACAAAGACAACCACAGCCAATTTCATTTAAAGTTTCCTGAATACTACATAAATCCAGGTATCTTTGTGATCTGCATGACAAGCAATACTACTGTATCTTCAGATAACTGGACTTCCATTCTCACTGTACTCTACAGCAGGGCCTGCAAAATCCCACAGCCAATATCCACAAAAATTGGTCTACAAAGACACAAGGGACTATACTTCAAAAATAGGCCTTGATTGTGCCATGTGGGACAAAAAGCATCACTCAAGCTAACCATTCCTCCATCTTTCACTGATAAAATCCACTTTCCATTCATTACCCTTTATCATAAACACAAGTCTACGGGGAAGCAGGGCTTAGAAGTGGTTAAGCCTGTCCCTGGTTTCCTATTTCTAGGGAGCATTTATCTGATGATATATATTCCTTTTGGTAAGTGAAAGGAGTTATTCTGTATCCAACAGGAAGGACATTGATAGGGCATTAGGGATTTGTTTATTTCAACTCAAAGCCATAGCATTTATCCAAGTATATATTTCGCTGCGGGCTCAGACCAAATTATGTCTCAAGGCAAGATAAATCACAAGGCACAAGTCAAAATGCCAAGCGTTTTATGATCCTACACAGAGCCCTGACGGCAGGCTACACTTTACTGAAAGCTATGTTGCACTGTGAATTTTCAGACACAACAGCCTACGTGTTCCTGCTTGTTTGTGACTAGACTGTGATGAATGTGACAGCTGTCATATGCACGTCAACTGTCTAGGTTTTAGACACTCAACAGAATGATGGGATTTGAAAAGAAGTTCATCTGTCTCCCTAATAAATCCATTGTCTTGTCTCCCTTGAACAAGACTCGTAGTGATGGACACATCCAACATTGCCAAACAGGCGTAGTGAAATATTGTAGATACAGAAGCTCATTCAGTTTAAGTGAGAGTGAAAAGTGAGTTGATGTGCTTGAGTAAACAACTCAACATCACTCTAGCAAAAAATTGACAGACAGGACAGGTTGTACAGACAATTTAGAGGATATAAATTACCTACAAACATTCTTAAACAAGTTTGAAAAAAAAGTTGATTTTTTTTTCCAATTTGTGTTTTTTTTTTGTTTATGACAAGTCAGTGTACAGTTGTACAAACATCAAGGACATCTTTCCTCAAATAGGTATTCTGTGTTTGTTCAAATGGCAAGCAAAAATATATTTCCGCAAAAAAAAAAAAAAAAAGTGTTGTTGTTGTGGCCTGGTGTCTTTCACATGATCTGTCAAGAGACTGTGAGGCTGAGCCAGTTAGAAAGGCCGTCTTACGTAAACTCCTGAACTTAGCATCCCACTGCTGTGACCCAGGCAACAATGCCTCCTTATGTGCCTGAACAGAAGCTGTTGAACAAAACTCAACAGCCTGTGTAGAGAGAGGAGTTGAAGGGTCATGTAAACTTGCAGCGGACTAGAAGGCTCCGGAGAGAAAAGAGAAAGAATCCCCTTTTCAATCTCGACAAGTTTGTTGAGAGGGATCCCTGCCATCACAAACATCAACCCAAATTTCTTTACAGACAGGGCAAAGAGAGGGGACAAAGGGGGCCCACAACAACATGAGACTGTTTTAACATTGTGTGTGTCTTAAGAGGTCTTCTTTCCAGCTTGAGGCTCACTAACCACTGAGGACCCCCTGGGGTTTTTGGAAGGATTTTCTTTCTGTTAAAGAGCTGGATCTCCATAAAGGGATACAAACGCTGGTGAACACCTTTTAACGACCTGATGCACAGAAGGCATTTAACCCTGATAAGCTCCATTAAAGTAATGCCACAGAACATCCTGGTAGCTCTGTTGGCAAAAGGTACATATATTGTAACTATGATATCACATGTCATCTTCCTATCTAAATGTTTATGGACATCTCTAATAGAGGTTAAGGGCTGTCTTTTTCTGGTGTTATTTGAAATGCACTTTGCAGATTTGAAATGTTGGTAAATCACCATTATATAGTAACAGGGCTGTGTGTGTTATTGACTTCTGTCCAACTAATCTGGGAAAAGTATTGGTTTATTTCAGAATTAAACTAAATTTTATTTATTTATTGTTTTTTTTAAATAGCAATATTATTTGACAGAACAGAATTATGACCAATAACCTTGGTTACATTTGACAGGGATGAGTCAACAAATAGACTTACAGACTCTGGACAGTCAACAGGATAATTGGGAAATTGTCTGTTTACTCAACCTTGTAAATAAACCACTTCTTCACTCAAAAGTATTGGCACGGAAATTTCACCAAATCTAATAAAATGTAAACTAATTAAACTCTTAACAAAAACAAATTGAGGACAAACAACATTCCTTTTATTGTCATAATAGTGTTAGGCAACAGCTGCTTGATCATTGTCTTTTGAAATAAAACAGCAATAATGACGAGCGAAAAAAATCAGACTTCCATTATCTCTGTGAACATAAATCCAATTTATAAAAAGGCACCTCTGCTTTTGGCAGCATATTTGTGGTGCCATGTATTGACCTTAATATTCTGCACTGCCTGGACAATAATATTATTTTCCTACTTAGAAAAGCCCGTCTGCACTCTCACTCACTCTCCAATTTCCATCAACCTGCACTATGATTGGTACAGCTGTTTGAAAGATATGAGCCAAATAATGACCCTGAATAAAAAGATAATGATTAATCAACACACACACACACACATCCTCTTTATATTCCCCTTCACCTTGTGTAGTGTATATTTACTTTGGGTAAAGCATATATTTACTTTGTCATTATAGTTGAAATGCAGACCTGAGAATGAGCGGAGCAACAATATGCTCTCCTCTAATCCTTAAAAACTGGCACAGCAGCCACATACTGAGGCTCATGCGTCGAAGTAGGCAGAATGGAAGTTTGAAAATTGTAATTATTTATGTCAAGCTTTAAAGCCACTGACTTTTAAAACAATCCAAACAAGTGTTCTGGCAAAGCTCTGAGCTGAAAAAGCTAGATAATACCTTCAAGCACATAATATGTTTGAAGAGATTTCATGTTGTTCACTTTTTCAGATGTTGAATCTATTTGAAACTGTTTTAAGTTGGATGCCTGACACGCGGTGCATACTTGTGGTCAAATCTATACTTGCATTTTCAATTCTCAAGTGCCAGAAATACCCATGGCTAACTTAAAATTGTATGACATTACATGACATTGTAACCCGTGTAAGAGGTCATAAAGAAAATGAGGATTGGAGGAACTTAAAAACCTTCCGCCCACTTCTCACTGCCATATGTTACAGAGTTCCTGGTGTCCACAGAGAGCCAGACATCTCGCTCTTCTGATCATTAACTAGCCAGCCAATCAAAGCCTTCTGGCCATGGAGCAATTATCTGCTCTCCACAGCATAGGTGGAGAATGAACCAGCAACCCCTGCAGCTCTCACTCTCTCTGTCTCCTGAAATAACTACAAATGCCTTACATACTCTTACACTTGTATGTAAAACAGAAGGAAAAAAAAAAAGGATTTGTTTTCCACGAACTCAACTGAGATCACATTACATGCCATGCCAAGTGAAAAGCCAGAAATTGCAGGGGTGGATTTTCACCTCTCGCTGTTGCAAGGCATGAATTTCTTGTCATTACATCAAATTTATTTCAATGTCATTTGTGTGGGCTAGAGTTTGTCTAATTGAATGAAAGACAATGTGACTCACATTGGACATGACTTTATTGCCCTTTCCAAGCCACCTACTGTACCGATGGAAAATAGCTGTTTTGAGCTCAGATAGTTCTCTTCAAAGATAATCTGAAAGCTGAAATCATTCGAAGGCTGAAGAAACAATTGAAGTAGCCCGCAATTTGCCATATACTGTTGACAGGTGCTCAAAAGAGTGCCTCCATTTTGTCGCAGGGGATGGTTAACTTTTCTATACCTCACCAGACTGACCTTTAGCAGGTCAAAGAGGTGTAGTAGACAGGGAATATGACACAATGCTGTTTGATGTGTTGTGCGTTTGGATTTCTTTATGGTAGTGGTGACATAGAGAAATCAAAAAAAAGAGGAAAGTGCCCAAAGGATAAGTGTCTTAGTGCTTGTATTTAAGTGCTGTCATAACAATCACAGTCATGTTCTCTCTAGATTGGTGAACAGGTTGTAGAACCTATGTAGCATGCTACCATAGTGAAATACATTGTTGAAATACAAAAACAGTCCATATGCTGGCTTATTCTTCCTCTCTTTTGAATGAGGTCTTTCAATGTTTCTGCCACTGTATACAATTAGAGCTGCAATGGTTAGTCAATTAATCGACTAATCGCCTATTTTAATAATGTATTAATCATTTTTTTTAAGAAAAAGAGTCAAAATTCACTGATTACAGCTTCTCAAATGTCAATATTTTCTGGTTTGTTTAGTCTTCTAAGGTGGTAAACTGAATATCTTTGGGTTGTGATCTGTTGGTCCAAACAAAAGAAGACATTTGAGGAATCATCTTTGGGAAACAGTGATCAACATTTTTCACCATTTCCTGTCATTTCATGGACCAAACAACTAACTAATCAATTGAGAAAATAATCAACAGATTAATCGATAATGAAAATAATTTTAATTGCAGTCCTATATATACTATTAACCAAGCATTAACACTAGAGCCGCCACAGGTTTTTCAATTATACATTACTATGTTTTAACAAAATATTCATGTCACCCAGTCTCTCACTTTTCCTAAAATAATATTGTGTAGCATCCCTATTGTTAAAATAGTGAAGATAAATCCAGATTAAAAACACAGGCATTTACACCTCTAACCACCACTGGGTAAAATTTACCTGTATATGAAATGCATAAATTTTTGTGTGGTTGCTATTAAAACATTGTAAGTTGCTAGGCAACGGCATTCATTGGAGTGTGTGATCTGACAACTACCTCAAGTCATAATTAAATTATAAAAAGAGCAGAGGAGAATGACCTGCAATAAAACCTTTGCCAAGTGCCTGAAGTGCAGGAAAGCTGTCTGTGGAAAATGCACAGTCAAGGTGCAGAATGTCTGCTCAGAATGTGTTTAAGGGGCACATGGTTCAAATGAAGATAATTTAGCCTACTCACAAACATTCATTGTATGTACAACCTATTTTTAGTTAACTGATTATCCATTCCTTTTTGTTTTGCCATGTTCACCAAAAGAGAAATATATACTTGCGATATCATGTTATAAATAAAAACAGCTTTAATGGTTACCTCAAGTTTCTTGGTGATGCTCTCTCATTCACACATTGTTAAAATACTGAAATTAATAACTGATTAGGTGAAATTGTGTGCTTGTCTTTGTTATGTCGATTATGTTGTGACAACAAATCACCCATAAGTGCGGTGGTTGTATATTGTTATTATTATAGTTCGTAATTGTCTATTTGGAGTATAGGCTAGTTTGGTAATTTGAATAACATGGTTTATCTCATTATGTCATTAATGTCATTTTATAATAATATCACATCACCCAAATATTTTTTTCTAATACCCATTTTCAGTGTCATTTTAGACTTGATTTATACTGATGGCCATGCAAAGCAATGAGTGTTCTTAAAGATACTTAAGTTATAAAACAAGAGTACCAAAACATAGGTGATTATTAAACAAACTCATTTATGGCTTTAGACATTACTTTGTGAAGACAATGTCTTAATACAATGACAGAGTACATTTTTTAGTTTTAGAAATGCGATGGCCAGGCGCATGGGTATATTTTACTCATTGGCAGTTTTAGGTAAAAAAGCGACCCCTTGTGGTTCTAGTATTAAACGCCTACCTCTGTCGCTGTGATTGGTCAGTTTGTAAAAAGCTATGTTAAAAAGCGCAGTGTCTCCTCTGAAAAGCTGAATTAAGTTAAATATGTCAGCCCTCAGACATCTACAGTAGTCAACATAAACTCTAAGATACACCACTCACACATCAACATATCTTCAGTGTTGGGATTCATGATCTCATGGCGGGAATATGAGACATGCAGGTACAATAACAAATATGGACATCACAATTTTTTGAAATACTTAATAGAGAACAAGATATGTGGAGGAAAAGTATTTGAATAATTATGGAGACAAGGTATAAAATAAACAATTTAGTGGCAAAGATACAATAGATTGATTAAAAATAATTTAAGTGAGCTACATATTCTAACTTTAGATGACAACTTTTGTTAAACCAGCAATGTTGAAAGATATAGCAATAGTCCATGTTTTCCTAAGAGATGTGGCTAGTTCAGCTTTTTATGATGCTGCTGGGAGGAAAGAGGTGTTTGCTTGTTTCCTAGGGAACACAGTGTCCAGGGGCCCTTGGCTGCACTGGACCATGATCGTGGGGTTTGTGTGAAATCCAAACTGACTGATCCAGGACAGAGCCAGGATTACACCACTTCCCCCTGAATTCTGTCCCTCCCAACAATGGGCTTCCTGTAACCACAGTCAAAGTGAGCCGTTAGTTAGCCAGTGGAGCCGCAGAGTGGTGGTTCAGGGCCACTGTGGGAAAAGGCAGGGGACTCCAGCATCATGTTACTATTCCTCCAACATAAAGCCCAAAAGCCCCCACCATCAGCATCACCACCCACCACTTTGCTTGCAGTGCCTTCAGGAGGTGTCAGGTTCTGGCACCTGCTGGAGGCCCTGGCAGGTTCATGCCCCTGGCAGGTTCAGATGTCATTCCAGCAAAGAGCCTGTCAGTGTCTCAGTGGTCAACGGGGGTGACTTGCAGTAGTTTATTTCTGCCATTGGAGGCACTGCCCTCAGCTGGAAAAACAAAGGTTGTAAACTTCACTGGTTATAGTGGCAAACATATATAATGGATATTGAAATGAATATCATGAAATAATGGCAAGCTGTTGAAATAAGTAAACCATTTAATGATGGAAAAAGGTTAAGACAATGATTTATTTCTAATAAAATCCTATCCCAAGTCCCTAATAAAAGGGGGAGCAGAGATTTATTGATAATACAAATCATTTGAGCAAGAGATCAATACCATCACTGAATTATCTCAATTTGTCTGATAAAATTGCTCCTGCAGCAAAAACTTTCTTTCATGCATGAGCAAAAAGAAAAGGGGGAAGGAGAGGGAGAAAGAGAGAGAGAGAGAGAGAGAGAGAGAAAGACAGAGAGAGAGAGAGAGAGAGAGAGAGAGAGAGAAGGGGTGGTGGGCTATTGAGTTAAAGAAGAAGTGAAAAATCCCTGATTACAAAGGCTATCAACAACAAAGATCTTTTCTTTAGTGATGTCTTTAGCAGTCTGGGAGTAGTCCATACCAGGTTTAATTATGCCACACAAAGAGAAATGTTCTCTGTTATGTCCTAAATCACAGTGCAGTGACAACCAGCTCAATAAGTCCTTCTAGAACAATGCACCCTGCGCCATCGACTTCCTCTCACAGAATACAAAGGTGTATCATTTGACCAGGAATGATAATTAGATGTGGAATTTACTGAAACTGTCAATGATAACATCAATAGAGGGGCTCTTAGCATCTGTCATCCTGCAAATCAATGACAATTTTCAGCTATAAATTCAAGAAAATTATAGCTTTCAAATAAGCTGCAGGAGAGGAAATTTAAGACACGGTCTTCTTGCTACCGTACTTCTTCTATTTGGAATTTTCATTACAGATTTATTACTAACTCTTTGCTTTTATAGCACTTCTTTCAGCTATGCTGGTGTCACCTGTACTTGCTTTAAGTTGTGAGGTACTGCTAACAGTTATATAAACAAAATTCAGATTAGATACTAGATTAGATTACTTGCGTTGTACATTAGAATCATTTTAAAAATTGTAATCATTTACATTATATGGTAAAAAAATATATAATTACAACTGTAATCACATTATTACAGCTGTAAATACAGTATATAGCTGTAATATAGTAAAATAATTACAAGGATAGGAAACTCACTATGTGAGAAATAGGTCAGTAATGACCTTTCACATACACTGTAAATATAGACTGACATGACATACAGTCAAGTAAGCACATTTTCCTCTACTCTTATGGGGCATTTGCTCAAATGGTTAATCAATGTTCACATGCCAACGTTGAAAACTGTAATTTATTTTAAAATAATATTGTGTTTATTGCATTTAAAAGTCCAGTGTGTAGGATTTAGCGGCATCTAGTGGTGAGGTTGCAGATTGCAACAAACTGAATATCCATCCCCCTCCCCTTCCAAGCGTGAAGGAGAACCTACGGTTACCACGAAACCCGCAAAAGGCCCTCTTGAGAGCCAGTGTTTGGTTTGTCCATTCTGGGCTACTGTAGAAACATGGCAGTGCAACATGGCGGGCTCCATGGAAGAGGACCCACTCTGTATGTAGATATAAAGGGCTCATTCTAAGCTAACGAAAACACAATAATTCTTATTTTCAGGTGATTATACACTAATAAAAACATACTTATCAATATTATACTCTATTTCTGCCAAGTCTGTTAAGCTAGATGCCACTAAATTCTACACACTGCACCTTTAACATAGAAATAAGGCCACGGCATGGTAAGCAGATCATGTTTACCATGATCACCATATTATTTTAGTGTGTTAGCATGCTAACATGCACTAATTAGCAGATGCCTTGGAATGTCATTAATTTTGCAGGTATTTAGTAATAAACAAAAGTAATGGAGAAATTGAAATTTTGAGCTGTTGACAGTGCTAGAGGAAAATTAAGGGATCACTAAAGTTATTACACTCTCCCAGAGGAGCATTGATGATAACAAATTTTATGAAAATCCATTCAATAGCTGTTTAGAATGTATCACTCCAAACCACAAATGTCAACCTCATGGTGGTGCTAAAGAAAATATCAGGGTATCTCCATTAGTCATTATGATACATCATCTGGGAACTATGAATGTATGTACAAAATATTGTGGTTATCCGTTTGTTAGATGTTGAGATATTGCACATGATAAGCGGAAATTTCAACCTTGGGGTGACGCTAGAGAAAACGTCAGGGTATCACCCATGCAATTAGGTCGTCAGTGCGTTTACATGCACTGACGTAAGCAAGTTACTGTAAATTCGCATATGCATGCAGCAGGTCAGTAAACAGATTTTCTAACCTTATTTAGGAGGCTGATTTTAACCCTCTTGCATAGCTAAAAATCTAAATGAAAACTTAGTCTAGATTTCAAGAATGATGTCTTTTTAGGACAATGTATATTTCAAAGACACACACACACACACACATATATATATATATATATCAGTGGCGGCTGGTGACTCAAAAAATTGAGAAGGACAGGAGGAAAACCAACATGGAATCTTACAACAAACCACATCAAACTATATTATTGTCCCCCACCTGATGAAATCTGAGGGGTGGGGGGCAATTTTATATGCCAATAAAACAATTTGCTTTCAAAAACAAAAACCCGACTGGTGAAAAGGCTACTTCTTTAAAGACATTTAGCATATACATATTGTCTCTAAACAAAGAAGTGCTCATTTTAGCCATGGAGTGGATCAAATGTGTCATTTTACCAACAAAGTGAAATTCAAATTTATAGTACTGTTCTATTGTGACAACAAATTTATGTTCTCATCAAAAACAGACAACATATCACATGATTTACACGTTTTTCCTATGTATTTTCTTAGTATACAGAAATATATAAAGTAGCACAAAGCTTATAATGTGATACAGGTTCAGATCAGTGCTGAATACAAGAAAGATTGAACACTAAAACCATTCACAAATCTAAAAGTGTAGGTTCACATCAGAAAGTATTAATGCATGTATCAAATACATGACTTACACACTCTTATCTATATGCACCACATACAAAATATAGTCTACAAAGCTGACATGTTAACACTAGGGGTGTTAACATGAACATAAAACTCACGGTTCGGATCGTATCACGGATTTGAGTCACGGATCAGATCATTATTAGGATCAGCGGAAAAAAGGGGGGAGACAAATAAAACTTTGTGTTCTATTTATCTGTAACACACTTACAGCCAGAAACAGCAAGGAACTTTTGCCCATGGTCTTAAATGAAAACAACATTTAAGATGTCCAATGTTTAAATAAAATAAAATATATAAAATATTCAATGCTCAGTTATTGCAATGTGAGGCATGAAACCTTCCTCTTTTAAACAGTGAATGAAACAGCCTCTGTCCACATCATCAAAACTTGATGATACCAAACATTCACCACTAACGTCAGTTAGCAGCTAGATGCTAATTAGCTGCTCAGCTGCAGCACATTAAACAGCAGGTAAACATAACTCAAATGTCACATCGGACCCGTTAGATGCTGGTTTGATCGTTGCTCTTCAAAATCCCTGCTAACGTTAGCGACATGCTGTCTGCCCATGACTTGCACTTACAGCAGTTTGTTTACTTTGTTTTAAATTAGACATTAAATTTTGCAATTAATCCGCAGTTCATATGCCTGCTGAACCATGGGGGGCGATCCGTACGGATCACGGATCAACTACAATCCATTACGACACTAGTTAACACTTGTTATTCTAGTTACTTTAAACTTATTACTCAATATACAGCTCAGCTTAAAAACGAACTAAAGAAACTGTCAGAAGCAAGCAGCCACACCTCCTGCATTCATTTACTAATCACACATCAACAGGTGACTGAACAACCACTCAATTAAAAACGAATGAATGAGTGAGTCCAGACATCTCACTGTAACTTCAACAAGCAAACTAACGTTACCCACAAAACATTATATGATCTCTGCTGCATTCTTGTTAAGGAGATAAATTCACACAGCAGCCACACACAGAGACATTTAACCATCAGAGATGAAATTAGCGACCAAAGAGACAGAGAGAGAGAAGCTGTATCTGACTCACGTTATCTGACGTCTTCTTCTTTCTATCATGGAGATGAAGTATCCATGTTGTAACATCCATTTGTGACTGTTGGTCATCTTGTTTGTTAGTTAACAAGAACTTTATGGCTGCTGCTTAACTAGTCTGATATCATTAGCAACAATGATAAACAAGCTAACTCTCCTGGTTGTTTCTCCGATTGCTTCTCTCTCCAGCCTCCCCGGCAGCGTCCTGCTGCTGCTGCGCTGCCCAGTCCAGATCATTTCTCCCGTTAGCTTAACAACAGTCCTTAACAGTCCTTCCATGGATGTATAAAGAGTCCTTGAGGCTGCTACAACAAGCCAGCTGTTGCATTGACGGAAGGAGCTATCTACTGCTGCTACTCTGCTTTACAGTGGAGAGAATTGAAGATGAAATCTGGAAACTATCATTGGACCAACTCGATGTCAATATTGCATTCTGGTTGTTGATTGGTAAGGGAGGACGGCCTCCCTTGGAGCGTCATTTTACATGTCATGGCCAATCACTGATTAGCATGAAAAAAAATGAAATACTTTAAGTCCAATGTAAGAGATCTCGCCCTGCGGAGGTCAGCAGGGCGGTCCCCCACTCCACCTCCACCAATGGCGCCCCCCCACCACCACTTCACACACTGCCCTTTCTCCTCCCGCCCTGCAGGAGTCGCTGTTGAAGCATTTTAAACAGAATTCCAGTAATGGATTTTTTCCAAAGAAGAGAGAAAAAATACTTTATAAATAATGCTGAGATTTGTAATGGTTTATTTCAACCAAATATTCTTTTTTATATTTTGATCTCCCTTTTGCCTCTCAAAAAATAGAGGAGGATCAACCTCCTCTGCCTCTATGGACCAGCCTCCACTGATCACCACCCACTATGACCTCTGTAATAAACATAAAGTAAAATTATCACCTTTCTGACAATGTCAACAAAAACTGAAAATGCAATTTTTGTAAATGTAGAATTTATGGCAGAGCTGTTGTATGGGATTGCATTAGATTGCACAGATGTACCTAATAAAGTGGTTGGTGCGTGTATATAGGTGTTATCTGTGAAGACCTAAAAATATTTTATCCAGCTACTAATTTAATATTAATATTGGAGCCTGATGATAACCTTTATGTATGTAATTTTGTATGTTTAGAATTAAAACTGTCTGTTTTTATTTTGTTTAAAAATGCTTATCATTATAAAATTAATAGCACTTGTAGTGGTGCTGGTAGTATTATCTATATATTTTTTTTTTACTCTATTTTCTCTGCACCTTTTCCTCTTTCACTTTTGTAAGGCAAGTCTGAAAAAGAAAAGGTCAGGGAATATTACAGGCAGAGTATCAAGATGTAAAACATCTCATGACATGCAGGTTTGGGCTGGGCACAGGCAGCTCAGAGGCTCCATATTTATCTGCATCTCTGACAAATTTAGGGCTGGGGTCAGCAGGTGTTGGACTCAGCAAGAACTGAAGGTCAATGACATGGATTTGGACACTGAAAATAAATGTATAACTGCTGCTCACATCACAGAGATTAAATTAACACGGCAGCAATGTAACACTGTAATCTTCAGAGAGGTATAAAGACCAGTTAGTCAGGCCTGGAATCTCAGAGAAAATGAGAGCCACTTATCCAATAACGAGAGCTTAATGAGGGTCCCTTTAACTAGCTACAATGTCTCTCTTTCCCTTGGAGAAACATTTGTCTTACAATACAAATGTGATTCATGCATCATTTCTATTGTGAGAGAGAGTGCTGTAATAACGGAATAAATCACAAAAGGGCCTAGGTTGGGGTAATGAAACTTAAATCTCTTAAAACAACACCATGAACTCAGCTGAATGATAAAATGATGTGGTGGAGGAAAATACTACCTTCTTCGAGTAAAGCTACACCACTCTCCGCATAGGCGCGTATGGCTTTTGGCAGTGCAGAAGCCCTACTTCATTTAGCTCTGACAGGCAATTTAATACCACAAAATTACTAACCTTAGCTTTGCAATTACTTTTCCAGCTCTGAACATTCTCAACCCCTCTGTAGATGTAATCTTAAGGTTAAGGCCCCTGGATAGGGCAAACCCCAAGGTCTGAACCTACACTTTTACGGGGCTCTGATCACACAAAAACATGGAGAACATAGGAACTGTTGAGAGAATAATAGTTCACCCATTTACAGGGCAATTCCATGTTATGTCTTGCTGTCTAAATCTACCATGTTTCTCTAAAGCCCGCCAACATAACATAGGATGAAAAGTATAGATTGTAATCATGCATCTAATAGCTGTAGCATGACAAACCAAGCTCCAATCTGATCTCATCAGTGACTGTGATGTTAGCTTGATAAACTATCATAATTCTACTGTTAATGGTGTGATCAGTAACCTTTATTGCTTCAGTCCAGACAGGGGGTGAACTTTCTTCATTATACCCATGAAGGCAGACAGAAAAAAAGAACAGAGGAAGAGATAACAGACTAAAGAGTGTAATTCATTAACTTATGCTCTCTTTTTCAATATGTAGCATCTTTATCTGAGGTTTATTTAAAGCTGATATGCCTCACCCAACACAAGAAAGCATACTTATAATAGCAACCAAACAAATGTAACGTAATATCCTTTCAGCCTTGAGTAAACCTCATCAGTTTATCTTCTTAGCATCCTAAGGATAACCTTGGAAAAGTCGTACTTAATTCCCTGGTGGCCTTTTCACATTTAGGCCTGTTTTGTCAGTGGGGGGAAAGGGGAAATGATTTGTACTGATCAGTCTCTGCTCTCCTTGGCTCATAACTACAGCTTTACAGAGCTTCTGAGAGATGTGTCACCTGCTGTCTGATTAAAAATGGTCATTTCTCCAGCACACAATGTGCGGCGGTAACCTTTCATTTGAAGGATGATTGCCGCAGAGTGACAGACACTCCTCCGTTTGTTCATTTTGTCAGTCCACGGCGAGGATATTGGCATTCAGATTTTTCCTATGCTTTCATCTTAGAGCAGATGTCACAGTTGGCAAGTAGTCTAGACAGGAACAGCAGGTAGGACGGACCTCAAGGGGCAACAGGAGACGAGAGGCGAACGTGACAATGTGCAAAACAAGTGTATGTTTTACATCAGTGTGTCCTCTTTCCCTTACTGCAACTCAAAATGACCCTCGTAGAACATCTGCCTGCTGTGCTGGGCTGGTAGTTGTGCCCTCCCCTCTCCTTGGCCTGTTTCTCATTCTCACAGGCTGGTCTGGTGCGAGAGGGAACACCAGCCAAATTATGGAAACCCTCGCTCATCTACGACAGGAAGAAACACAAACCTCAAACCCCTGTGGTGGGCCAAATCCCCTCGCTAGTACAGATGAGGATATTCTAATGTCAGGTCTGTTTGCAGGGGTGTAAACTTGTGGAAGTGCTGGTATCAGATAGGATTTCAAAGTCAACAAGCCTGTTGCTTTAAGCTGATCCTTCTGTCCCCTGGTATATTGCTGCTCTAAGAAAGCCCAGAGGAGCCTTCAAATGTTTCCCCGAGTGCAACCTGATCCATAACAGACAGTCATGCAGCTCCCTGTGCTATCAACACTCCATGCACAGCAGGGCCACTCTTAATACCTCATTCCAACCTGGCAGTCAGGAAGCACTTGAAAAATTACACAGTTAAGCAGTGGAAGCTTATGCTATACATTTGCTGAATGTAGCAGTCACAATTTATTACCACCTGTTGACAGTGAACTACAATTAAAACTACTCTGAATATTAAAATACGAACTGCTGGTACTGCAAGTAAAATTGATTTAATTGTCTAGGCTACATAATGTTAGACAAGAATGTCCACTGTTGCTGCAAATTATTCACAGACAGAATGTAACCCTAAATGTGTTTTTTTTACCTATATTTTCTGACTTTTTAATGTCTCAAGTGAGAAACAAGGTTTTTAGGTCCAACCTGTTTGTGTCTATATGTCGTTATGTATATGTTTAAAAAAAGAAAAAAAGTGGATAAAAATCCTCTTTTTTATTCAACACGTTCTTCACCCTTGTCTAAACCTGCTGCCTACATTACCCATAATGCAACTCGACCACCCACAGTTTGGTACTGTTGGTACTGGGTTTGATTCAATATTAATATTTTCCTACATGGAACACCCAATACTAAAGTAGGCCTAAAACATTAAACTTAAAAGCCAATTCAATTTAAGAAAAATATGCAGTATGTCTCAGCTTTTCTTTAATGGTTTTCTAAATTATTTGGTGAGGTGTCTTTTGTGATGAGAATGCATTTTATGGAAAGAGGGGTTTGGACAGCCTCTCACTGTCAGCGTGGATATCATCATTGCAATTGCTGACTGCTGCTGAGTGTGTTTGTGCCATGCTGTGCATTAAGGATAGATTTCACTGTTTAAACATTATGCAATGAGGTATTTGTCATTGTATAATGGTTTCCAGTTTCCTTACAGTGCAAAGTATTGACACATGTAGCACAACAGATCAGCTGATCACCATCTGATCTCCTCAAAGGTCTACCTACTGTACAACACCCATTCACATGACAGACTGTGCAGTACTTAAGCATGTTATCACACAGTATTCTTGCATAAATCCATTTGCTCAGTTTACTCTCTGCTATTAGAGGTTTTACTTTAACCCTGCTCAATCTGAGACAAATCTCTTATTGGAAGGAAAAGCTGATTTGATTGCCTACAAAAGCAAATTTCTGTCAATCAAACTCAACAAGGGAGTCGTAACACTATTTCATGACTGTCCATCAACATGGTGACAACACTGTGTCTCTTTGGATCATGTAGTGTCCGCACAGAGGAAGCTTTCAGTTCAGAAACAAACTACCAGAGCATTGCGGGCCACATCATGTGGAAAAGCTCCATGGGTGATAAAGGTACTTATAACCCTACATATATTTATGGATACCATTAAAAACAAAACTGCTATAAAGAAAATAGCTGACTGCAGAGCAAAAAGCCCGAAGGACCCAATTTCCTCCTGAAGCACCTGATGGACACACTGACAAGCAGATTGCTTTCCAGTACCAATTTTTGGAGCATGTGAAAAATGGTCCACGCAGCCAGTATGTGGTCTGAGATGACTCATAAATCTTGTTTTATCTCCTCTGTGGTGGTAGCAGAAAAGGATGAGTTGCTTTTTTTTTCATCTCATTCACATGTCTATCTGTCTGTTATCTGTGCCCTTGAGCAAAGATTACTGATGCCCTGTCTTTGATATATGACACATCACACAGAGCAGCTTTTCATCCTGTGAATTAACCCAGAGAGGGAGAAAAAAATGCAAACCTGACTGCCATCAGCCAGGGGGGCTCTCTCACTGTTCCTTTGTGCTCTTCTGCCCCCCCCCTCCCTCACTCACATGATCCTTCCCACCTTCCTTCCCTTAGAGCCCTGGATCCCCTCCTCTTCCCTCCCTTCTGATATAGAGCAGAGGGAAGCAGAGAGCATCATGGGTAGCCAAGTTTGGTGGCAAATTGTTTATCTGACCTCTGCACGTCTCTGCATTTTATAATCTAGTGCGTGTCACCCCTGTCTCATCCCCATAACAAATAGTCCCTGTCAGTTCCTGCTTCCTTTATCAGAAGCAAGAGGTAAGGAGAGGGCCACTGTAAGTAACTGCACTAGAGGAAATCTCCCACAGAAAAACAAAAATGGGATTTTTTCGAGTGAGTGATGAGAACAGAGATTCCCATAATGATGCCTCAAGAGCAGAAAAAAAATGATAAAAGGCAGAGATTAAAGAAACAAATGGTGGCGTATTACGTGTTAACAGCTTATGTATGTCACGGAAGAGGAAAAAGACTGCAGTAGGCTTTCAGGAGAATATTAGTGCTGTGTTACTGTCCATGGCAAGGAATATTTTATTATTCAGTAACCAGGAATGCAAGCAGCATTGAGAGCAGCCTAATGTATCATCTCCTAATACATCTGAATAATGGTGATTTAAATGAGTAAGACAAATAGCAGTGACCACTTTATGCAATCTAAAACAGAATGTAAAATAACACATTAGGCCTGACTGCCACAGTGGAAATTAAAAGACTCTACATTACAGAGTAATAACCATTTCTCTCCCGACTCCAGACTTCATTAACCCAAAGCTAATCTCCCACTCAAACTCCCTGATCTTCACATGCCACAGGGAAAAATGTGTTCAGTAAATACTCGGTTGTTTTGTGTTTGGAAAAGGGCCACAGAGCAGACACTGTCTACAATTTATTTTATTTTATTTTTTTTCTTTTTCATCTAAGTAATCCAAAAAGGTCATAAATAAAATATCATGCCACAAGGAAAGTGCTGTAATCCATTATCATAATGGCAATGTTCATGATCTATTTCATTAACATGCAGTCTTTAACCCAAACAAATGTGTTCCTCACCCCAGTGTTGCATATTCATTTACAAGATACAAATGTGCTCATGTGTCTTAAACTAGAGAGCTGCAGGTGTGATGCATCACCAGTGAACAACAAGAACAAAGTAACATTTGCCATATTGTGCACTGTCTTGCTGAACATTGCGTTAAATTAAAATAACACACTTTATTTCTGAGCAATACAGCAAGACTATGACTAGACAATGAGGCCATCATGCCATTAATACAAGCAAAGGGAAAACTCTTTCAAGACAAGGTCAGACAACATTTGAATAAAGGCGTGTCGGTTGACAGTGGGATTCTTGCCATGTGCTGACAATATGCCCTATGTCTGAGGCACAGAGTGTAACGCTAACTGTGTTTATTTCTCACACTGACATTAACTCACCACCATTTAAAGGATGATGTGGACAGCAGCGTCCATATGTGTGAATGACTGCAACATAAAGCTGGAAGGCACAGAAGTCTACAGTCTGCCTCCTGTAAGTGTTAATATAACCTTTTCATCTGTTCACCCAATGGCTCTCCTGAATCAATTCCCCCTCAGTGTCCCTCAGCGTCTGTACAACTGGCACCTCCACAACTTGTTCCATTTGTTATATTGAGCTCCATCTGGCCTCGGTCATTTGGCTTTTTAATTTAGTTGTCTCCTGCTCTCTAATTTGTCTCACATTTACAAATGGCATTGCCCGCCCGTTCCAAGCTGCCCCTCGTCAGCGGCAGAAATACATTTTCACCAGCCGTCGGGCCAGCCGTAAATCTGTAATGTCGGGTTATTAATAGATAGTAACAGATGTTTACTGATTGTTGATTACCAGTCTTGTTGACCAGTGAAATCTGTTCATAAATGGAATGGAATTTATAGCAGAGCAGAATATGCAACTCTACCAGGGAAAATGGAGAAACACTGCCCGCCTTTTAACTAAGAGACAATAAACTGAGTTCAATCTTCTCTCTCTGAGTCTCTCTTCATAATTCTTCTTCTAAATCCGCCAAAGAAGAAACTCTACTTAAATGTATATGCTCAAAATCAGATCTAATAAACAATGTTTTTTTGTTTGGTGTTTGGAAAATTGGACTATTTAAGACTTTACAGACCTGCAGACAACCTGACACAAACCTCTTTCATGGTTTCTTTCTTTTTATCATGCGTATTTGTGCGATATAGCTAGAAAGTACCTGTTTGGCCACAAACCCCTGCTCCTGACAAACACACCTCTGGAAAGTGACATGACGCATTTCACTTGTCACTCATCAGCAGTCACAGCTGGCAGGCTGGTGATCCATCTTTCAGTAAGTAGGTGATATAACTACAATTAAATGTCACCAAACCAAGGTCACACAAATGGATGGCGAATAATGTTCACCATGTATTTCTATAAAGTGGAAAAATTAGCTCAAGTATTGCATTTTGTTTACATCACATTACAGCACAAGTCTTTTCACTTCAGTAAGGGAACTAGTGTATTATCACCACATTAACTGGCTTTCCTGTCACTGGTTTCAGATTTCTCTGCTTCTACCCTTAAAAGAGTGATCATTTCTGTGTACAACTTTCTATTTACAGACACTGTGTCGAGAAATCGGGGAGCCACAGACAACAAGTTGCAAACTGTGACAAGTTATAAAACTTTAAAGCAGGCAGTAAATAGCTCTGTCACTCTATCCCAAGTGTTATATTACCTGGACACATTTATCTGACGGGTGGTAAATCTCAATTCCCCTTACCCCCCCAAAAAGGCACGAGGAGACACAAGAAAAAAATGTGCAGATAGAAGGACAAAAACATGACTAGTTAATCAAATGAACACGATGTTTCAAAAGGGAACATCATTAATAATGTCAACTAGGAGTGACAGGGTTTTTTTCAGGGAATAGAAGCAAGAGTCTAAAAAAATTAATTCAGTAATGCTTTCCTCCTGCTGTACAGTTTATAACAGTCCCTGGAAACAGTTTGTATTCCCTAATATTTTTTTTTTACAGTTGCTTCACCTGCCTGATATCCTTCAGCCTTTTCCTTCAGAAGCTGTCAAAGCCGCCAAGTATAATATATGGCCTCTCCAATGAGAACAGCTGTAGCCACTCTCTTTGCTGCTGCTGCTACCCTGCCCTGCATGAAATAATACATCAAGATTAATTGATTTCCCGTCACAATCTTAGAGAAAAGAAAATTAATTTTCATGTATCTTTTCCACCCCAACCCCCAGCATATGAATTTTGTACATGGCAAGTAATTTAAGTTTTTAATTATTCATGAGGACTAAAAACATGATGAAGTGTTTTACAGAAGGCCCCAAGGCCGTAACCAAAAGCTCAATGTGTTCTGAGACAACAATAGCAGTCCCCGATGCCTATATAAATAATAAATGTATTTACATATATCTTAGTGCATCTAAGGTCAACCCCCACCTCTCTCTTTCCCTCCCAGCTCAGTGGGGTGAATGTTGGTGTGTAGAACAATGAGTATGAGGAGTTTTGAGACCTGATGTACAGAAAAACATCAATCATCATCATAAAACATCCACATCAGTGTTTACTGTATTCATTAAATGGTGAATATAAGCTTTTTATACATCTTTGTACACATATTTTATCTCACCCAACTATGTTCACTTCAAGTCCCATTCAAGTGTCTGCACCGTAATGTATAATATATATGAGTATAACCTGCCAACTGTTTTATAGTGTATGGAAGCTGTAAGGACACCATTACTAATACAAAAAAGATGCTCCTACTAATAATATTAATGACTGTTGTTAATTATTAGCAGCAGTGATGTGTGAAATTGTAATGTTGGACATGTATGCCGTATTATTTGTTACACACACTAAAGCTATAAGAATCGTCAGTGGTGGAAAGTAAGTTCATTTACTCAAGTACTGTAGTTAAGAACAATTTTGAGGTATTTGTACTTTACTTATGTATTTCGTTTTTATGTTACTACTATTACTTACTACTAGATTTATCTGACAGCTATAGTTATTAGTTTCTCTGCAGATTTCTTATAAAATCTTATAAAATATGTATAGTTTCAAAACTCACAGATTAAACTACCCAGCAGTAAATAAAGTAGTTTAAATTAGCTCCACAACAGCTACAACATTAATATGCTCAAACATCCATCCATTGGTAA
Organism: Thunnus maccoyii; assembly: GCF_910596095.1. Lineage (NCBI taxonomy): Eukaryota > Metazoa > Chordata > Actinopteri > Scombriformes > Scombridae > Thunnus > Thunnus maccoyii. The sequence goes on along the minus strand of NC_056546.1, from coordinate 14,771,300 downwards.
TATTAATCCAATAATAAAATATATATTTTAACATAATATTATGAAAATGGCCATTCTGCATACTAAGTACTTTTACTTTTGATACATTGCATTACAGTACATTTTGCTGATAATACTACAATACTTTGACTTAAGTAAAATTTTGAATACAGGACCTTTATATGTAATGGAGTATTCTCACATTGCTGTAGTTATGTTTACTTAAGGGTCTGAACATTTGTTGCACCAATGGGGATCGCCATGGCAATGACACTGTGTGAAGGCGCTAAATTTGTTGTTTCTCACAACAGTTTGTGTTTATGAGCTATAATATCAAAAACATTTCCACCACTATTATTAGTTTTAATAATAAAGAGTAAATCACACTGTAAGAAAGTCATCTTTGGCGTGAGAGGACACAGTAACAACCTACTGGAGCCTCTTTGCTGTGCTATGTGTTTTAACATTGTCCAAGTGCGTGTCAGTGAATGATTGAGAAGTACGTCTGCTGTGCAAGTCAAGAACGCTGCCCACAGCCGCTGGTTTTATGTGCAAGCCAAAGGTGGATGCCATGCCACTGACGCTGTGGCAACATGCAGGCCTGACTGGCAGGCGAGGCTGCAGACTGATGTGCATGATGCACTCTGATCTTGCATATTATGTGACAGAGCAACGGTGATGAACACGAGGCAATTACATTCACTGAAAGAAATAGTTCTATCACAAGCAGCCATGTGCATGTCTGTACATGTGCACACGAGTGCCAGAGTTTGTTGAGGAAAAGCGTTTACTGTATGACCAGCACCAAGTGGGTTCCAAAAGTAAAAACCTTCCAATAGTAACTGAACAAGTTGTTCCAACTTAGTGTATTCAATAAAGTAACCATTAAGACCACACGTACTTTCTAAAAGCTCACAAGAACAAAGGAATGATGAACGTATTAGGGGAAAAAGAGCCCCTGCAACCCCCACATTGGTCTTGGCTGATAGTTAGCAAGAGTGTAATTATAAGGTGAGATGTTTGTGTATGCACGTGTGATATCACATGTGCATGCAAGTGTGTGAGTATGTGTATGTGTGTATGTTAATCTTTTCGATGCTCATACTGTGGTACTAGTTAAATTGGTCTGTCTAGCGAAAGGTTCTAATTATGGTTGTAGAGCCTAATTAGCATTTAGTATAACACCACAACAAATGCTGCAAAATCACACTAATTTCGCAATGAACGGCCTCAATGCTACACCATCATGCTGCTTTGCTATACAATAAGAATTAATTGCAGCACACTGCAATGGGCCAATCCTGCACTCCTGCTGAGCGTGTTAAATCATTTTTCACTCCTTCCAGATTGTTCCTATCAACAACTATTCCCAGGAACCCTAATAAGCACGTATCCTCATGAATATCATAAAGCCTAAATGATCTGCAATCTCAAAACATGCTTTAGCAAATTATTAGGCCACTGACCCCATGGATACTGGTCTGGAGTTTTTCCACAGGGGACAGGGGATACTTGTGAGTGTTGATGGTAAAACATTCAAGATCTTTGCAAAGGGTATGAGAATCTTTGGGAATTTTTCTTTTCTTTTTTTTTTATGGTAAATGCTGCTGCAAGTTTTTTTTATTGTATGAAGAAATATCGCCTTTTGTCTGAAGACGGCATTGTTCAAATTAAAGTAGAGGAAAGCCTGAAACCCATTTCAAAATATTAAAGTTACAATGCCTTAACATTTCCACATTAAAAATGGATGTTCCCACAACATTTTCTAGGGTTTATTTGTCGTTATTTTGGTCAGAAATTGGTCTTCATTCAGTCTTTTTCACATTAGACTAAAAAGCTAAGTGACTCCATCCTGTATTAGGGCTCAATGCACTGGAGCAAGAGCCTGAAAACAGCACCCTAAAAGTTTATACAGAAAGAATCAGCTCATTGTGTTCCTTCCTCCCTTTGAGATTATAAAAATCTGAAAAAAGTTATAGGCAAAATAATCTTAACTCAATGTCCAATTACTAGCTTTTCCAGAGCTTGCAGCTACATCTTACATGGATGCTCATGAGCAACCTCCATCCACTGATGACTACCGTGAGATGGAAAAAGCTAGTAAGCGGACATTGTGTTAAGATTACATTGTCATATAAGAATACATTTTATAATTTGTGAATTTGATACAAAATGAGAATATTTTTTCTTATGTGAATTTTCCCCCAAACTTACATTCAATTTGTGTAGATAAGAAATACCATGAGGCAACATCTCACTGAGGAACCTGTATTACTGTTGCTCACAACAAATTTTATCACCCACACCAAAGTAGTGTACCTCCTATGTGATAATTATTTCACCACAAAATCAGTCAAATATAATTCCCTGACCAATAATGAATATCCAGAATGGGTTACTGTGGATATAGATCAATGTTAAGAAAGAACTGCAAACCTTCCTCTCTTTAACCTATGTTAAATGGCAAACCTGTCTAATGAAATTGTATGTGTTAAGGCAATAAATTCACACTAATAACTTGATGCAGAGGGCCCATCTGTTCTGAAATTGTAAGACACACAGATGTGATCAGAAAGCCAAGGGGGAATAAAGATAATGTTTGATATGGAAGGTTGGATACATGTATGTGGATGTGGAAGATAAAGATTGGTGGAAGAATGCAGATACTGATAGATGATAGTTATAAGAAATAAAAATCTCCATTTGGTTCTTCAGCACATGGCATTTATTGCAGCCGAGTGATAGATTATTTGCTTTCTTTGACATCTGGAGTTAATGTTCCTTATCTTGGTAACCAAAACAATTTAGAAAGGCAACTTCCACAAGTCAAACTATGCCATTTCCCAGGCTCCTCTCTGCTATCTGTCTCCATTGAAATATTCTCTATTTATTTTGGAAAACTTAAACAACTGCTGTTATGTCCGCCTAGAGCTGGCATAAGCCAGAGTAGCAGATTCATCATTATAATACTTAGCACTGAGGGAGAAAAAATGCAGAGCTGCACTATATCGCAAGCATGATTTAGGCCCTACTGAGGCCACAGGAATTCAAGCTGTCAGAGTCTGAAGTAAATTCAGTTCCTGTAAATAATTGGGGTGTCCAATGCTTGCACATGCTATCTGGTTCTGTAAACCAAAGGGAGGATCTTAGACTACAGTTCTGTTGTGGTGTATTAGTGAGTGTATGAAAGAGAATAAAAACAGAGGAAGAAAATGTGGCCATGTTTTCTCTCTGTATCAGGTCATAATAAAGGGAAATGTTTATAGAGAGGCTACAGCAGATTTTTAAGCTGGCAAAAAACAAAACAAAACACCTGTCATGCTCCAAATGTATTCAGTCCTCTTGAAACAAGCTTTCTCATCACAACAATGGCATATAACTTATTTAGATACATGTAAATTGACAAATATTGACAATTACTTTGTTTCTATGCAACAAATAAAAAGTGGCAACCATTTTATGTCCTCCACTGGGCTGTAATGGCATGGTTTCATACCAAACATCAAATAAAATGTTTCCGTAACTAAGGTGGCACACTGGTTAACTACCGATATTGACATTGAGGGGATGCGTGTATGAGAAAGCACTGATTTAGACGGTATTCAAGTTGCTAACATTGCTATAAACACTTTGTTTTATGATTCATCATCTGTGGGAGGTCCAAGGGCTAGAACATAAAACTGTTCAGCTCTGAGAGGTTATGTAGAGACAGTACATAGACGTTATACTGCAATCTACAAGCTTGACTGAATCGCTGAGTACAAGGTCACCCAACTGATACCACAGTTAATAGCAATATTAAAACCAAACAAGGGCGTTATTCAAAAGTGATATTTGAAAAGAGAGAGTCTGCATGGCCTACAGTAATCTTGATATAAAGCTATAGCTATAGGTTAATGTTTTTCTGAATATGATTACATTAATTTGATCATTTCACTTCATAGCACAAGAAGACTTAAGATTTTCTTAAGCAAAAACAGACAATATAACACCATACAAGCTAGAGGGCTCATTCTTATTGGCTGTTTGAAAAAGCTGGAAGGGAGGAGATCTACAGCATCACAGAGCAAAAAACAACAGCTCAAAAATCTCCAGTCTAGATTTACTGTTTAACAAGCAAATTAGCACAATGATAAAGATAAACACTACAAAATATTGGACTTGGTATGTGCTTAACATGGATCTTACAGGACAGGCCAAAAACACAGTGCTGCGCTTCCCTGCTTTTTCTTTGCAAGAGCAGTCTGCATCCATTTATCTGTATGGGATATCAGTAATAGCTTAGTATCTGCATGGAAACTGATAACAAAACCATACCGCTTCTGAATCATAAGAGGATGACAAATGGACCCAAGACTCTTCCCTGTGGGACCCCACAATGCATTTACACCAGGTCAAATATCTACAAACTGCACATTGCGATTTAAATAAGACTTGAACTGTGTCATGGCAGCATTATTAAAATCAGTGCAATTTACTTAAGAAGGTAACAAACTCTAATGTCCTGCATTCAACTACATAAACATAAAGCATGAGTACACAGCAAAAAAACCCACTGCTTTTATTGCCGCTAGATATCCTATTTAAATCAAGTCTAAATTGGCCATGGAAACTATGTGTATGTCAAACTCAACATCTAAAAGAGAATGTCATGGATTTAGATTTTACATATTGTCTTACAAATGGAGCACACACTGCACATTTAACAAACACACACATCCCCATGAAGGTATACAGTGCATACTGTATTATATACTGTAGCTTGAACTTAGTAGCCTGTTTGCATGTACTGGAGTACAATATGGAGACAAACAATGTACATTATTAACTACACACATAATCATACCTCAGAGGTTTATGGTCTGACGAACAATCCAACATCCAATTTTAAGAAAATAACTGTTCATAAATCATAGTTATGTTGCAATAAAATGTTCCATTTCATTGCAACATAACCTGTAATAACAATAATCAGTACTCACATAGTCTGTAAAAAGGACACCAACCAATCACACATGGTTTACATACTGTTAGGTGTAGAAAAACCCCCATCAGACAATGTGGTAACAGGATGGTAAATTAAGTGCTTCAGGACAATGTACATACTACATAGAAGAGATATATAATGAACATTGAGCTGATGAGTGGGAGCTGTATTTAAAATATTGGAATAAAGTATAAGATTTCAACCAGAGGAATTCAGGGAATAATAAAGCTTCTCTTTCCGTAATGATTTACAGTGTACTCAATGCAAACATGTTATCATTTCATTTCTCATAGTGAAACAAATAGCCACTAAACCCTCCCTGTGCTTAGCTCAGGTCCCTTAAAAAAAGCATATTTGAAAAATGTAAGGCTGCAAGCTAGTCTGCTTCTCACTACTACCTGACACAGGCATTTATAACCTTAAAAATGACTTCTGGGTACCAGGTATCCAATTATTCCTTACCCAGGAAGCAGTGCTAAACGGAGCACTGCAATGATTTACTCACAACCTCTCCTTTTATTAAAACACTTTGTCTTATTGTTTTATTGATTTACAATCCGTCCTACTTTTTTGGCATCTGAAAACAATCAAGGCACAGGGCAGCAGAATGTTTGGACATTAATCGTTAAAAGACAGTGTTTTATTCCTGGCCTGGGGTTTGCTGCACCAGCTGCTGTGCATTCTGGTAAGAGGCAGTGATTTATGACCCGGCAGCAATAACGATGAGGCGTGCTCATTAACATATCGACAGGCTCCAAGATGGATCATCAGCATTGATTATTTCATGGCCTGTTGATGCCCATTTGTTAAAAGAGAGGGAGAGAGAGAGAAAGGGGGAGTGGGAAAGTAGGGAAAAGAGGAGGAGGGAAGAGATGGGCTGGCTTAGAAGGTGTGAGGATTTCTCACTTGAATCCTTGCAGCACAGGGGAGAGAGACAAAACCCTGACTCCTTCAATCACCACAGCCATCACTCTACTGTCAGAGAGAAAAATCAATGATTGACAGCATTTAACCAGTCCTCAGCACTTGGCAGATCCATACAGAAGAAAGGTGCTCGGTAGGGAGGGCCATACAGATCTGTCTTTACGCATGCTGTAAAACATTACTTCACAGTGAGAATTACAATATCAATCAGTCAATGCCATTCTCTATTCAAACAGGGACAGCATACAGCGGGTGTCATTTGTGTTCAGTATGCTCAGTGATAGAAAAGTCTTACTCTGTTAGTAAAACCCTATGGCAAGTAAAAATGGTGACTAGTGGTTATGTGATGGTGAACAACAGCTACATAAAACTATTATTTACTAAATAATACAAAATTAATGACTTCATCACAGGCAACATTAAATTCAATTATGTAATTTACATAAATTCCTGTTACTATCAAAACACTTGGGGATGAACATTTTCTTTTTTTTTCCACAAATCAAATGGTGGCATAAAATTCTGCAATTTGTACATCTGAAATGAATGTTTTACCCAAAACAGTCACACCAATGTGAGCAAATCACATGCTGCTCTTAACAGGTCCATTTAGATTTGACAGCAGCTATCTTATTAATTAGGCAGGTAAGATAGAAATGGAAAGAAATGGAAAAATATCACAGATCTTGCATACTATTTTGAGCCTGTTCAGAAAAACAAGCACATTCCATCGACTTGTTCTGATACATAACATGTAATGAGTTCAATCACCACTTTCATCTTTAACAGCACAAAATGTGGTTGTATGCTTGCAGCACTATACTCTCTCAAAGTATCCTTTTTCCCAAGGGACAATTAAATGTTCTCACCAGTTCGAAAGCCTCTACTGACTGACCACATCACTCACATTACTCACCTAAATCGGTGGTTAATATTAATTTATAGATGGACTAATTATATTATATTATATATATTAGTTATCTTTAAGTATCTGAAAGCCATAAGAATACTTCAATATTTAGGTTATTCATGATTTGACTGTTTGTACTCATAATTATATGACCATGTAATTTGTTAACAGAGACATGATATATAAGAAAATCAATGGCTTGCATTTCATTATGTTCCAATTTTATTTCTGTCTCCCCTTGTGTGGTCCATACAAGGAAGAAAACAGCAGTAGCTTTTAGCCTGTAACAACTAGAAAACAGCACTGAACATTACTATATAATGTAAAAGTCATCAAAATCCAAAATAATTAAATTAAAAATAAACTAAAACGAATTCATAACTTATAAAGTGGATTTCTTCTTGCCTGTCAAAAACAAGGATGAAACTCTCCCCTCTCTCCTCCAACCTGAGCAGTACTGTCATTACTATGATAAAGTTGCCATGGTGACAGGTGTTAATTGATGGGCCCATCATTCATTATTGAGTGACAGCCACCCTAGAGCTGGCCCTGACTGGCATTCTTCTGGACAACTGTCACTGAGGGACTCGAAGCAGCTGTAACCTTACTGTGGAGGTGAGTCACAAATACATAACTACACATACACAAAACCATTCACACACACACACACACAGAAAAGCATGCACACAGAAACAAAGACAAGCGTGTGCAGACTTACACACAGGCACACCCACAGGCTCACACACAGATGTGCACGTCTAGCCTACAAAAACCTTTATAGACACAGCTACACACATGCACACAGTACACATTCACTCACTCAATCAGTCTCAATGACATGCGACTGACACATATTGACCGCTAATCTTTGCCGGGGTCTGCAGTAGTGTGACAGCCCCCCCCCCGTCACACACATACACTTGTCCTTACTCAACATTATCAACTCTCTTCTGTACAATACATCTCCGAGACACGTCATCAGACCGACCGATACAGGGCTTCTGTGTTTTGTACACGTTGAAGCAACATACAAACTGAAGCAGTCTGTCCCCTTCTCTTGTCTTCTCAGTTTAATAAATTAAAAGCCACGAGGAACGAGAGTCAGTCAATTAAGTCACAGAGGGCCTGGCCTTCAGGTGTCCTTGGAGGACAGGAAGAGGGAGCAGTGCACTTGTATTACTGTGCGTGCGGGGAGGGGTAGTGTCTCCCCTCCTTTGACAGTGGGGGCTTGCCCTGCCTCTTGTACTGTAAAGACGAGGGCTTTAAATTGCTTCCGTCACCGGGCCCTGAGTAATGAGTGTGATTCTAATCGCAGTTCCTGGGGCCATTGGCATTAGTCTTAATCTGAGCGGGGTGCTCCAACACCACTGACAAGTAATGCAGAGCAGGTAGGGGCGTAATGAGAGGACGCACGCACACACGCATGGACGCACATACACAGGTTACCCCACCCAAGATGCAGAGGAAGGCTTTTGTAATAAGAACACAGTTACAAGAACCTCTCTCCCATCTTTCTCCTCTAAGGCTGGTTAGCTATGCAGGGGTTGTGAAAAATGGCGGAAGCCTTCCACACACCGCTAGTACACACTACTGCGGGGAGATTAGGGTGAGTCTTTGGGCATACACAGATGAAAAGCCAATTCAAATTTTTGCTTGGTGCTACTCAATAATGAAAACTGTAGGACAAATATTGAATAGCTACACTCTAGAACTGGTAAATTATGCATGGTATATTTGGAATAAAAGAGGAATTTATCCAAACAATTTCATTTTAGGTATTTTCTGAAACAATAGCTCACGTTATTATGCTTAAGATACATATATACATGAGTGTGTTTATTGTTCTTTGTGGGCATTAAATTCCTCTAGCCTCTGCATGCTGTCACAGTCGTTCATATACACTGTGACCAAACAGGTAGCGAGGCTGAGAGTCCACTGGCACTGGGTTAGTTGAGGGCTAAATTGCTGTGGGGCTGTGAGTGGCTGCATAGCCGAGCAGGTCGTTCCTCTCTGTCTCTCTGTGTTTGCCTGCGTTAAACTCCCTCCTCTGCCCTCATCCATCCTCTCATCCAGTCTCCAGCTCTGTCCATCTATCAATCCCAGCACTTTGTCAGAGCCCACTCCATCCTTACTGCTGCAATAACAAAGCAGAGGAGGGTTGGGAAGAGAGAAAGAGCGTGTGTGTGTGTGTGTGTGTGAAAGAAAGTACGCAATAAAGCAACAGACAGATTCAGAGGGGACAGAAGGGGGAAGGGTAAGGGGTGGTGGGGGCCTCCACCATCGGCCACTGCTTCCAAGCCTCGTCACTGGGGAGCTTTTCACCTCCCATCTGCATCGATGCTGATCTGCTGACAGAGGCCCTGACGCGCGTCGCCTTCTATTGCACAGGCAAGCAGAAACACTAATGCTGCACCCCACCCTACCTAGACCACTCACCTCAGCTCAGACAGCCAAGACAGGCAGCTGGCCTAGAAGGCAGACCTGACACATTGCAAAGAGGAGTTGCAAGGAGGCAGGAGCTGAACGAGTGACACAGGTGAGGACAAGTAGCAGAAAAGAAGAGGAAAGAAGACTTTGGGAAGGGTGGCGAAGAGGGTAAACAGGGAGTGGAAAGTAGAAAAGCAGGAAACATAGGAGCAGAGGCTGGGAAATATAAAACAGAAACTTATGCAATAACCTGAGAGCAGAATTACAAGTAGATATAGTGGGAGAGACAACTAACAGCGGGTAGAGTGTGAAAGGAGCTGTACACTCAATTTTCCTGCAGTCCAGTAGGAAAGTGGCTCGGTTTGTTTTTTTCTCCGCTGTGCATCGATAGAAATCACAGGGAGAAAATGTCTCCTTAATTAAGGCTTGATCAGCTGCATGTCAGTGGTGGTTTGGAGGCCGCGCAGAGTTGTGGGGCCTCACTGACCTAACCACTCGGTCTAGCTGAGACGCAAATGAGAAGAGGTTGCTTTACACACCATCACCACCAGCAAAACAGAGAAGCTCAATAGAAAAGAGCACAAGCGACTCATTATATTTTGAAATGTAAGAAATAAGAACGTGCGGATCCTGTAATACTGAGTGCATACCAAGTTGGATTTCGTTTTTCCTCAGTTGCACAGTGCACTTAGTCTACAGTAAACCTACGTTAAATTAGTGAAAGCTATTTAAATACATGCCTGACAACTGCATAGGTCTGCATTAAGGAAAAGCACATTACAGCTTTCTTTGATATCCTATATCCTAACACTAAAAAACCCTAACCCTAACCTTAACCCTAATCCAAACAAAAGAGAAAAAAAAAAACACTGGAAATTATTTTTTATACAACCAATTCAGTTTCATCACTAAGTATGCTTAGATCCTGGAGTTCAGCTCGGGAACTCCCATGTATGACAGTTCAAACATTACATTATCTGTATTACTGATTCAATTGATTAACATTCCTTGTAGGATGCAAAATACAACTTTCTCTAACCACAGCAAAGCACAGCCAACATGGAATACAAGTATGAAATTCCTGCTAATTTCCTCCCTCTGGAATTAAGCTGGGTTACGTCCTCTCATGCACGTAGTTCAGGAATAGACTCATACTGTAAAGTCAGTACCAGTGGAGCTAATTCATTCAAACATCCAGGCCTAATTTTGGTGAACAGGTTGTTACTGTTAATGAAAACAGCATCATTGCAGACCGAGCACCGTGAGAAACCATCAACCTTGAGTCCGTGCATCTTCAAAGGCAGGATCTGGCGATGCGGATGACGCTGTAATGGCTGATCAAAGAGACTTACAACACAAGTTAAAGGTAAGATTGCAAGTAGCATATAGATAAGGGAATATGTTGATGTATCTGCAAAAATTAACATTATTTAATTTCTAATAATTATTAATGTATTATTGATGGTTAGGTGATTAGTCTTGTGCTTTCATACATTAAATATGTACACCCTTTTTACTGCAGAGAATTAATCTTTCACAAAGTCCCAATTCTGCTGGTTTTAGCCATTGTGATATTTGCTCCCTAATGCTGCACACACTAAAACAAAGCAAGCAAGTCTCTCTCTCACTTCTGATGCAGTTTCCAATCAACCGACACTAATTAGACAGCAATAAACTGTTATTAATCGGCTGGACAGCATACAACGAGCCAGATATAAATGGTGGCTGTCAAGTCCTTATTCAGGAACCAAATGAGTATTCTCAGTTCAGTGCCTGTGTGAGGCATCACCACCTATGTCCTCTAACAAATGTTCACTATTCGCTGTACTGTTAACAGCATTGGCCCTGCACACACACACACTGTCGCTGTAATATGCTGTCTCTGAATGTAGTGTCATTGTGAAGAGTGTGTCCAGAGTCTTTCAGAGGACACAGAAAGCAAAAACCATCATATCCCCCTGTTTAAAGGCCCAGAAAATAGGTCCTATTATTAATCAGCTCTCTCAAATAAATGTCTCATAATTATCCTCCCCTGGCTGATGTGGGCTTAGCATCTTCTTTGAGACCTCTTCCAGTCCAGCTTGCAGATAAAGGCCCTAATAAATGAGAGCCCTATTTACAAAGTCAGCTCCACTTTAGCTAATCTGTGCCTGGAGAGAGTGGTTAGGGCTGGAGAAATGAAAATGTGTATCGACAGAAAGGAGTGGGACAAGCTCCTCTAAGGCAGCCAAGACAATCTATTAAGGCCATGTTTTTCAACGTCTTGATTTCTACCAGTTTATCAGGTCTGTGAATAGCCTCACAAGAGAGGCATTTATGATAGAATGTGATTGGATTACACTGGGCGCTAACCATGCGTGATTGGTTTAGCTGAAAAATATTAAATTCTGTCTAAATGGACTGGGGGGGTCGATATTATGTCTTCTGCTCTGAAAGACAGGGGTGGGGGGAGGTGAAGTTAAGGGATTTGATATTTCATCACTCATTTCATGCTTTAGTGCAGCATGGAGACTGACACTAATGCATTGGAAGGACGTGGTGCTGACAGCTCACCAACATATTCATGTCCGATCACCGCTGGCTCAAGAATCTTCCGGCCTGAGAGTAATCCATTCTGAAAAGTGGAAGTGGAAGTGGGTGTGTTCAGCTGTTCTTCTCATAAGCGCTTTTTGAGGAGAAAAGTGAAGTCATGGCCAAAAGGAACGGAAATGACAATGAAACCTGAGGAGGAGGGAGGAAAATTGCATGGGCGTGGGATTTCTTAACTATTTAGGGACTACATATTCAGAAAATCCCTGAAGGTGGCAAACAAAAACAACACCTAATGTCGAATGGAGGGAGGGAGATAGAGAGAGAAAAAAAGAGCAATCTTTGTGTCCTGTGAAGAGCAAATATGAAAAAAAGCTTAGGAGTAATGAAAGATTGTTTATGTATTCTGGCATGAAATGGGGCGGTGTTGTGAGGGCTTCAGGCGCGAGGAGACGGATGGACGGGAGTGACAGGTCGGTATTCATCCTGCACGCCCCAGCGGCCGGACTGCTACTGGCGCTCGACAGAGCAATAAATCACCAGGTCTCCAGTCTGTACCTACAGCTTATTACATCCAAGATGACAAATAAATAATAATCCCTGTCACGCCAGGCCTTTGCTCAAGGATTGAGCCAGAAACCTTTTGCTCATCACTCCTGATCTTAAGTGAAAACACTAGAACAAGGGAATTGAAGGCCATGCTTTACTGAGCTTATGAAAGTTGGAGTGAAAGAGAGAGAGGGGGGGAAAAAAAAGAGAAAGGGAGACAAAAATGAGGGGAGAGAGAAAGTGAGGAGGAGAATGATGCTGCCACTACAAAGCCTTTCTGGGTGTGAAGGGAAATGATCCAGTAAAGAGGGGGAGAGAAAGTGGAAGTGGGAGGAGCGGGGGGGGGGGGCTAAGAAAGAGAATTGCCCTTGTGCTCTGCAGGATGAGTGTCGCTCATTCAGTTGAATAGGGCTCTGGAGGATAAAGCGAATCAGAAGCCTTCATCACTAAACAGGATCGGCAAAGTGGGCCGCAAACAGCATTTGCCATTTAGGCTGGAACAAGCTTACCATAACATTACAATCCTCACCAGTTGTTAGATTTCAAGTCATAAAATAAGTCATATTGCCATTATTGTGTCTTACAATTTAGATGAGAGTTTAATTAAAAAGTACATGTTAACAACGAAGAAAACAATAAGGAGCAGAGAACATACAGGCAAGCAAATGACATCTATACCAGATTCTGTTATGAATGCCTGAGAGCTGAGTTAGTATGTTATTAAACTACCAGTAAAAATACTCTTACATAATCATCTTAGAGCTAGTTCACTGTGCAACAAATTGTTACCATCTTTTTTTACTAGACACTGTAACAATACTCTAGTTGATTATACATCCGGCTGGAAAATGACTGCACAGATGCAGTATATTCCACACTAAATGAGACTTTCTAAAAGAAAAGAGGTTAGACAATTGTCTGATTCTTCAGCACCTCCCTCTACTGCCCTTTTAAAAAGCCCTCTCTTTTAGACAAGACACAATTTACTTAGTGCTGTCCCTCCATAAAAATTAAAAGCCTTCAACAACAACAAATGAAACAGAAGCAGGGTATTGTAAATCAGATAAGTCACTTTCACCAGCTCACCCAGGCTGGGTATTTCATGGGCCTCTACACCCCTCAGTATGTGTGTGTGCGCGCCCTGTGTGTATGTGTGTTGCTCTACAAAGGAAATAGGGGCCTCTGATTAAAGAGTGCACTGTCATAAAGGTTACTGAATTGCAAATGGTCCTCTCCATCTTCCCTGTAATGGAGACTGGTTAAGAGGGAGAAAGAGAGCAAGTGTGTGTGTGTGTGTGAGAGAGAGAGAGGCAAAAGAGAGAGAGACAGAGAGAGGGTTGAGAGAGGTGCGGCCATGATAGGAATATAAACAGGGAGTCTCAGCCAGTCCCCTAGTCTCAGACTAAGTCCCAGTCCTTTCACAACCGCCACAAGAGACATTAATCACTGGATCACCAAGCCATGCTTAATTGCAAGTTGTATATCATGGTGCATACAGTGGCTAAAGGGGGAAGGAAACTCATTATTTCGGTTTGCTGGATGCAGGGCTGGGTGCGTCTCATCTGGACTCCACCACCTCTCCCTCTCTGTCACAGTACACCTGGGACCAAGCTCAATGTGACAAGGAAAAATGGAGTATGCAGTCACCTCCTAATTAATATAGCTCTGCCACTATTGTTGTACCACTAAGGACATTCACGACTGATCATAAACGTACTCAACCAATCACACACGCACACATCAGCATCAGCTGGAGCTGAAGCAGTGTGACTGACATATGAGGAATGGTTTTATTAGCCACCTACGTGCAATATTTTTGCTTATCACCTATGGTGATATGAAGATCTCTGGGTTTTAAGTGGTAGCATTTGCACTGTCAATAGTGGGAGGCCACTATAACACCAAGGTCGCAAAGGCTTCAAAGAGAGGCTTTTTCAGCTAAAAGAAAAATGGAACCAACTCCCAAACGGCCACTTTTATTTAGATTTCTGCTAGTGCTTCTGTAGGCAATATGCTAATGAGCAGGACTTGATAAATGACTCGTAATATTTCCCAGACATTTTGCTTTCCCTCAGAAGTTTGCCAATCTGATGTAGCTTGAAGATAATAAGGCACACTCGGTCATTATATCAATTTTTGTTACCCAGATATTTCAGCCCATGTTAGTAATGATGAGCAAAAAGCAAACGAACCAAGGGCAGAGCCTGGCACCATTGATCAAACACTGTCATTTAAGCACTGCTAATCCCAGAGACACACAGAAAGGGACACACACACACACAAACACGCTGTCTCATAACAAACCCACACACTGTATGCACAAATGGGTGTATGCATATATAGACATGCATGAATGCACCAAAATGCATGCATACGTGCAGATATCACACATAGAGAAACACACAGGCAAAGAAACAAAACGTAATGGGGTGTGATTATGGAAAATTATATTCACCATGTACACTGGCTTGAACAAAGACATTTCAATATTTTCCAGAAATACATCATTGGATGATATGTTCCCTTAGCAAGCAAAATATACAGTGTCTCATTTTAATGACTTTCAATAACATTAAGTCTGTTCAGATCTAGTTAATAGTCCATAAATAGGATATTATTCAAGACTGCCAGAGCTTTGAACTCATAACATGACGTGTTCCTCTTGTTCACTGTATATTGTATTCAGGTATTCGGGAATGTGCTGTAGAGTTACATGAATGCATGCCTCATTTTAATGAACACTGTTTTGTTCAATGTCTTTTTTGACTGTTTCTTACACACATCACCTCATGTTATTCTCAGGGGTGCCCCTTGTCAAACAGTCTTAAACACTACAAAGTATAAAAGCCCCTTCTAATTAAAAAAATACCATTAAACACTCTGCTAAAAGTGGTGCAGTTATATCTAATGCTCATTTACAACCTCACCATCACTACCTTTAGTAATGGTCAGGGAAATCTTCATACCAATGCACTCGGTCACATGTGGTCAGGACTTCCTGACACCAGGAACTTTGCCTGACCGCTCCCCAAGTTTAGCTCTTTGCTCTGAGTTGTAAAACTCTATGACCTGTGAGGGAGGAGGATTCTGAGGGGGATGGATAAAAGGTCAAACAACTGCTTCATGGTCAGGCAAGAAGTGAGGGACAGGTTCCATATAGATGTAAGAAAAAAAAAAGGAAAGGCCGAAATGCCTGAGAAGTAGTCACTGAGGGGTCAAAGTGCACACAGAGTTCACTGGGCTGGCAAAGGACACAGAGGGGAGGAGTGAAACAGACACAAAGGAGAGACAACAAATGCAAAACTGACATGGAGGGCCTCCCTCACCTTAGCTGTCTTCCAATTTAAGATGCTGGAATGGGAGGAGGTGAGGGTAAGACTAAAAAGAATGAGGTGGAAGTTACAACCCCCTCCCCCCCATGCCCCCCACAAATGCTCTTTGATCTGCACAGACAGAGATACTGTTGTTGAGTCCATGCTGTCCATTGCTAACTATATGTGGACAAAACAAACTTTGAGACCAGACAGCTCTGCTGCAGCTTAAAAACAACAGCATGTTTTCTCCAGAGATTCTACGTATTCTTGACAGTATTTCAACACTTGTTGAAAGACTGTTATGAATATTCCAAAACTGACCAAAGGCAACCTCAAACACAAAGTCAAAAATCTAACACAATGGGATTTTAAGTAAAAAGAGGTTGACGAAAATAAAATCCAGAACAAGATGAATGCAATACAACCCAAGAAAAGCTAAATTACATATTGTCAGTGTTCAACAAAACAGAACAATCTACTCTGTGAGAAACCATTATCTTAATGCACTACCATATTTGACAACATGGAAAAATGCAGCAGTATAGAATGGCACTTTTTGGCACAAACACAAACATGCATGAAAACAATTGGGAAAACCCAGACCAGGTCGGGATCTTTGACCGGAAACTGTACAAGGGAAACGCTAACTCTTTCACAGCTTGGGGCACTGATGCTTCAACATGGCACTGCCATGTGCTGACCCTAGAAACTTGTGTGGGATGACCAAAACTAGGTGGTCTGTTGTCTTCTGTGCGTATAACCTTGCCAAGGAGAAGAGTGATATAATATTGCCATTATGGTCTAAAAATAAAGATATTTCAAGGATTTACTTGAGCAGAATGTCAAGTAAAACACTGCACATTTGTAGGTCCCAGTTCTTATTAATGCAACTGATACTTCATCATCTCTCTTTTAATTAAAGAAGCCACTTAACAAGCTAAGTATATCCCCTGGACGAGGACACGGCAAAGGAAATATCTTTTCAGCTTATTATTAAAAGAAATGCATCAATAGAGCAGGAGTACAATGGGCAATTAACACAGCTCTGAGAAGCCATAAATACTTCATTTACAAACAGTCCTGTCACACAGTGCTGTGGTTGCAAGCAAGGCCCAAATTCCTCACCAGTCAGCCAGGCTTATTTTGTTAACATGAGTATATGTTAGGAACCTAGAAGCGAATGTAAACACCATTCTATGAGATCTCTAAGCTGTCACTTACAGGGGAGATCGCCCCTTGTGATTAGAACCGGAACAATACTGTTTAAGCTGAACTAATATTTGTACGGCCAAGATAAATCATTCAAGCTTTGTTTTACCACATGCTAGTCACTCCGTAATAATAGACAGAGGCTGCCAGGCCTAATATTCCCCTTGACAAAGAATACTACATGTACAAAGTAATGAGCACAGACAACACAGTAGATTAATTGAACCTGTTCAGAATATAGTAATCGTAAAATACATAGGTAGTTTAGAAAAAACAGTGACTTTGTGCTGCATTTGCACTTCATTTTCAAATAAAGCTATTCATCAAGGTGTTTATTCTGCTGAATTCTGCAACTTTTCCATTAAACCGCTTTTTTTTTTTTTTATTTAAATGGAACTTGCAGCAGGTTGGCATAGACAAAAAATAATATTTACAAAAACTCACAGCAATGAAAGCCCTCTCAGCACGTCTGCTGTGTTGTTGCAGAGTTGATGCTGTCTTACAATACACTCACAAACTTTGGCAGGTAGTTAATCAGTCAACAGTAAATGCCATCTTTTATCAGATCATAAAATCCGCTTGTAGGCATTTAATTTTCTCCTCTCTTGTTTTAACGGGGAAACAGGCAGCCTAGAGAAACCGTGTTTTGTTTTTTATAGAGGTTACAGGAAAAGTAGAGTGTGTGTGAACAGGGCTAAGCCAAGCACTTCTTATGGATTTGTTTTTGCCTGCGAGCGACAACAACGTGAGGAACTGCCACTCTTGTGAAAGCAGGTATGAGTGTTCTACAGATTTTACTTGACAGATGAATGAGAAAAGATTGCAAATGAAGGTTTGTTTTCAGACAGTCACTATGCTAATGCTTCAAGGCAATATCTATATTGCCATCAAGACGTCTCAGTGGAAACCTTCAGACTGAAAATTAAGCTTAGGTTAGATTAACCCTCATACTTAACCCTCATTATGATACTACTAAATGCCAAAACATTCATCTGGGAGTGAACTTGTCTTGCAAATAGCTTGATCTATGTTACTCAGAAGGCAACGTGCTGATAGAGGCATCAGTCAAACTACCTCACATCTCAGTCAGTGCGATACACTTCCTTGGCCTTAAGGGGCAGTCTTTACTTACTTCACTTCTATTAAAGGCCTCTGTGTCTGGGGTAAGTTGGCCGAAGAGGAGGCCTTGCCCCAGCCACTGCATTACCCAACCCTTTACTAAACCCCTCTGGCCTCTCAGAATGGCAGCCCTTATAAACACTATTCACTGTGCTCCCTTTTACACTAGGCGAGGTCAGAAGTTCAGCCCCCAGGTTTTAACAGTTGAGGCCGAGCTGTGAACTTGTGACCTCCTGTAGTGGCTAGGAAAGGGGGGGGGGGAGAATAGAGGGAAGAAAAGAAGTGAGGGGAGGCAGGGGGGGGTCATCTCTCTTCAATGCAGAATGGCTGGATTTACAGCTGTATGCTGACTGCATTGCAAGCACAGCAGAAAACACCTGATAGCATCTCCTTGGGGGAGGAACCGCCCGACCCCTTTGTTGTCTCACTAACAGTCACCCCAGCACCATAAATCATGTTAATTACTTGACTGATGGAATAAATCTTAAAAAAAAAGTCAGTCTGTGGCAGTGAATCTTGGAAGTGGAGGTTCCCGCACTGCAGTTCTGCTTGCTCTGCGTTATCTGTCATCCCATAGTCACTGTGTAATCTGTCCATTTGTTGCTGTCTGAGCGGGACTTTTGAAGACAGACTGAGGGAGGGCTGGATGTTGGTGACACTCATCGTTTAGTGATCCATCTTCCTATGGGTGGTCTTTAAGGGTGAATTTTATCAAACAAAGCTAATGTTAAACTCAGGATCAGGGGTTGATGAGGGGTTGATGAGGGGTTGATGTGTTATAATGCAAATGATGGGATGATCTTTATTTAAGCTGTGAGCCGGAGACTCAGAGGAAGTTTTAAATCAATGTTAAAATTATGCTTTTGACAACACTATTTCTGCTTTTGAGAGAGAGGTTTAAAAACTACATCAATCTTCAAGCCTCTTGTACATTATTATCGTATGACAAACAGGATAAAGTTATTTTTGAAAGCCATCTCTTGAGAAAGCATCCATAAATGACATATTTATTTCCTATTGCTGCATGCTACCAGATTACATGGAACTGCAACAGTCTGACTCAGAGCCACAAAGCAGCATGCCAAAGACATGAAAGGTCATTCACACACAATAACAATCCTTCTAAGAGTGCACTCACGGGCTTGTGGGTAATTACAGTTCTTTCGCCGGAGTGTTTTGTGTTTCGCTTTGCTTGTTCTGTCTCAAAAGCTAACAACCACTCATTATTCACGGTTTGAGTTGGGCTTTTTTTTTTTTTTTTTTTCCTTCAGCAGGGCAAATTACACACAAGAGTGACAGCTCTCAGAGAAAGAGAGGACCAACAGCTTTGCCGGGTTCTGGTAAGTGCAGTCTTAAATCAAGGGGGCAGGGACGCTGACTACAGCCCTGCAGTCTGTTGACTTTGTGGCAAGGGCAGCTAAGGGTTTGAGACATGGATATACTGTACACTTACAGTGCCCACTATAAACTGCCTTCCATAGCTTGAAGTGTCCAAGATATACTATTCTAAGATATGTATCCAACACTTCATATCTTAAAAACAATCAATCTGCTGCAGGAGCTTCTGATCCAAGCACAGAGAGACTGTCCTTATTCTAAGATAGAAAAGTTTATTGAGGCATGTGTGTATCTCTCTCTCTCTCTGTGTGTTGGTGCGTGTTTGTGTGCAAGGCCTTCGGGGAGACTAGGAGAGACAACCAGACCTTATATACAAATGTGCCACGCACACACACAAACACACACAGATCTACCTGCATGGCCAGTTTGGGGAATGTTTCTCCTTTGGATGGATTTATGATGGCAAGCAGAGGGTAATGAAACCCTGAGAGATATTTACTGTCAGTGTCAGAGCTTATTATCCCAGCGAGGAAAATGGGGTCAACTGGAAATACTTGCTGAAAACAGGGTGTTGTCTCTTGTCTGAAAGGAAAAAAACACAGTCTTCTCTCTGTGTCACCAGAGTTCCAAGATCTCAAACAGTGAGGTCAGTGTTGAAGCGTCAAACATCAACAAGGAAGGAATAAATGAGAAGTCTGTAGTTCTGATTATTTTACCATAGAATTTTGCCCAAGGTGTACTGTTTAATTACTTATTTGCTATGGTCCATAACTTTCACTGTGCAGCTGATGTGGCATCTCCCTCTATTTAAAGTGTACACAAGACCAGCATGTGAACATCAAGATGATTTATACTCCCCATGCAGAAGTAGGGGCTTTATCTGGTGCACATGCCAGTGTCTGGTATCAAATTCAATGACAGAACATTTATTAGAATATTCAGGCTATGGCAGTCGTTTAATTTGAACAGACATAACCCTATTCTGCCTGCATTATACAGACTTTCTACCCCCATAACAAAGCAGGGGAATCACATTTTAATAGCAGTCCACTAAAACATTTCTTATTGCTTGGTTTCAAACAAACATTGATCACAAGTTGCAACTGCCTACATTAGATAGTCACTAGTATTTATACAAATAT
The DNA here is from genome assembly GCF_910596095.1 of Thunnus maccoyii. Lineage (NCBI taxonomy): Eukaryota > Metazoa > Chordata > Actinopteri > Scombriformes > Scombridae > Thunnus > Thunnus maccoyii. The sequence continues at coordinate 14,750,873 of NC_056546.1, read as the reverse complement.
TGATCACAAGTTGCCAATGGTAAAAAGATATCATGTTATCAAATGATACTTTTTCATTTCATAGGACAACAAAGCAGTTTTTACTACATATGCATTTTTACTTATTAGACCTTCAAATTGACATTTACCCCTTACAAAGTCACTGTGATCCTGTTCGCTTTTAGTCTCTCTTTCCATTTTCACATACAAGGATTATCGTGATAATGCAAGCCAATACCGCAGTATTGATCATGGCATTTAACTTTGACTGCTTAAGAAAGGCTTGTCAATACAATCAAGCAAAAATGAATGAGCTGTCCAAACAAGCTTCTCTGCAGATAATTAATACATCCAGAAGATCATAAAAGCACAGAACTGGATTGGATCTGTTCACGGCGTTATGGCTAACACTCCTGTGATGCTCGGTTTGAAGAGGAATACAGTGGTGTAATATTAAAACCAGACGAGTGTTGCTGCATTCCCATCCACGCACGACTCCGCTGAACCAGAGCCCATGAGCACATTCAATTATTCTTCTCCTAAGCCATTACAGGGAGAATGGCTAATATTATCCTGCCTAATGGCAGATAATACACAATATTCGAGAGTTCAGTGTACTAAGCATTTGCACAAGCCTTAGTAAAGTCCCTTACTTAATCATCCATCTGGTACTCTGGGGAGTAGGTTGGAAAAACTAGAAGCAACATTTCTGTTGGCATTGAGGCCAAGCTACAGTACAACTGCACATGTTCCTCAGAGGAGCATGAGAGGAGGCAGGAATAAAGCTGTAGTTCCTGTTACTGCAAAAGTTGTACGATCATAAATTGAGAAAATGTGTTTATGTTGTTACGGGTTGTGTATTCTTAGCAACATCCTTTAACTTTAAGCACAATAAAAGCTGAAGAAGGAGGAAGGAAGTTTGATGTGACAGATATTACACAGCGCTAACATAAACAACAAAGAGTACAACTGACCTAAGTTGGGCAAAGCACTTCATGAATATCAAACAGCTCTTCTAGAACTTGTATCCTTAATTCTGCACCATCATTTCCTCTGGGGAACAAACTTAAATAGATCATATTGTTTGAGATCCATTATCCATCACAGCATCCCCATTCATCTCAAATGCATAATTTCTATGGGTGATGTGTTGCAGTTCCCAATGCATCAACATTATTTATGGTTTGACATTATAAAAGTAAGTGCATAATTTATGGGCCTAAATTAATGCACTACCTTCCGTGTGCTGTCTGTTTTTCAGAGATCCAAAGCCAGATTGCCGCATGCCAAAACTATGGAGCAATCCCATTTACAGCAGAGAGCCCACAGCAGCCTTGATTTATGGCAGTAAATTAAAAAGAATGAAAAATTTATGACAGCAATTTGTGGGCAGTCATAAAACTATTATAGAACTTTGAAGTAGCATTTTGTCCTTTTGCATGTAAGTGATGCAAGATGATCCAATGTTACAGAAATACAGTAACTCTTACTTGAAAAAGATCAGATCACTACTTACTAGCTGTGCTAACAACGTGTATCAAAGTTGGGAAGTTAATTGCCAGACTATTACATTAATAAACTCTAATGAAAAACTGTATTTTAGAAATCAACACTTCACTACAGCCAGTACAAGACTGTTAAGTGTATATTAAACTTCTCTTTTGCATGAAATCGAAGCCCCAGCTGGCATTTGAGTGGATGCCATGCCATGATTGAATGAAAGCCCATCCTTGACTGACAAATGATATATTAAGCTTTCAGTCAGCAGGGGGGAGAAGCCAGGCATGTCAGTTACCTGCTCCAGCAGAAACTCCACTTGTCAATCTGCCATTGGCAGGGCTAAACAAGATCTGAAATGTTAAAAGCCCTGCACACCGTAGTTTTTCACGTCCTTGTGCGTCCCGGGCACTTAGACATATCAGCCATGTGACGGCTATGAATCAGTGTCTGCCATGAATGTCGGAGTATCGCATTTATAAGTGAAATACCATTTGTTAGGCCTATGGGCATGCTCCTCCAGTTTCATGCAGGATATGAGAGAACATCAAAATGACAGACAATTGACTTCTGAATATTAATGGAAAAGTGACCTTCATGAGGAAGAATATATCATCGGGTGTATCGTCATGACACATTTCCTATAGGCAAATGAGACGTACTCATTTAAATGGCAGTGTTAAAGTTAGTGTTTATGTGTGTAATTATGTTTGTGTCTAGTCCATGTGTGGGCCATTAATAAAGATCTGAGCATGCATGTGACGGAGGTCTGTGGGCAGTGTTGGAAGGCTCTGAGTGGCCCTCTCCTTGACTCTGACGGTGTTGATTATGGATGATTAATGGCGTAAAGGAACAGGGAAAGAAAGGTCATCTCCTGGGTTCTAGAGGGAGCAGCTACATTGGGAGTAATTAAGACACTTGTGTAAGCATGATTAATACGCACACACTGACGCTGAACACGGTAAACAAGGCAACCAGATGGTTGAGCTATGGACTTCTATTTTTGTAGATATGGCAAGATCTAATAGTGGCTGTATGACAGGATTTTGCAGTTTCATGCCAGACTCCATTTAATTCAGGTAGTTAACAGCTTACCTATTTTGAAGAAATTCACCCAATCAGTATTGGACAGGATCCAGCACATGGGAAGACATGAAAAAGAGGAAGTAAAATTTAGTATTAAAATACATTACAGCATATACAGCATGCAATCTGAAGTCAAAGAAGCAATTTGCATATTTGTGTATTTTTATAAGCATTTCAGTGTTCTTCTGTATTTCATTGATGCAGCTGACAGGTCTATCCTACATTGGCATGGCTATAGTAGCAAAATGAAGATGAGCCAACCTTAGACGACCCATTGCTGTAGAAAATCAATCAACATCAATATGTTCCAACCACAGTCTCCTCCAAGATAGAACACATCAGCACATCCTGTAACCAGCTATTACTCATGTTACACTAGCCTTCATGTATCATATAGCATGTACTCATGAGCAACACATTAGGCTGCACTTAGGCTCCTTCAAAGCAGTCATACTTGTTATCCAAAAATCTTGAAGGATGATAACATGATCTTTAGAGGTAGTGACAGCTCAACCAAAAAAGATCCGAGTATTTTTATCTTTAATTACGGTACAGACTTTTAAATACCAAATTACACTGTTGCTTTTAAACTTATGTAAGAACTGTGTTTTGTAAAACTGAAGCCCCCACTCAGGCCTCTCTCACCCTGTGGTCTTCTCTGTCATGTGACAGGCTTCTACAGAAGGATTAACTTCACAGTGCACATGAGTTAGGGCAAGTCTGGGAGACAGGTGTCACTTCACTCCACTAGGCAAAGTTAACTTCTGCTCATTCTGCTGTTGTCCTTTTACCATCCATGTCTGATTTACATGTCCACATCCTGACAGATACTGATTCACTGAAGGCCTTTTTAAGGTTTGCCAGGCAGACCCTAACACAATCTTGTAAGATCTTGAGTTTAGCATACAACAAGAAAACAGTGGTGAACCAAACCAGAGAAGATGCCGCTTTATGTGTGTAACTGATGATTACAAGGATCACTATGTTGTAACAGAAAAAAATACACCGCATTGGTAATAGTTACACTATCTCTGCGCACTACACAATTAGGTTTATGATGACTGATGAAGGTGATGGTCACCAAGGACTCATACTAATAGCGCTATTAAAATAATAGCTGACAAAGGTCTTCAGCTTTAGCTCTTGTCTAATAATCACTGACAGTAGAATAGTAGAGCTATAATCACTCTGACTAAACTCATTATGAAGGCACAGGGGCTTGGGGGCTGTAGTTGTTGAGAAGTTAGAGCAGCGCGTTGGGAAGCGGGGACGCTGAGGAGAAGCAGAGCCATGTGGAGGGGAGTGTTCGTACATGCCCAGTGAGGCAGTGTGGAGCTGGGATAGACGCTACCATTCTCCACACTGTCCATACATGGCCTCTGTCCTTCACTTCCTGTTACTCATCTGTATTCTGCTCACACACATAAAAAAAATATTTATTTTTTCAGTTCATGCATTCTTTTAAAGTTAGGTCAACATCCGTATAATGTCCTCTTAAATAGGCACAGTAATAACTGATTTATGCTCTATGGGATAACACACAGCTGTCTCCTCCCGATAGTTGTCGAGACAGAAGGCCCCATGTCAGTGTCTTCTCAAGTTAATTGTAAGTGAGTTCCAACATCAGGCCTACAGTATGCTGCCCGACTTCACATGTCAACAAACAGAAGACTACCAGAGCTGACAGTCACCAAGCAGCTCCACACACTAACCCAGCCTCTACCAGAGGCCCTGCGATGTGATAGCACCACAGAAGACAAAGGGATGGGCTCCATATGGCCAGGAATCACAGCCTTCAAAAAGAAAAAGACTGGAACCGTGAAGAGAATCTGCATGACAGCGCCAAGAAGTAAGCAGCATGGAAATGGGATCCAGGCCAATACAACACTGATTTGGTGCTAAAGCTGTTTGTAATATAAAGAGCGCAGGGAAGATTTTTTTTTGTTGTTGTTATACTTGTTGTTATACTTTCTAGGTCAAAGATTTGTGGGTTCCCAGTACGATTGGGGGGTTTGGACTCATGTAGAAACAGTTTTAACCACCCATTCATCAAGAGCAGTCCTGTTTAGTGCATATTTGGACAATCTGGAAAACTCTTATTCCTGAGTAAGATAGAAAGCAGGACTTTTCACTTCCTAACACAAAGTGCACACAAATGTTGGCAGCATATTTCCTGTTGGAACTCTGTGTCTCCTTTGTCCCATCCAAGTTTGTTAAACCGCTGTCATTTCAATTGTTCTGCTATAGAAAAATTATAATCCACCTGTCAACAATGACAGGGTGTTGGAAAACTTGGATAATGGATAGTGTAGGGCCCTGAAATTCCAACCGGGCCACTTACTGCCAACTAAAACCATTACAGAATGACAATTCTTTCTCAGTTTATTTGAAAATTGTACTGAATCACCACCGCCTCTCTGACCATCTAACCACAATCAATTTCCACAGCCAGACCCAGATATGAATGAGAGGGAGAAAATGAAATATTGACTTGTTTGGTAAGACGTTTTTATCTCCTTCTATTGTTGACAACACCATAAAAACTCCATTCAGCACACTTAACTATTTCACCATGGTGCAGATAGTGGAGTGGGACTGTAGAGAAGGGCTCTGCATTTAGGGTTGCACTGACATTGAATTAATAATTTGATTCATGAGGCCATCCTGAGCTATTTCCATAGGTAATCAACCTTAAAAGGGAAACAGTAGTGTCCACAATTAGAGATTAATGCTGTCTTTGGCCAACTTCACTGGTGTCATCAAGGTAATTAAGGAAAGACAAATTTCCACAGTTTAACATAACAATGAAAGTCAAGTAAAAGACTTAGAAACAGTGCTGCTTGAAAAATACTACATTTGGTGGGACAAAAGATATTAAAAAGAAATACATTTTTTTAAAGAATCAAATAATTTTCCTGAAATATTACAGTTCAGATAGCAAAAAAAAAATTCAATCTAATGTTGATTCCTCTGCCGACCTCTGCACAGTTAACATGCTGGGAGTTCACCGGTGTTGTAGAGGATTGGTTTTGTTCACACTCAGGGCCCATACACCATCAGCCCACTGACAAAAGCTGAGAGGGATCGCTTTGATCTCTGTGCCTCACTAAATCAACACCAGACAAGGTTCACGCAAAGGTCGGCAAAGTCATCTGATCGTCACATTCCAAAACCAAGTATTTCATGACAGCCATGCACTGGTACAGGTTAAATGTCAGCAAAAGTTCAGGCATAACGACGGAAGACAGAAAAATTTAACATGCCCCCAACGCAGAAAAGAGGAATAGATCGTACAAAGCAATGTGGTTTTGTTTTTGCAGTTACTGGATTTAAAGCTGGAAGACATGTAGCATTTATGAATTATTTAGACTGGCGAACATCCTCAATTATAAATTAAAAATGACAATAACAGAGTACTATTGTTGTGAATTTGCAGAACAAGAGAAAAATTACTTCTTTTAAAATAGCTATGTACTGTATATACTACGGAATTAAAAAAGGTAGGCTAGAATGGGTCTGGGTTTACATCTCTTCGCACCATTTAAACATGCTATATACACATTTTCAAAGCTTTGATACTGAGCAGAGACAAGGACAGCAACAGTAATACAGTCCATGTTCAGATCACACAAACACAGCGGTTCCCTGTACTATACAGCCATTTACACAGGGTCACTAGTCTTCACAGGAGACCAAACCTATCATAACACAGCTGTGAGCACAGACCTCCTTTGTATTCTGAGAAAAGAAAGGGGGGTAAAAAGATGATCCAATTAAAGTTGTATATCATTCTGCTCTCCTCTGTCAGTGCATATTCCTCTGGCTCTATTAGAAGCCAGCTCCTCCCAGGCAGGCCAGTGTAGCTCTGTAATTACACCTCTTCCTCTGACAACCTGCATGATTGTTTTCCTAACACTGTATTACTTCATTAGTACTTTCCAGTGCGCGTTATTTTTAAACTGTCAGTCTGGCCCGACTCATCCCCCCGATCTGCACTCGTCTGTTTATCATAACAATCATTAATAACTGTCACTTGCCAACATCCATAGAACAAACTCATTGCCTCATTACCATGTTGCAGCGTTTGTTCCGGCGCAGCGCCTGTGTATCGCTCACAACAGGGCCAAGCCAATTACTTTGCTGAAATGGAATCGCATTAATCAAAACTTAACAAGGTGGCAAATTTAAAGATATCACATTGCAAAAGACAGCATAACTAATATGTCACTGTCATGGTTGCTGTGGAGGTATGCAGCAGACAGGGACTAAATATATCGCCTTCCAGGGTCCGTATGAATTTTGACATTTCATATGATCTGAGAAGGATTACAGACAGGATGGACCATACAGAGATGAGTCCGCTTCTGACGACTTCCCTTTCTCTCTGCTAAGCAAATGCAAATATAGAGGGCGACAAAAGAGTGAATCAAAGACAGAAGAGTGACACAACAAAAGTGAGTGGAATAAACCTGAAAAAAAAGAGAGGGAGGACAGAAGTAGAAATCACGGGGGCAGTAGAGGGACAGGAAGAGAGTACAAGAGGAGAAAAGTGGGAGGAACAGAGAGGAAGCGCAGAAGGCAAGGGAGGTGCTTAAAAAAAAAAATCAGAGAAATGAAAAAAGAAAGATGGAAGGTAAAGAAAAAGAAGCATAAAAGGAGAAAGGGATAGAGGGATGGACAAGGGAGCAGTCAAGTAGAAATGAGGAGAGGGAGAGGGAAAAGGGAGAGGGAGGAGGAAGCGCCGAGCGTGTCTCTGTGAGCGCCAGCAGGCGGCAGTTCATCATGTCTCCCTTCACAGAGACGTTTTCTTTTACACTTTAAATGATGATACTCATCAATCACGGGCTGACAGCTGCATCAAGCCAGCTGCAAACATGCAAAGGCCAGCAGTGTGAAACCTGCTGACGCCACCCATCGCTGCATACAGGAGGAATCAGTCAGCTCCTCGGCCTCCGCCCAGGATTTATCTGCTCTCACAACACAGCAGCTTGCTTTTCTCTCCGGCAAACCTAGAGTAAATACAATCCATTTTAACAAAAGTACCTTGCATGGGTTTGTGAAGTGACATGTAGGTTTACTTTCACTGAGCATGCAGCTTGCAAAGGTTTTACTTATTACTACAGAATTCTATATCAATTTTATTATTTTTAATAGCATAATTATTAGGATTATTTATTATTTGTTATTATTACTTTTTTTTGCATTTTTATCATTACATTATTATTACACAGTTAACACAAACACATGCAGTTAAAAGTTGGTCTGTAGGTTTCTTGCAGATGAGACAGGAGTCCAGATATAATGCACCACTGACTTACTGAACATGCATGAATCTGTACTGGAGCTCACTGGTTAGGCCTTTGCTTTATTAGAAAACTACAGTGGCAGACTTTAACACTGGTGTCACAACACACAGCTGCAGATTGGACTCATTAACCGCACCATCTCAGAGATCCTGATTCTCAGAAGCATCTTTAAAGGAAATCCCCATTTGGATTAATGAACATATAGAGAGATGTAACAATAAGAGACATGGATACATGTGTTCAAACATCACAGTGAGAAGTTAAGAAGTTTTAGTAAAAAACAAGCGGTGCTGTTAGTAGAGGAGAATTGCAAAATCAAGAACATGTTGTGTAATCCAACTGATTTCTCCATGAATGATTAGAAATAAAAACATGGTTAATGTATTTGCAATTCATCTGTCTCATTCACGAAGACAAAAGGCAGTCCTTAGTGCCAGAGGTTATCCATACACAGCTCATGCACACTACTGGTCTTAGATTACTCCCTCCAGCCATCCTTCACTTTCTCCTCCTCCCTTTTATTTAGCGTTCTTAGTGACTGCTCATTTCTAGCACTCAGGCAGAGAGAGGGGGGGGGGGGGGGGACTGAGCTGAACAGAGCAAACAGATGGATGCGAATTCAAAGTTTCCTGATCTTTAGCAGAAGTTATGGAGGGTTATCTTTGGCTGTATATCTGGGCCCTGGCAGCTCTCCCCTGGTGATGAAGGATTAAGCAGCACAGCTGTCTCTTCCCAGAATGATGCAGTGCAGTGCTCCCCGACACGACAGCATCACTTAATCTTAATGTCCGCTCCTCCAGCGCAGACGCACAGGACAAAGCCAATCAGCATCACATGCCACGGGGATGGACCCTGCTGCCTGGCCCGGGAGTCTCTCACCCTCACAGGCCGATTAATCAACTTCAGACAGCCCAGTTCAATCCCAACCACAGCTCCCCCTGCTCTGATCTGCTCACTCTCCCTCTCTTTCTCTCTCTCTCTCTCTCTCACACACACACACACATATATAGACACTCTCTCTGACTGTTGTGATGTATAGAGCAGGGGAGGGCTACCATGCAGGAACACTTATCAGATTGCAGTCCACATTATGCATGTCTTTGTGTTACACAGAGAGAAAAAGGTAGTGTGCAAAGAGGGAGGGAGTGAGAGTAGAGTGGGAAGGTGGGATATTGAATGCTTACACCTTATTTCTGTCACAGGCCACCTATTTGTTGCGAGATCCATGAGCTCCAATAAGGGCTTTAAGAATAATGACTAATGCTCATTTGGACAAATGACTCTTTGGGAGGTCCTGAGCAAGGATTTAAATCCGATATGATACCCGAGCCTTTACAAGGAGACAACAGGCTCCCTTGCATTGCTGTCTTAACTTCACATTCATATGATAGCTTAACAACCTGGACCCAGATCAGAGAACTGCATGAATGCATGTTGCACACAGACAGACCGAAGAAAATGGCTTACACTGCCCCGAAGAAAGAAAATCCTCCGAGAATCTGCTTTGACATATCGAATGCAATTCATCAAGTCGCCCCAACAATTACAACACCACCATGAAGACAGACAGGGAAATAATATGCGTGACAGAATGATGTTTGGGAAACACACCCATGTGTGTGTTTATGACGTTCTGGAGAGCTCTGGATATGTGCAGATATAGAATATTAGCTCCATAAGTTATTCTCAATTGCAGTCAGTCTCATTACCCACGGGCATTTCCCTGTTTCAGGGAATGATGAAGAGCATTTCTGCTTCAAGTAGAATAGTGAGGTGTATACAACATTAACACATGCAGGACTCTCTGGCGTACTATCCGAAAGGCCGCTATGATTTAAGAGAGCTAATTTAGAGCAATAAGCATTGAATACCATGAAAGCATCACTGCGCTACTAGTATACCACATGACCTTGAATAAGTAGTAAACCAACATAATGGGGTTCTTTATCTGAAGAATACTCTAATCTTTCTTCCGCACAGAGCCACCGTATCTAATATATGTGTGCTTATATTGTGCCTTAATAAAAGACATAAAAAGGGAGATGTTTACAGTATTGTATCCGTTTCACCACTGAACTGCAATTCATAACAGGAAAGCACCCCTAGGTTCGACAATAAAGACCTGCGTTTGTTGTAATAGAGTTCATTGTTATAAACAAAAGGAATCCATCTTATTAGTCGAGTGATGTCATGAAACAACTTCTGGTCAGACATACAGCGCAAACTGGGCTTGATTTATTTATCTGTCATTTCCAATCTCTTCACACTGCAGCTTCTTAATCTAATAAGTTATTCAGGAAATGTGATATTCACCAAGCAGCAGTGGTCATTTAGACATAGTTAAGTTGTTTCTACCAGTGTAATTGCCGTTGGCAACAACACAATGTACAGCTCCAGCAGTTTGCGATGCCGTCTAAGAGTGATTTTGCAGCCTTCTTGTCCAGGCTGGGGTGAGTATTTTGCCCTAAAGTGAGCAGAGCCCCTTTTAGATCCCAATCAGAGCTTTTCAAAGAAGACCTCACTGAGTGAAACAGAGCAAAACCAGAACAAGACTCGGAAAAATAAATCTTTTTTAACTATGGAGCATTCCACTGCCAAAGTGGGAATAGCCAATTTTTGTCCATTATTACAGTTTCATAAACGGAGATACTTATTTGTGGATTGGAAAAAAGGCATAGACATAGCAACAACATGATCGCTGATGTTGTGGTATTTTCCATCACAAGGCTTGGATGATGATCCAAAGAGGGACATGCAGTTGAGAGAGAACAGGAAGAAGGGTTGCAGTGAGTGTGCCAAATGTTATTACCAATGATGTGATAACTGTGGAGGACATGGACATTTCTAAGGAAGTATGCTCCATTAAAACAGAGGGCTGATATTTGTTTTGAAACTTTCCTGTCACATATCCTCATCCACAGCTTTTTGTTTCTTTTAATCTTTGTCCACCATGAATTTACACTTCCCCAAAAGCTATTTGGTGTTTAGTGAAATGTGCTATGTTTCAGTCTGCGTCTATGTCAAGTCAATATCATAAACAGATGAAGATAACTGGCAATTATCACTGGGTAATTTGGCAGTAAAACAGGGGGGAAGGCCAAGCTAAGAGCAGAGAGACATGAAGTCAATAAAACTGGCAGCATAGTATCTCTAAAACACATATACACTAACATAGACACATACAACCACGTAGACGGATTATTCAAGTTATGTGTGTGCCAGGAAAAATGATGAAACACGACACGACTTTGTCCACAATAACAAAAAAGAAAACACAGTTCAATTACACTTAAGCCCTCATGGAGACTATGAACCACATACTGCACTCATGATATAGTGCAGATCATATAAGCTGCTGCCTAAATATTACTGCTCCATTGCACTGTTATAGATTTCTAACTGTAGTGTGAAACCATCAATGGTCTCCTAATGATATGATGATAGAGCCAAGACATTGTTCCATTAATTCATCATTCTATATTCTACTCCACAGCTTCCAGAGACCCTGCTAATACAGACATCATCTCCTGTCCCACGCACATAATAAAGGCCTGTCAGAGCCACAGCGTTATTAATTAGCACTTCTCTGAGGTGAAATTCAATCAATTGCAGGCCCTCTGATAGCTTTTTAGCAGGTTATGCAAATCAAATGTGACCAAGCCTTGACGCTGCCACGGTGGCCGCCGAGGAGAGAACCTTGCTGCACTGCATAGTCACTCTTCAGTCTCTTCTCCTCCTCCACCTCCACCTCCTCCTCTTCTTCTTCCTGCTCCTGTCACGGTGCTAACACATTCATTACTTTAACATTTGAGCTCTCCTAGCTCTGATAGCATCAGGGAGGGTGAGAAAGAGAAAGGGATGGAAGTAGAAAGGGGGGTCTTAATGTTCATTTAATTAGAATTAGACATATGGCGTATGGAGCAGAGAGGGTGACAGGCCCTGCAATGACTCACCTGAGGGGAATGGAGAGGCAGCACTCAGACACCATGAGATCATAGGAGTATAAAAATGGATGGATGGAGGTATTTGATCTGAGTGGGTTGACTACAGCTACATGCTCATTCATAACAGGTTTACTTAAGTATATTCAATACCAAAAGACCTACAAAATACATTATTGTTGTATTCCAAAGGAGGCCTCTACCTGCCCTTAAACGGTTTAGTTCTACTAGAATCAACAGAAGCCTCCATTAAACATGCTGTGCCAAGACAAAGAGATACAAAAAGCATGTCAAGGTTCTTCTGTGATTATACAGAGAGACTTAAGCTGTGGCTACTGTACAGTGATACATCACTTCAAATGCACACTTACATGAAAACATGTGAGTATGAGGACAGCTAATGGCCCCAAAATCTCTCCCAGAAACCCATGCATTTTTCATGTCGCCGTAAAAGGACCGTCTGTGGCAAAGCTAACAGAGTCGGACGCTAATTGATCTGCGCCTTTAATGCGAGTGAAACAAGGGAGTGTCGAAGCAATGCTGCAAAACTGTCATCTCAGCCTTTTTCCTCTAATGCAGCCATAAATCCTGTAGCCGTCGCCCCCTCAGTCAGATGTTTTCATTACTACCATATCAGTTTTATTGAAATTACTGACATCTGCATGTTTCAGTAATTGTAGGTCCTGCAAAGCTGTTGTAGCAATTTTAAGGGGGAGGCCCCCGCTCTGCATTCTGGATCAATTTTCTGCTCTCGAGGGACAAGAGAGGGAATGTGGTATTGGAAAAGGCACAGAGGCCCTGATAGATTGTGTGGTTACCCTGTGACGGAGACAAACAGTTTAATCCGGTGTAAATCGGCAGGCGCAGTGTGAGATTGTTTTATACAGAGATATAAATTGCATTGTCAAAATCAGTCATCTTCCAGGTACGGGGCTTAACAGGAGCCACTTTAGAATGGGAAAGACAAACGCTTATCTCACTTCGCAAACCCTGGGGGGAGGCACAGAGCCACCTGGAGCTAGCTCTCTCTATGTGAGGACAAAACGCCGTCAAATGAGAGGAAGCACAAATACCTGCTGAATAAGGTGTTTGGGATGTATCAAACCTGAAAACTATGACACAAATTTGTACATGTAGCCGGCTGCTCTGTAGGTTCTTATCATTTCACTGTAATGGGATCCCGGTGCAGTGCAAAACAAACAATACCACAACCTAATATAATAGACAGTATGAGACTGGGAGGTTACAGCAGCGAGGTAATGCATGTGTTCCTCCTGTTTGAATTATCTATGGTCTATCTATGCATAATGCATACTGGGATGGGTCCCATTATTATGGCGTAGCCAGGCAAATGAAATATCCCTGGAGTTTTCTCGGCGACACAGTCCACTAAATCAATGCAGCACTTTGATAAAGCTGTGTGTCTAGATAATAAGTCAGCAATAACTACTTGCAATCATTTCATTAGGTACAGTATGGATGATACAGTTAGGGAAATGAGAAAAAGAGGGTTGAGTCTCTAATGTGGAAAATGCTGGCTCTGTGCCTGCATGTGTGTGAGTGGATACGTGGACTGTGACTGCAGCAGGTCTGCACTGCTTTGCGTGTGAGTTTAGGCCTCTGAATGTGTATGTTCCTGAATGACAGACAGGCATGTGTATGTTAAATGTGTGTGTGTGTGTGTGTGTGTGTGTGTGTGTGTAGTGTGACTGGGACTAGACTGATGAGGCTTTAGTATATCTGTCAGGCTGAGTTTGGGGTGTGGAGGAGTAGGCGTGCAGGAGCCGGTGGCCATACATCTCTATTTACACTAGATGGTCACCACAGTGACCAGCTGTTTATTCTCATTAGCTCACATGTTTGGCCGTCCAAACAGACTTTCTCCAGCCTCGCACAAAGCCAAGTCCATTGTGGTCCAATTCAAACCACTCCAAAAAGATGTAGTCACATATGACGTGTGTTTTTTTTATTATTATTGTTTAGTCAGTGTGTATTTTAACAGTCTGTATATTGGAAAAAATCTGCACCGCAAAGGCAGAAAAAAACCCCACAAAGGCACACAGAGCAGAACGAGAGAAAGTATATCGGCAAAAATCAATATTGACGATCAATTCTACCTTACAGCCGCTCAATAATTCCTCCCATATTTCGCTGTCCTGCATGGTGAAGAATCACAGGTTTTGGATATAATATCCATTTTTTTACATTACAATACTTGTCTGTCGTATGCTGAAGAAAATGCAGCCGTGTGACAGTGAGGTAGAGGTATTAGCGGGTTCTCTTGGTGTGGGATATGAGAGAAAAGGCTGCTTTTTCATAGCGGTGCACAGACAAGGCTGCAGTGAGAAAAGCTAATGGCTATGATTAATGACAAAGGGCCAGAGGAGAGCCGGGACACAGACGCTACATATATCATCCTCTCCCATCAGTCTGTGCACCTCCCAGGACCCTCTCAGCAGAGGGGGGTGGTGGTGGGGAGAGAGGTGGAAGGAGGAGGGGAGGTGGAAGTGAGAGTGAGAGAGGGAGAGAGAGAGAGAGAGAGAGTTATCTACTCCCAGTCCTTTACACACAGGAATTGCTTCTCTCTTTCTTCTTGGGAGAAAGTGAAAAAACAAGTGACAAAGAGGTGATAAGGTGAACAAGAAAATGGCGTGTAAAATAACTGGGAGATATTCTGTGAGAGAGGAAGAGAGAGGGGGAGAGAGGGAGAGAGCAGTCTGTGATCGTTCCTGATTTCAAGCAATTTGACTCTTCGCATGCCGAAGCCACATTTCCAAGGTCTTATCTGCCATATGGTCTGCCCTGTTTAGATGATTTATTAGGTGAGGAAAAGCGCACTGATAAATTTTACTGTGTTTCCCTGCATAGGCAACCCGTGGTGTCAATAACAAAACTCAGGCGTCTTTAATGAAAACTTTTAGTACCGAAAGGGTAACCATCTATTTATGAGTCACTATAATATTACACGGGCAAAAAGAAATTATCTGTGCTTCTCACGCACTCTACGAAAAAAGGCCTGAATTGGAGCAGGGGGGAGAGCACAGATCATATCCATATGTCAGCGGCTCCCAAGCACCCTGCATTTAACATGGCGCGGGTGTATTTCTCCTTAATTGAAGCATTCAGCTGTTTACAGCTCACACAAAACAGCAAGGGTTTATTTATGGCCAATTATAGAGTAGTGTTTTGAGTGAAGGAGGCCCATTATGGATTCCAGCCCTTTTGATTCTAATTAGTCACTGTGTTCAGGTTTTTGGTTTACATGCCTGATTTACTGGGGAGTAGGCGGTGGGGGTGAGAATTAATTTCCTATTAAACAACATATGCCCGTTACTAAATCAGACAAAAGCTTGCTGAGAAACAAGACATGAAAACAATAACTGGAGAACAAACTGCTCTAGTGCAGCAGTGCTTACCTCTCAACTCTGCTTTTTATGCGTACTCGCACAAATTACTAAACAAAAAGACAAGGCTACATGATCAACAGAAATCTGGCTGTTCTGCTCTGATGTTATGAAAGTATTTGTTTAGCTGGATTTACTGTTTCATGAGACAATTTTATATGTCAGTCTTTTAGATCTAAAAGTCTCTGGGAAGTTCTAGTCATGCTGCTGGTTGACTATAATAAGACCATTGACAAACCAGCTATAAATCCAGAGATATTGCCTACTAAATAAGAAAGAAGCCACAACAACAACCTGGATCATAAGTAACTTATAAAAATGACTATTATTTGATGACAAGTTAGTGATTGCAACTGTGAAGATTCATGGTTTTCCTTTCACTATCCTTGCCTTATAAAACTAATGACATCTGTAAGCTATTCATTACATGAAAACGGTTTGCCAAACATGTGCCAACAGCTTCCCAACAATGAACTGTTAATTTGCAACTAAATGGGAGTCCAGAGCACTTTTAGGATTTCATTTGCAAACCAAAGCTAGCCCTTTGAAGTACAAATATCCTACATTTAACAAGTTAGAGTCACGAAGGTCAAGGAGGACAAAAGGACTATTTCACAGAATCAATGTCAATATGTTACTAGGATTCTTAAGACAGCCACAGCTTTTCATAGTGAAACAATAACCCACAGTAGAGTGAAACACTATATAATGGCAAAGCAAGAACATAAAATCCTATCTAAAATCTAATTGTTACTGTCTAATTACTAAGAAAAGAACATAATAAAAATAGTTGATGCATAAGATTTAATGTTGTTCCCTTGTTTTATGATCAATGGATAACCAGCACTGTTCTACTTTGTTCCTCTCTTAAAGCTTTTTGACTTATTTATGGTGACTGTGTAGCAATTAATATTGCACAGGCTGCATTGTCATTTTTCAAGCCATTTCCCAGGAAATGTTCTACACCCCGTAATGGCCCCTCTAACGCTGTAGCTGTCATGTCCTGGACAGCTGCATTTTTACAAGACAAACTCAGACACGTCACACTCATCTCTCTGTGGACTAACTTGCCGCTCATTGCCACACAATAAACACACACACATACACAGAGCCGCGCAGAGGCCAAGGCCAGCAGCTGTTAATAGCTGCATGGAAAACTTTGATTAATATTTCACCCCGTGTTGCAGGGCTGTTGAGCGAGTGTCACCTTCCAAACAGTGTCCCATGAAACCCTTTCTTCCAGGGACCTCACTTTGCCAGGTGGCGATGATAAATCTGTTAGGAAGATCCCCCAAAACCTCATCAGGCTAATTACAGTGTAGCCATGCAGCTCTGATGCATGTCTACATTGCGTCTATGCGCACACGTGTTTAGGTGGAGGCTTGGACCGTAGCCAGGTTAGCAGTGCCGGAACATGGCATGCTATGTAAAGAAATTGAGCCCTCAGCTTTCAAATTAGCCAGCTCTCAAGCAGAATTCAGATCACTTCCCTCATGTTCATTCTCTGCCCCCATGTGCTTAGAAACTTCAGATTTTGGTCAAGCCTTTGAATCAGATTCAGCGGGCCACACTCGGTCCATCTCAGGGGAGGGAGTTTGGCTGTGATACATAACAAACACAGGCATGAAGGGTGTGAAAACAAACTTGGCTGACACACCTGGATGTAAACAGTTCTGTTCCTCAGAGTGTTTCTTCACTGTTGTTGTCATTAAATTGGGAGGGGCAGGGGGGGCAAGGTGACAAAAACCTTGAATATCAACATCATGTACTGTTTCATAAATGCAAAATGCTGACAACAAATGTGACAGCATCATTAAGTCCAAACACAGCCTTGTGCATACAACAGTTTCAGTGTTTAGTGAGACAGAAACAAAATATATTTACACTAAAATGAGATGCATCTTCAATGTATTTCACACAGAATAAGTCAACCGGAAAATAAAAAAAAATAAAAAATATCTATTTAGTCTTCATATGGCCAGTTGAATAGATTAATACAGGGAAACTCAAGCCTGTATTAAAACTCAAACCTGGGTTAAACCTGTACTATTTATATGCATGATTATATTTTTATACAAAATTCAAGATAATGAATAAGACAGTGTGCTAATAAGGTGTTATCAGTAACAACCTGTTCGCCTCCATTTGCTGCCACTGACTAAATGTGACAACAGCACCAATAATACCACAAAGACATGTGTATGAGAGAAATATGAGCACATTTGTGTCATCCCACACCTAGGCGTGTATACTGCTACATGGCACAGCTTCTCTGTCAGCTGTTGTCTTTTGTTTCCACACACCTCACACTGGTTACAGCACCTGTCTTTCCCATTCTTCTGTGATGGCTGTGTAGAAGGATAGAGGATGGAGAAGGTGTGTGTCACCTGGGGTCCTCTGACTGAGAGAAGCTGTCATGCCCATCACTGCCCCAGCAGGCCCGCCAATCACACACACAGGCAGGCCCACGCTGAGACAAGGCCAGAGAAAACAAGCAAACAAGACAACAATCGACAACAATCTTTAAACACGCTTGTCATTCTCCTCTGAGAGATTTCCATTTCAGCTACTTAAGCGGCACATAAAAACACGACAGCCATCGCCAACAATCTCTAAACACAACTCTGGTGTTCTCTCTCCTCAGAGAGATTACAGATTTCCAGCCATTTAGTAGACAATGAGAGGCGTCTGCAGATTGAGGGGATTGGCACAGCACGCGTTGGCGTGTCGCAGCCTGACTGGGTTGAGCACGGTGTGGCATGTCATTTTTGGGCGCGCTGTTGCTCAACATCAAGAGAAATCGATGGCGTCTCCACAGGGGCAGGGAGGCCTGTGGAATAGAGTAGCTTCTCAGGTCTGTTTGAAGTCATTTTCTTTTCTGGGCGGTTGCCCCCTCGCTCAGCCCCCTAAGGCATCTCCCTCACAGCAGGCCCTGACAGCTTGACACATTGACAGCTGCCGCTGAATGACAACTGATTTGTACAAATTTCAAGCCTTATAAATCTACCTGTCACAACAAGAGCATAAAAGAGCTCGGACCCAGCAGGTAATTCGGAAGTGGTGGGGGAAGAAGAAAAAAGGCCTGCTTCCTCCTCCTCCTCTTCCTCTCTCCTGACAGCCCAGTCTGAGAGGGAGATAGAAAAATATAGGAGATAGAAAGTAAAAAAAAAAAAAAAAGACGATATGGCTCTTTTTTTTTCTTTCCTGCCAGTATACCATCATCCTCTCCTCAGGTCCACTTCGAATAAGGACTGGTGAAACCATTTTCTTGCCAACAGGCAATCAATTGTCTCATTTAGAGATTATAAAGAGTGGATTGAAAATGGAAAAGTGCAATTTTGTTTTACACCAATATTAAAGCAGCACCACCTGCTAGTCACAGGATTATCACATCCGTCTGCTTCTCAAGACTCTCACTGGGTAAATGAGCAGGCTCTTTTTACGGTATTTAAACAATATCCAATGCTGCACTGCTGTAGTGCCCACACCTCCCCACCCCACCCCTGCCTTTCATCTGTGGGTAATGGCAGACCTGGCGGGCAAGGCCTATAGCTGTAATAAATCCTCTTCAGGAGTATATCTTATGGCTAGATATAAACTATGAGAGACGGGGGCAGAAGAAAATCAATACAAGTGACAAACAGAGAAAAGGGTTTATAATTCTAAATGAGTTGTCTTTCTCATTTTTAAAGTGATGATGTCTCGTCTGTCCTGGCCAGTAACAGCAATTGACCACCAATTCTTCAAAAATGTAACATAGCTATGACGACTACGCTTCTGTAAATGTACCTGTTTAATTGCTAACTCATTCTTTAAATGTCGAAATACAATGGCAACATGCTGTGTGAAACACCCCTCACATATGGCCCCCATGCTCCAGTGCTTTCTGTAAACACTTCAGTGATCTAACACTGCAGACAAACACTCTCCTCTCATTCTACCTGTGTTTGGCTTCACTTTAAGAAACAATTAGAAGCAGATCAGGTGATAACAACGAAGAGGTCATCCAGTCTCTCCGTTACAACTCATCCATGCTGTGCTCGCCATGCTCCCACTGTTAAATAAGAACCACATAACTGACCGATGACATTTCTTGTGCTTGTTTACCGCTAGTTGTGATGAGCGTCTGATCGCTATAGGCAACGACTGGGACCAGACTGAATTTGCAGAGCAGGCTGTTTTATGTGGATTTTCTCTATTTGCATGCAATCTGACAGTTGGTAACGTGTTTTGTGAACAGGCCTGAGTCATTACACTAAGATTGACTGCCACAATTATCAGAAAGTCAGTGTAAAACAGCACTGAGTAAATGCATATTTTCTTTGGCAGTGTGGATCAGGAATGGCTCTCAAAGTAGCTTTATGAACTCTGGGGAAGAGAACAGCTCTCTGCTTTCCTAAACTCACTGACTTACTCTTTCAAAATTGCAGAACTGCCCGCTAAACCTTTCCTATTTGCAAGTAGGCAAAACACTCTAATCCTCCATTTGTGGTTATTCATCCCTGTCCTAAATGTGCCCTTCCGCACTCTAACCCTCAAAGACCCTTCCCTTCATGCTGCCACCGACCCCGCTGTTTGATTAAGACTTAGCCCACTGCTTTATCCCTGGACAGGACCCCGGCTGGGCCAAAAAGCACGAGTTAAGCAAAGGGATTATCAGTGCCACTCCCATCGAGGCAGTCAAACTGTCACACAGATCAAAGCGGTTCCCAGCTGACACTCAGTCATTTAAGGCAGGTGTCCTCTCATATTCAAATGCTGGGACAAGTGCACGAACTCAGCGATTGAAAAAGGTACCAGAAGATTGTTTGCCTGACATAACTGGGAGTCGCTGAGATATACGATCAGAGGATTTGTTCTATGAAGTCCTGGAGAATGAAATACAATGTACAAAGCTGATGTGATTGTCACTCATTAAACCTCATCAGCAGGCCAAATAATTTATTTGTGTGCCTTCATGATTTTAATTCTTTTTTTTAAGTGCATCACACTACAGTCTATAACAAATTATTCTAAAACTATTATCAAATAAAACCTGAAATTTGAAGTATTTGCATTGCAAAATGAGAATCTTCATGCCTACATGAAATATTGACAACCTGATGCTGTACATTTATTGGGAAATTCAATTCTAATATGGATTAGCTGTTGATGAAATGTATCACCTTTAAATGGACACCAAATGCTTAAAATCCCCTTCAATAGGCAATGGGAAAATGGAAAATAATGCTGTAATGTTTTTGTCAGCTGTTATTTACCCAAAACAAAACAGCAATAGAGCAATAGTCAGATGTTTTTACTGTGAGATCACACTTGATGACAAGAGTCTCGCTATGTCTTGATAATTTGGGAACATTGGCATGACAAGCATCGTGCCGTAAATAAGTGAACACAGACTCTGGTGTGACACCACTCCAGCGGGAAGACAGCCGAAACTCAACATGTCCCTGAAGACCTCCCAAATGACGCTGGCGCAAAATCACTTCCCTCAGCACCCCGAAACACAAAGTACAAAGGGCCTCCCCTTTGTAGTCTAATGGTTCGGGAGCACGATAGAGCAGGCCAAATTTTAACGATACAAAAGCTGCAACAAAGAAATTTATAGAAAATAAGCAAGAATTATTAAATATATATATATATATGTATATATATATATAACCAGAGAAATACACAGACAGAGAGAAGCCTGCCCAATAGTCACACAATCATTAAAGGCACTGAATGGTTCTTATTATGGCATCTGAAGCCCAGCTGGCCTTGGATCTAGCAGGTCGGCTGTAGTTCAGCTGAGGGTCTTGTGATCTGGAGTATGGGGTTGTGGGGGGGGGGGTTGCTGGAGGGACTTGGCTAAAGCAGGAGGAGTTGGGACCGAGGGGCTTGGTAGGGCAAAGGGATGACGGATGGGCCTGAGGGTGAATGCCAAAACCATAAATCCAACCTCAGCCTGACCCTAAGTTCCTATAAAGTTTATTTACATTTTCACATTGCGTCCACCTCTAAAATGTCTATGTTTAGACATTTCAAAACGGCGTGACGCACCCATTTATCTTGCCACCGAGCTCTCACACAGGACAGGGAGCTGGGACTAGTTTATCCCACCCTGACCTGACTGTCTGTCTGCTCATATCCTCCCCTGTTGGAGGATCACTCAAAAGATCTTTTATTAATTGCTGGTTTGTGAAGGGAGTTTCTATTTATACTATCCGGCAGCCGCCTTTACAGCTCGCCTGCTGAGCTCTGAGTGCGCTTTGAGGCATTTAGGGACTTTTAACTTTCTTCATATTGTGTTTGATATCTTTCCCACATGTTATTCCCAGACTCATTTACTAATGTTTATTTGCATTGATTTAAGCCTTTATTTAAAGATTAAATTAGATTAACTGGCAGACATTGGCAGTAAAGTACTAACCACAGTATCACATTTCCTACTGCGGGGTGTCAGGGGGATCATGTCTATTTACACTTTCATTCCTTTAATGATTTTCATTCAGAAATCAGTTTAGTGTTTACTCTCATCAGTCCTGCCTGAAATGATTTCTGGCAACTTTGAACGCAAATCTACTCAACTGTAATTAGCAGTAGCAAGAATTCACTGTTTTACTGCCAAAACACTGAACAAAACAAACAAAACCTCACCACGCCAAAAGAGCTCACATGCTTTTAACTCTTTTCTTCTGTTTGTGAAAAGCGAGATAAATAAATAACTAAAGGCAACATCCTGCCGTTTCACTTTCCTGCAGCCCCCATACACTGCTCTTTTTGATGTGGGCGCCTGTTGAGAAACCTTGTTTGGACAGCCATGGGGTGGAGCTGCCAGGCTTATAAGTCTGCCACAGAACACAGGCACACACAGGGCAGCCTGCAGGGGTCCTCTCATCGGCAGAGGGAGGGGATTCTACCACCTTAGCGGGTGAGAAAGGCACAGTATTATTACACCCCATCAAGGAAACTCCAGCTGACAATAAATCCCTGAGTGCTTTACAGTGCAGACAGTGAGCATGGAAGAGTGCCACTGAGAGCGAGAAAGGAGGAGGGAGAGGAGACAAGGAGATGAGGGGAGGGAAGGAGAAAGAGGACTATCCCTCAAAAGGCCATAAAGCCCTCAGGTTGTCATTCAGGGCAAGAACCATGGCAACGGAAAGTGTTTGGAAAATCCCTTTTTTTTTCCACCCCCTTATCTTAAAGATTTTCGGAGCACAGTTGATCGGTCACAGTTGGTACACTCCTTTTAAGGCTAATAAATGTCTGATTTCACAAGGCAATTAGAAATAAAAGACTTCTGTTACACCTATTTGTTTTTCACAAGCATTTCTGAATGTTTTCTGTCTCGCAAATGTATGTTAACATGTGCACAATACAAATTTTATTACCAATAATTTCATTCTGCTTTGAAAAAAAACCCCAAAAAAACAGTGGAAAACAATGTACGGGGCAGTTGGCTACAGGCAAAACCATTACTTGAAGAGTGTCCTGTCAGAAAAATCTGCCAAGAGCTAAAAGAAAAATACACATCTAAAATAATCACTGATGATTCTGGGCTAGTTCTGTGGTGGAGACAGCACTGTATGGCCTTGTGTGAGAAAACAGGGAACATGCCTAAGTTATTACTGCAGGAAGGCAATCTGTCAAAGCCAGGCTGTTCTGGCATAGCCAATACCACTGGTGAGATCAGAGAGTCAGATTCTGCTTGCAATTACTGCTAAAGGACCTTGGATGCAGGCAGCCTGCTATCAATTATTTCCCTGGCCCTAGACACTTGGAGCTGTCAAAGCCCTACTGTCTTCTGTTTTGTAACAGAGGCTCAGAGGAAGCCTAGCCTCTCTCCAACAGCAAAGGAAGATAGTTTGTGTCATTAAGTGGCACTATTATGGATTCACACACACTTCAGAGTATGTTTTTCTCCTACTATTCTTGCTCTTTCCAATCTGTTACTGTACTATACCGTGCTGTCTCTGCCTGTATCTGATTCTCTCTCTCACTCACCCCATGATGAGTGGATTAATACGAAAAAAGAGAAGACAGACTACGAAGAGAAGCGTTCTGGCTGACAGCTCTGACCTGGGTATTTATGGTGAGGCTCTCAGCTCTGCTATTCACCCTTAGTACTTCACGTGCACTGCACACAGCACCTCAAAGGGCGCAGAGATCCCCTCTGCCCAGCTGTACACTTTCATTCTAACCGGTACTGTGACCAAAGCACCCAACACAAAAAAAATATGAATGAATAAAATGTGTTTATTTCATGGCACTTTACAAAATTAAATATATATAATGTTTATTTCCCTTAATGATATATAATGTGATTTTCGATTACATCTAATTTATAATGATGAGGCAATTTAGCAATAGCCTAATGTGGTTTAAATGAAATGTACATATGCACCGTTGAGCCACTTATCCGACTGCATGTTGCTGTGCATCCTTCCTCCTTTGTGGAATAAAGGATAGACAGGGATAGATTAATCATTTTTCCGCAGGATGACATTACTTTGGCCCACTCAGCCCGGAGCTGTCCCCCAGGGCAAGCCCCTGGATCATCCAGGACCGGAGTTTTGGCACAAAACGACAGATTCCCCCCCACAGCCCCTGCCAAGTTCCAGGACCTTATCACTGAAAATTACATTCTTATGGTAAGCAAATGTGCTCTAAAGCAATACTGCAGTCTCCAGTTGCATGAAACTGTCAGGGAAGGGAGGAAAGGTCATTTGCTGTGTGGGTTTCAGCAAGTAAAATATGGCATATACAGTGTATGTGTGTGTGTGTGTGTGCGTGTGTAAATGTACACATGTGCACCTAGCTGGGAGAACCGGGGTTCAAGGGATGATAGCAAGGTTATTGTCATCTAAGCTCCTCAAGGTCAGCTGCCATCATCAGCACAGGTATTATCTCGTCACACAGACAGCTAATGTACTGCAGCTTTGTCCTTGAAAGGAAAGGCGGTCAAGAGATGGTCAAGTCATTTTTTATTTGCTATGCTTAGATCAAATTGGACTGATGACTTTTACATGTGGAGCATAAAATATAGATACAACCCGAGTTAAAACCAGGGAGATCTTTATTGAATGAAACAAGAATGCTGATGTTGTGATGTGTTGGTTAAATTTTAACATTTCACCGGAGAAACAGAGACCAACGCAAAATTTTCTAACACTGCAAGATGCTAAACAGGTTTAACAGCTGATCGGCTCCATTGTTTCCCTCATCTTTGTCAATGGCAGACAATGGAAATGTACAGCACAGCAAAGTGATTTGCCCCACTTCACTTAACTAAACTCTTCTGCCTTAACCTACTCCGGGGATCAAAAATGAGCTGAATCAAGTCTTTCTGCCATATATCCAGACAAATCTTTAGTCATTTTCATCATCCTCTTAGAATAAGATGCCAAAAATCACAATACCCAATAATTAATGTTGACAAAACCGTGAGAAGGGAGTGCCAGTCAAACTCAGGTAGCTATTTACATCATCCAGGGGAATTTTGACAAACACGGAACAGGTGAGAGGATTCAATTCCGCCTCATTGATTGATACTAGAGAATTTTGTTTTCGTAGGGAAATTAAACTTTTGCTTTTAAGCCAGTGAGTTCTCTTATCTCTCTATTCTTCAGTAGGTTTAGTCATGCATGGAGAAGGTGCTCAGAACTTTCCAAATACATTCAGAGAGATTGGGAGGAACTCACTCTGTCAGAACCTTTTGTGAAGGGTTTACAGCTTAAACCCATTGCCCTATACACCGGTGACCCCTTTTCCCCTCCGATTCAAAAGTTTCTCCTAACATCAAACTTGGGATTATCTTTTGATTTCCTTTTAGGTGAAAGGAGTTCTTAAGTCCACAGCTGTAGGGTCTGACAGACAAAGGGGGAGGAGGAGAGACTGTTAAGTCACCATATTTATCATGACTGGGTTACCTCTTCTGTCAGAACCCCTTTTTTTTCCACATGCTAATTGGCAATATCTTCCACGCTCCTCCAAAGCCCCTCAATCACCCCCACGCCCTCCCCTTCATCCACCCGGCAATATACCCCTTTTTTTAACCCGCTTTCCCTTTTCTCATCCCTCTCCCCCTCCTTTTCCTGCTTACCCCCATACAGAACCCCTCTGCCTGGCTCGAGGCTGTCCCTCTCTGGGGGGAAACGAGGTCTGTCAAATCAAGTCGAAAGCCTATTAGCATGCTAATCCACAATAAAAGCTCAAGATCTCCTGGGCTATATTTGTCACTTCCCCTAGGTCCAATCAGACATGTAAGGAGGTGTTGATAACTTATAACCAAATTTAACTGAATTGCTTTAATGCGAGAGTCCTTGTATACGCTTGTGGTGATCAGAAAGACAACAAATCCAATCAAGAGGTGGTCTATTTCAAAGTGAAGTATCCCCAAATGCTGAGAAAATGAATTAGTAAGGAAAATACAGGGACATTCATGGCAGGCCCACAGAAAGAGAGAAGGGTCAAATGAAACCAAGAGGAGACATCATAATTCTCATGCAGAGCCAAAGCCCAGGGGGCTTCTTTATTGACAGCACAAGTCTTGCATCTACGCTGAAGGCCTTAACTACATCCCCATATGTGGCTCTATAAATCCTAAAAACAGCCAGCTTTACTGGAATCAGGATCTGTGGAAAAAAAAGTGTTTCGACACAAAACTTTAAAATGTCAGTTTCTATTCACTGAAGCTGCATGGTGTGCAGAACATGCCATTATGTGATTTGGGCTATATCCTGTAAATTATTCAGCTTATATGTACCAACTCTGACAACCCAATACTTATTAATCCATTAATGCCACCTGAGTTATTATAACAATTATTCATTCAAGTAAAAAATAAATACTAGGTATACAGTACATGACCTGTGCCACAGATCAAGATTTTGATGATCACATCATTACAACATTTATTTTCCGCTTTTCTTTCAAAGCAAGCTCATCCTCTTCTCAAATGATAAACATGTCACACATCCCAATTCATCATCTATTTTCTGAAACACTGACACAGATATGATGAGAAATATAATGCAATATGTCTGGCAGCGGCATTAACTTTCAAAAAAAACTTCTACTGTTTCTCAGAGAGCGCCAGGCATGGCTTGCACATAGGGAGATCAGAGAACATGGCCGCTGTGGTTCGCCTGCTACCATCAATCAGACCCCAAATGGCTTCCCTGACACGACCACTACTCATTTTCCAGTGTGCCTTATGTGGCCACCATCTTGAAAAGAGCAGTAAGGAAAAAAATTGGTGAGGAGAAAGGGTGCTTTTAGAAGACAGAGGCAGGGTAGATTGGCTGAAATCTCTGCCAAATATTCTCTGAACAATAGGTTTCCAAACACATCATCTGGAGAGGTGGTCTGTAGATGTAGTCCAGGTGCACACCAGCAGTGAGTGAGTGAGTTTTCTTGTCAGTATTATCTGTTTGAAATTTTTGACACACACTCAACCCTACCTTACCCCTCCCTCGGTAAAGCCGTCCTCCCTCTTCACACTCCTCTCCATATCTTCACTCGTCTCTCCTTTCTCCCACCCTGCGCCCCTCCCCTCCCTTCCATGTGCAGAGGCCAGAGTCAAATTTACAACAACTGTCAAAGTCAGGGATGACAGATAAATTAATCTTCTCTTCATGAGTTTACATCCCAGGCATCTGGGCTGCTGATCTGGCCCCTAACAAGCGCAGGGTCTCAGCGAGCTGTCTTTTAAAGCTGATGTTTTCATGGCCAGAGATGAATTACCCTGTCACGAGAATCTATTTATACAGCAGTTAGAGGGTGGGGCTCTGGATGCAGGACAGCGTGATTTCATGGGTTAAGGTCCCCTTGAAGCATCTGTTAAATCTGGTTCTATCAGACACACGTCAGCACCAGGTCCATTTTTGGAGTAGTTTTTATTACGTATTTTCTTCACATACGCAGACGTATTGTTTCAGACCGGTCTGCTATCCGCAGTCTCTGGCTGGCTCTCCCTTTGAACATTCCTCACTTCTTAGATCCAAAAGTAAACTTTTCTTTGATAGCGGCTCCATTAGTGAAATTACATTACTGTAGAGTGTAAAAGCATATAGAGCAAATGTAAATTCACATTCATCATCCCGAAGTCAGAGAGGAGACGGAGCACAGGGGATGGAATTGCCCCTGTGGATCATGGACCCATTATCCAACTCAAACAAATCCAGTGGCTGTAAATGCTCTGACTCCCACAGGCACTAAATGAGCCTCAACTGACAGACAGGTATATTTTGACGAGGCATGAGAGCTTTTCATTTACTGGTTACATTCGGTGTACATTCAGAGTGCATTTTTAGGGGTCTATGAACGTAAAAACGTTAGAATGAGGAATGCAGGGTCACACAAGAAAAGAATGTTACTTAATCTTTTAGTGAATTCATCCAAATAAGCCTATAAAAATAAATGCTCAGTTAACAGACTAGTCATAATGTTTACTTTTCTAAATATACAAAGAACATTTTTGTAAAACTACCTAAATTGCATTAATTGTATTATAGAGTACACAAGTCAAACACAGGCCATGTGTACACTTTGGCAAATTAAACGGCATATTTTGTCTTTAATGGGAAAATAAACATTTTCCATAACAGTGCTGAATCACAGACATGGGTGTTCTTTTTTATGTAAATGTAGCCAATAATGCAATGCAGGTGTTTTTGTATGTTTTTGTTTGTTGTTCTAATGTTTTCTTGTTGGGTTTTTTTGCATTTTTTTTTCATTATTTGTTCCCTGCCTGCCACAATCTTAACTTCTCTCGTCTTAGTGGCTGTTACATTGCATGGACAGACTCCCTGTTGTGATATACAGCTCAACAGTCCCACAATTAAAAGACAAAAAGAATTGAGTCCTCAGGGAATGACTGAGAAGGTAAAAGCAGTGGGAAGTGATAATGTGAGTGAGGTTTTAATCGTAAACAAAAATTGGTAAGTACAACATGCAAAGTTTACTCGTTTCTGTTGGCGTTCAGCTCTGTGGCACTTGTTGCTGGCGCTGGAATTAAATAAACAGGATAGTATTGTGTGTGTGTGAACGTGTGTGTGTGTATTCTGTCTGAAAGCCTGTGATCATGAAACTACAGATGTAGTTACAGATGTGTAACTACAGCTCTTGAAAGTGCTGATGACTTTCTCGTTTCAGTCTCTCTCTCTCTCTCTCTCCGCCTCCCCCTTTATCTTTCACCCTCCCTCCATCTCTCTCTCTCTCTTTCTCTCTCTCATTCATCTTAAAATGGATTGCTCTGTCACCTGGACTAACACTTTACTGAGAGCAGCCATCAATACTTTTTGTCAAAAACTGCAGGCTGTGCCAGACATGTCATCAATCACCATTTACATAAAACAAAGAGCTTTCTATGACTGCCAGTCAGAGGCAGGACTGCTCTGAGGTTACGGAAGATAAAAGGAGCTGTTTCATAGCTCCGTAGAGACACTGACTGCAGTACAGGCCTACATGTGTTGTCAATCTCAAACCAATTGCTATTGGTTTCCAAATAGCAAGCAATAAATCAATGAACCAGAGCTATATGATCTCATCCATAAGCCCTGAGGTGAGCCTACAGCTTTGAAGAATAGTTTTAAATGAAAAGACAGGTTAATGTTTAAATGGATGAAAATAGCACCGATGGGAAACTAACTGTTACAATGTTACTAAGAAATTCCATAATGAAAGAAATGTCAAACTTATAACAATCGACTGACAAAGTACAACTGTAACATTTGATTTCTCCATCGGCGTCTGTTGCATGTCAACGGCCACCTGTGTTTGGACAAGTTCAGGAGTCAAGAGATATGAACAGCATCCTCTCCCACAGTAATGCCTCCATCAATCCCTGATAGACGAAAATAAGCCAGCTTTGATATGAAACACACATACACACACACACTGGCCACAGACGCCTGGCTCATACATTCACAGCTTCTGACACCCAGAGGAAAGCAAGATTTCATATAATTTATTTAACATAAGAAATATGGTAATCGACCTTATAATTGTCCCCCTTCCAATCCCTATTTTCCAGACAAATATTCAGTAAACAGGCCAAAAACTCTGAGATAATCTATTCAGCCGATATGGTTTGTTATTTTGGAAATAATGTATTAGCACTAAAAACTGATTCACTAGAAAGTAACAAGATTTCTTCTGTTTTCTTCTCACCTACGACACACACATGCGTGCATACATACACACGCACGCACACATAAAGAATTCAATTTGGAAACCATCATTGGAGCGCAGAGGAGAACTGGAAAGTCATATTGCTATAATGCTCAGATTATCAATCATCCTGACATTTTATTGGCTTTATCACTGTACATACCATTAAAATGATGTCTGGCCCAGATTGTCAGGGGGCAAACATTAAACAGGCCAGGATTAAAATGCAGATCCCAAACACCTTCTCCTCTGCTGCTGAAATTGCACAGGACTAGGCAGCTGACTTTGGATGTGCTGTCAGAGGAGACATCGCATCAACACGGAGCTGGGCTGACGAGTAGATAGATAATGTCACACTCAGGAAATGCAGAGGCTTCCCTCTATTTATCACATGCTGTAGTCAGTCAATGCAGTAAAAGAGTGATAACAAATGAGGGGAAGAAACATCTATTAATCTCCCCTTGCACTCCTAATCAGACATCATTGGCAAACTCCTTTGCACTAGAATGACATGCGGGTAGCCTACTGCTCATGAAGGAACATATTAATACTAGCACTTGTGCTATTAAAAGTAATTTTGGTGGCTCTGGAGCAGTGAGGAAAGCAAATATCCATATTTCAAAAGATCTTGACAGTTAAAAGGTTGTTAATGGGCATTTAAATGCTAGTGCTGCTGCCAAGCTGGCAAAGAGAGCCATAAAGCAAAAGAAATGTCTCCTCTCTCTCAAAACCTTTAATCAAAGCCATGTAAAGCAAATATACTGTTCTGCTGCCTGTGTGCAGCAAAAGAAGAAAGTTTTTTTTTTTCTTCCCAGAAATTCTTCTCCCAACTTTGTGTAGTCATGAAACATGTATATGCACACATGCTTTTTTTTCTTTCTTTAGCTGTTTCAACAACTTTATGACGGGAGTATGAGAGTTATTTATGAATTTGGTTGCAACAAAAGTAAAATAAAAGAGGAAGTGTTTCTGACTGACAAGCAGTTTTAAGTTATTCATTATGTATGTTATAGTTTGGGGAAGATTTCATTTCTGATTGATGAGTATAGACCAGGAACAATCTGTGAAATTCTAAAAAGATATGATCATATTCTTAGAAAATTCAACTCACTGCTGTAGCCTTGTACTCATGTCAGTGTTTCTCCATTTCTACAAACAAGAGATGTTTGGTTCATGCCCAGGTTTGTCTCAATTACCTCACAATATGTCTGACAGCTTCCATGATGAGCTAAGAATGAACTAATGAATTATAAGAATGAAAGGTACAGTGGTAATATATAGATACGTAATTCTCTGCAAAGCTACACATGAAACAATGAGAGAGCAAGCAGTGACAGTCAGTGGATTTACATGCACTTACACCAACATTTTATTTCACAGCCCTCTGGAGTAACCTGATTTAAAACCAAACAGAAATGGGGAAAAAAATGTCTCCCTTAATTGCAGTCATAGACTGGAGGAACACAGCAACAGAGTTTGGTTGTAAAGTCTGACTTCTTGGCAATGCATACAATTAATTTTTAAGTCTTTATCCTTAACTAAGTCCAGTAATTTTAGATACCTCATCTCAAATTTTGGACCTATGGCCAGAATTTTCTAGAGGGGGAAAAACCAGTGTTATTTGAAATTTAAGATCACAGGTATAGATGACACACACGCACAGAGTAAACCTTAAAGGAGCTCTCAAGGGAAAATCTATGACAGTTCTGATGCTTATTTGATTTTGTTTGCTGTGTCAGTCATATGATAAGAAAAAAAAAATTGGCTCAGCTCTTACTGTCACAAGAGAGTTTTTACCAGTATCTAATAGACTGCACAGGGTTGTAGCAGCAGAGGAACAACAACAAAACTCAAGACTCTGCTCAATTTCAACATTTCGTATGTAGTTTAATTTAAAGTTATGGGGCTTCATCATACATGCAGCATATAGAGGTCCTGCTGAGGTTGCATTATTCATCTTCACTCCATTTACATTTTTTTTTCAGGACACGCATAACATATCCCTTTTTTTTTTCCAAAACACAGCCTCATAGCTGTTATGTTAATCTTTATGTAGGCTAGATGTGTAAAAGATGGATTTAACATAAGATGTAAGATCCATTATTACCATATAACATATAATTTCAATATCTTAGTGATAAGCAGTATAGATAATGGTTGGATGGATTGACAGGAGTCAGAATATGCAGTTCTCCTGAGAATGAAAGTCTTCTTGTGCTCTAGATAAGGAAGGGAAGAAAACAGTCAAACCCGCAGGTCTCATGACCAGACACAAGGCTTTCTATCTCCGTCATTTCCTCATTAGTGGCAACCCCCCCCCACCACAGCCACAGTCAGTCCACAAAGATTTCACTTCATGAAGTCGAACACACATCAAACAACTTTTAGCGTTGAGGTCAGCCGTCGTAAACACTTAATTAAATCCCACAACGACCTGGATGAACTCTTATCTACAGTATCGTATATGATCACTTCATCAGTGTTAAACAAAATGTTGAGATCATTTTAACATATAGTTTTGATCGTGTGCTACCCTCGCTAATGAACTGCCACAGTGTAAACGCAAATATATGTCAGCTTGTGTGAACTCCGCAGATGAACAGACACGAGTCCGCCTGTACGGGGGGATTTTGAAGCCTTGTCACAGAAGGCTTGAGACAACACTGTTCCTCTCATTAATCTCCCAATATAGGGAATGAATAGAGTGACTGGGCTCGACAAATTTTTGTTCTCTCATAAAAAGAAACACAGAGGAGATTGGAATGAAAATCCATACATTATGAAAGCTATTATCTTCAGCTGCCAGTCTCGGTGAGAGAGAGAGAAAGCTGGTAATCCAGAAACTAATAGGCAGAATGAGAGGTGTAAAAAAGTAGGGGACTGGGTCAGATCATCTTTCTCTCCGTCTCTCCTCCAATTACTGACAGACAGTTGAGAATATCAAATGAGACTGAGGAATGAGAAATATTCATATTTCCTCTGAATGGTATTAAACCCTGACAAAATAAAAGAAAATGGTTTAAATTTTGACAAAGTATCAAATCTGACAAGAATATTAAACTGATCTCAAAACACAGACTGTGTGTATCACGGGCAAGACAAAATAGGATGTTCTCGTCTTGATTCATAAAAAAAAAAAAAAAAAAAAAAAAAAGATTTATTACTAAAAAGACACAAATTGACATTTTCAAAATGACTGTTCCAATCCTTCCCTTTCATCAAATTATCAGGCAAACAGCATAGCCTGATGTTCAACTGGCAACGATCATCAGCCACCAAACCAGTGAAAATAACAAACATGACATAACTCAGACTTGATCTGCAGTCAGTTACTGCAAACAAAATCCCTTCAAATCCTTGATGACTGTGGGACACTCATCCACCACACACATCCATCATCGCAGAGGTTGCTGGAAGGTCATTGATGGTTCTAATGTAAAAGTCACTACCTATCCAACATCCCAAAGATGATTATCAACAGATATGACCACAGCAGGATACAGAGGCACACAGTATCTTGTGGTGGTGTTATGTTTTAAAAAAAGATAATATTCAGTTACAGGAGCTTTTTATTATGCCTTTTTATTATTATTTTGCTGAGAAATATGATAATTATAAGCTTTGTATATGCACTCTTTCACTATAAATTTATACAACTCGCATTTGTGCATTCTCTCCAAGATCTCATCTATTTTCAGATAAGATAATGCACAAAAAAAAAAAAAAACACACACTTGCATCACCGACACCCCAGGAGAAATTTGGTCATACAAGCCTTTTCTCGCTTCCGGATATTCTTTTCAATTCTGGGTACCTCGAGCATCCTGCACTGGCTCCACCACTTCAAAAACACACCTCATGAAAAAATCAGGAGGCCTGTCTGACATGTGTCCCCGTGCCCTGATGGCATGCCAACACCAAAGACCAGCATTGATTTTCTGTAACGCAGGGTCGGATTAGCCCTCTACAGGGATTAGCTGCCTGTGCAGGGCCTCAGGGTTCGCTATAAAACTAATAATTAATTTAAACAGCCAGGCCCATGGAAGGATACACTCACTACACGTTCCCAGCATGAGGGAGTGAGTATGAGTGACGGACTGTCTGGCACGCCGTTAAAAGAACAGCTGTGTGTATCTATAGGCCTACTGTATATTCAACTTGGTTCTGATGATTAGCTTCATAGTTTTAGCATGGCATAGCGCTTTGCTGTAGCACCAGATGGCCATCACTACACATTCATGAAAGTTTATGCTACAGATTAATATGTAGTGTTAACTATTTGACTATTTTGCTGATGTTTAATGATTTAAACTGTCATATAGTCTCATCAGTAGCCAATTAAGAATGACAGAGATACGTTTAGCTGATAAACTTAAGCTATTAAAAACACATGCACCTTCACTCTCTCCATCCTGAAATCACAACAAAAGGTCATACAGATACAGAACAAACTTGAGAAAAGACATAAATGTCTACAAAAAAAGACAGCAACTATGCTGTTGTATGTATGTTCCTAGTCAGGCTGCCAAAACTAATTTAATTGCAAACGAAGACAGCAGTTGTCTCCGTGCCATTAACAAAAGCGCCTGCCTCCACCTCCACGGTGATTGTGTATCAACACTGTCACCTGCTAATGAATTGCTTTTTTTCATACAATATACTGTAATATGAAGTCCCAGTATATAGAGGAGAAAAATGTATGTAGGAGGCACACTGATGTGATAATATTAGAAGTGCTAAATAACAAAACGCTCAAATTAATAAGCTCTAACGTTTCAAACAAGGCAAATATGTCTACACAAATTAATTCCCATATTTTAATACATTGTCAGCAGGTCAATTGTGTTTTCTCCGCATTCATTTCATAAGTTGAGCTGGCCTTACTGTAACAGGACCTTGTTTATAGTAAGCTGTGAATGCTCTCTTACAGGAGGAAACTCAGCTTGATGTGTGGGAACATCCCGCTATAAATCTGTTTAAATCCACTCCCAAAAATCTCTGTAATTTTAAGAGGAAAACCTTCAAAATCTGAGTTGATAACCAGTAACAAATACTATATCTAACACCAGTGACATGTATATGGTTTCATCCTTGTTGTAACAAACTATTAAAACACTACATCTGTTTGCGCAGGAAATAACAGCAGCTGCCTTCCTTTTTAATACAGTAAAGCAAAATCCCTCCCTCCATAAATCAACACAGCAGTTTTGTGTGAAAGCATAGAGGCCAGAGGTTGCAGCCACTCCGATATTATATTAGTGCACTCAAATGCCTTAAAATGAATGTGGTCATATTTATTGACATGCTACATGAAACACAATCTATAAACAACGAGCCTAAAGCTACATGAATAAAACTATCTTGGAGTGGATCTGTGTTTTACTTGAAGTGAAACAAAAACAATGAAAACCATCACAAGTCGAAGCATTTCACTGTTATCATCCCCCTCCTTTTACCTAGCTTCCAATAAGGGTTGCCATAGTCAGAGAAGGTAAAGGGATTTCTCCTGCTCTTCAAAAGACTTTGATCTGACTGACACACAAACGGCCCTCAGATCACAAGTCTACAGACCCTGTTCGGCCTCTCTGCCTGGTCTGCTTGTAGATGTACACTTCATTCCTATGAGGATTCCTCACCCTCCTCCCATTTCCCTTCGTCTCTCCTTAATCCCTTCTTCTTCCTCCTCCTCTGCCTCCTCCTTCTCCTCCTCTTCCTCTGCTGTTTGGTGTTTTGAAACATCTGAGTACAGACATGTTCTGAGCTTTGGAGGACCCAGGGGCCCCAGATCCAGACAGAGGGAGAAAATAAAGAAACTCTACAGTGCCCCCGGTACAAAAGCTATCTCACCATTACCACTGGGGAGAAACTCTTAAACATCACCAAACGTCTGGACAGACAGAGAAGATCAGAAGACTGTTTGGTCTGTTGTTCACATAATAATACTGTCAGCTAATGGTGCAGTCAGCAGCTCACAGTGGAACCACTATGATGGGAGTCAATGTATTTATCCTAATGGAGAGAGGGTTTTATGAGCGAAAACAGAGAATAAGAAAACTGTACTACACAGACTGCTGGCCCAAAAATGGAAGGATTGTTCCTTGTAGTTTTCCAGTAAAGACGTGTCAGCAGCATGGACATGAAACATGCCGTCACTGTTTCTTATCTCAATATGTCCCTGGGTGGAAAAGTGAGGCAACAGCTTACTGATGTCTTGCAGCCTGCCTGACCATTAAAACATATTTCCATGCTGATGGATGTCAGATGTAGCCTCAAAAAACCCATAGCTTGCCCTTGATTTCTGAGCTCATTCCGAACTACAGTTTTTCTTAACTTATTTTTCATGCTTCGCAAAATGAACGAGCAAATGTAGACTATAAACAAGTTAAAATAACAGAGGAGAGGGGAGAACAAGAGTGCAGCCGGGTGAGAGCACAAGGGCTGTTATCTCCCACAAATCTTCCTGTCTGACCAATATCAAGTTTTTGGGATGGCGGCTTGGACGGACACTCAGTGGTTTTTATAAGTGAAAGCTGTGAAAGATGTGAGTAAGTTTATCTGAAATGGAAACAGGAAATGAGTTACAGCTGTGCTGAGAATGTGGCACAGCTGTCCAGATCCAGAGATGGTTTAAGCATTCTACAGGAGAGCAGGAAAAAAAAAAAAAAAAAAACAGCGAAAGCTGTTAAGGGCCTGAAATTGAAGAGCAAGCAAATAAGACGGCCTGCATGTACCGCAGTTTATCACTTTGAGAGCGGCGAACCATGATTAAGCCTGACTCAAATCACACAAGTTAAAAAATTATCATATTCGGCCCTCGTCTTCACCAACATGTAACAGCAAATTCTTTTAGTAGTCATGAGGCCTTCAAGAGCCGCTACTCTAATAAGAAACTGCATCTGATGGTCATTGGATGATACTGATAACATTTATCATGCAACCCCCCTAAAAAAATCATCCCCTGAAATTCAAAACATGGCAAAAACTGCAATCATCCTCTAAAATCTTGGCATGAATACATCCATGTATCTGTCTTCACTTTTCACCCCTGGGCCCTCTAGGAAAGACTGTGGGAGATTGAAAGCCATGAAGCGACCAAAACTGTCTAGACCATACCAAAGGAAGCTCCTTTGTTCTTCTTCCAAAACAGGCTCCAAACCTTTTTTTTTTTTCCTTTTTTTCCATTTGGGACTCAGCCAAGGGAAGTAGAAGTATGGCTGCCCCACTCCATGCTCTGTTCTAATATGTTCCATGCCTTCCAGTTGCTTACATCATCAATCTGGGAGATGGTTAAGTGTGATGGGGTGAACATAAACAGTGCTTGAGTTATAGGCTAAAAGAGACACAGGTTGTGTCTCAAACATAAGTTGGCGCACTCTTCCCTCTTTTTATGGCAAAACACTCATACAGTATATAGAGGTCCTAATCACTGGCAGGTATCCTAAATGACTCTGCATGTGTTACTTGCTTGAAAACCGGTGCCACAGAGGAGAAGAGGAAGCAGCTTTACAATATTGTAATTCACCCACATCATCAACTTCAAGCAGCAAGCTTGTTATTGACAGCTGAGTGCCAGACCTAATCATCTCCCTTTTAATGCTCGCTTAAAAATGCACACCCTCATGTCAAAACCTGAGTACACATTAACTCTCCCCAAATCGTCTACTTACTAAACATGTCACTAATGAATTATACATCTGACTTTTTCCCTCTCTCATATTTACATGGTGTTTCGGCAGAATTTGTGTAGTAGTTGTAAAGTATTTAATAAGTCTTTAAATATGTACGAGAGTCAAGATCTTAGCCAGTGCATGCACTGTACTGTAGATGTTTACACGATATCAAAAGACTCTGCAATGCCTATCAAAATGAGTAAGACATATGGATAGTTTGTTTTTCACTTGCCAAAATAGAAAAGGGACTATGTCCACTTGGGCCCCATCAGGTCAAATCATAAAGATCCATCACTGGCTTTGCACTCTGCTAAAACACTAAGGAAACATATTGTAGATTTTAAGACCCTTTTTATTCAGCCAGACTGTGTACTAAAACTAATTGGATTTCTGTCAATGGAAAAAATATATCCCTGGGACAGCTTTGAACTCAATAGCTCTGCCTATCCAACTGCGCATGAGGGAGTGGGACCTTGCCACATGCCAAGCACAAGGGAGGAAAATTAAATCGGTGGTCAACATAAAATATTAAAATAGCATGGTATCGAATTTTTGAAAAATGATGTCAGGCCGGCTCATTATGGCCAGCAAGGCAGTGAATTAAGCTATATTTAGTGGGTGATAATTGAAATCATAGCTGTAGTTATTACCACTGACAAGTTTCTAAATAATACCCAATAAATCCCTTCTTTTTAGCAAGGTTCCCCCTGACAGCTGGCAGTGCTAAAAAATATAAAGTACAGAAACAGAATCTCTTTTCCTTTCTTTCCTCTTTCCTTTCCTCCCTGCCCCCAACTCTCCTCTCTCTCTCTCTTAGAGCCAATAAAATGTCAGCTTTTATTCTCCTCCTCCAAAGTGTTGGCTAGATGTCAGCAGGCCCTTCTAAAGCTCTGCCACTGCAAGCTGAAGGCCTGTAAATCTCTGTGTCAGTGGCACGCCATCCGTCTTGGGATATACAATAAAAAATGTGACGCAGTCATAAAAGGAATGGCATCACTGCCCAGTATTTATAATGTGAACAAAAGGAACATAAAGATGTTCCTTTCCATTCAGGATCCGAAACCACGAGATGGCCTCAGATTGAAGAAGAGAGGATGTTGTAGAATGCTGTAGAAGGCTGATGGCAGCTCCTGACAGTGATTAACAGATGGTTTCTCTGCCATCAGTGGGCTTTTGTCGTGTTTCCACAAACAGATAAAGATTTATACTATATACAGTGTGTTAAACTGAGGGGAAAGTAACTGAGTGCTGAAGAGTGGCTACTCAGCTGGCTTACAGGATAATATTCCATATTTTTCTTATGGTCAACAAAGTCTATGAAAAGACCAAAACCAACAATGAAATAATCCTACTAATAAGTATTGTCTGTGTAGCCAAAACCTAATACAGCTGTGCCATAAACCTCCATCATTGTCCCAAAACTATTAGAAACACATCAATGAGCCACACTGTTGCACTGACTAACATGTTTTTGAGTCGGTCCGACATACACTATATCCTACAGCTGTAAATATTAACCTCATGTGTATTAACCTGACATTGAAAATAGTCTCCCAGAAATGCACTCTTTATTCCTGTTTTGGTAACATTTGCTTAAAACTACAGTGTCCAGCTGTTTCAGGATATAACTAAGCCTTGTTTAAAAATTAATTGTGACGTGCTTTAAAAGATTTACCTAATGGAATTGCTACTGATGGCCACAGACAAGGTACAGTTGAAAAATATTGAGAGACAGACTAAAGTATGTTAGAATTTGTCGCCGATTAGAAAAATACAATATATAATTTGGCCAGTGAAGTAAATCTCAAAGACAGACAAGAATCTACAGAGTTTATTTTTACTTTCCTGCTTGACACTTTCGACAGCTGTCTCTTGAGAGAACTCATGTATAACTCGTCACTGACTGATCTGACCCCTGCAAAATGTTGTGGGCATAACCAAAGACTGTTACGCAGTGTCACTGGATAGTTTGTTGCCACGGTAATACTCATCACTTCCTTAAACAAGGTTGGCAGAAGAGGTAAGAACCTATTTTCACGTACATGACTTATCTATGTGTGAAACCACAGCAGCTTTGCAAGATCCAACAGAAGTGGAACATCTTAATTGTGCAATTACGCCACTCTGTTGTTTTGTTGTCTTTCTGCTTACAGTTGCTAAGGTATAGGCGGATGTGGTTTGATGTACTCGGCTTTGTGAAGGGGCAACTGTTGATGGTGTGAGTGATAATCAAACTGAATTCAACGAAAGCTGTCAAGATACTGATGATGTAATCAGGTGAAACTTTTTATAGCTGGTGCATTAACATTAAATTAATAAAGGACTAAATGATATGAATGTAGGACTTTCAACTGTGAAGCAGATAACATCCTGTATGTGAATTCTATCTGAGTGGACTTTCCCTTTAAGACCTCTTTCCTTCCAGACTAAAGATTTTATTCAGTCTATTCAGTATGTGCATACTTTATATACATAATTTAGAAGTAAATGTGTTCAAAATGACCTCAGTCTTCATGATCATAGTCCAAATGCAGGTAGGGTTTAAAGCCACAAGAGCTGTATACAAACAATTTGAACAGTAGAATTCAAATAATATTTGGTCTTGATCCACTGGAGAGGATTAAAAGATGCAGGTCAAACATTATCTGCCTGTCAGGGAAATTAAATTAAAGCTAATTTGGCTGGACAGACAGAAAACACAAATACAAAACAACAAACCATCTATGGATGCGAGACATAATGAAAGCCACATTATTGCGGTTGCTTGCAATTTGCGGGAGAGCTTTCAATCATATACAAGTTAGTCATCTTGCCGAAAAAAGAAAACAGATTTTAGCTGGCTTTTAGTTACACTAGAAGATTATTGTCTTAATTCACTTAATGCTGCAAGAGGTTTTTTGTCAGATGCCTATCATTAAACTTTTAAAGATCTATCCAAATACATTAAAATTATGACTGTCGAAACTGTCCTGACTTGGTGACTCAAACTCTCTGCTGGCACTGTTGTAACTGTCCTCTACAGTGAGAAAAGTGTTTGCAGCAATCACATAAAAGGAAATTCTGATATAACCTCAAATTGGAGAGATGGGGGAGCAAGACAAGCTATCCATTAAGCATAACATCCTTAGCGCTATGTCATCCCACCACTATCCCAGGAGTAGTACATCATTTAAAAAGAAACGCCCTGGCGAAAATTAAAAAGGTTTTTTTTTTTATCCAGTACCATAGAATGATACAAAATATCAATGTCCCTGATATGAATAAGTTATTTCCTGCGAGACCATGTCCCTCTCATCTCTCTGGTTTAAATCTCTTAGGGCTGGAGGAGCGCTGCACCCTTCTTAATTTATGAGACACAGATCAGGTTATCCTAGAATATCGGCCTAAACAGCCCTGATAGATCGGATATGGAATATATTTCCTCAGCAGAACAGAGTACGCAACCACTATTACCAGATACACACACACTCTACACTCCCAGTTAAGTGATTTGAGGACTTCATACTGCCAATGTTTCATATCCTCTCCTCCTAACTGACACTTTATCTGCATACCGGCATCCCTGCAGATTGAACACTTAGGCAAGACAATGACAGGCTCTCTTCCCGTTGTCACTTCTCATTCTAGGACCAGTCTAATGCTTCTTACTGGGCTTCTGCCAATAACAGACCACCCCCCACCCCCACCCCCACCCCCTCCCACCATCAAACAACCAGAGTCTACCTAGCTTGGATAGAAAAGGAGCACTTGATGTCTGTGACACTCATTTGTCAATTAGCAGGCCCCTTCCTCTGTTGACATACAGCAACTTGAAAGACAGAGCGCTGCCTGTGACGAATTAAGAGAGACAGATGAGTGAGGCATGAGCGGCAGAGTAATACTATAATGTTCTTTAGATATGAATATAAAACGACACAGCTGACAGGCCATACAAGGTTTTATTTCATTTCTCAGTGTACCAGGCCTCCCTACTTTGTCTTCTTTGTTCTCTTTTCATCAGACTACTTACATCTCATTTTGACAGCCTGGTGACATTTAGAGCACTTTCGTTTTAAAACGCAAGTTAGCATACTTGATTTATCATTAAAATGCAAAACGCCTGCCATCACCAACATAGCCTGGGTGAGCACGTACCCCCTCAGACACACACATACTGTACACATACACACACATACACAGGTAGCTGAGGTTCATCTGCAATGTTAAAGTCTAATATGGACTCCTCTGTTGTAATGACAGGCTGAATTTCAGCTTGAAAGTCTAATGTCAGGAGTTGATTTGCTACATAAATTTCTTATAAGTATATCAAAGAGGAATGTCAGTGTTTCATTGGTCTTAAGGTCATATAGTGAGTAGTACTGGACATGACCCCAGTTTAGTTCACAGCTAAATAAAAAGGTCTATGTGGTCAGATAGTGCTTAAGCTTTGTGCCACCTTTACCAAACCTGTCCATGTCTGCAATAATAAAAAAAAAGGTATTTAAATGAATCACTCTGAACTGTAACTGAAACAATGAAATCACTCCAATGTGGCACTGGGTGAAAAGATAACATAGCAGGATGATGTGTGAGCTAATTAAGATGCTAATAACATTTTACTAATAAGATGTGTTAAATTTGTCAGGTCTGACAGTAGACAGAATACAGGACAACCACAGCACAAGGAAGAGACTGATGATGGAGGAGGGAGCCAGAGCGCTGGTGTTACAGATCAACCGTAAAGTGAAACCATGACACAAACAAGAACCTTTCAATCACTTACAGGATTTGACACCACATGACTGTACAAAACTAATGTCTAATCCATGCTGCTCATTTTAGGCATGTATACGTATGTGTATACAAGTCATAGCCCCATGTCTTATACAAATAACACACCCAGAGTATGTTTGGATCAATCTATCAAAACATTTGCAACATATCACCTTGTGCTCCATAGCACTTTCCCAATTGCTTCTCCTTCATTCCTAATATGTTTTCCCTCCTCATGTATGTTGATGGAGTGGACAAAATATTTGGAACATCATTCAATATAATGCACTCAAGTTCATGACCACTACACACTACAACCTCAGTAATAAACATAAAGTATCTTTCTGACAATGTCAACAAAAACTGAAAATGTATACGCTTCGTAAATGTAGAATTCATGGCAGAGCTATTGCATTGGGTTGCATTAGATTGCACAGGTGTACCTAATGAAGTGGCCGGTGAGTGTATATGCAATCCAATACAACGCTACCATAAATAATAGCCTTCACATAGAGTGACCATAGAGCTGAATCAACACCTTTCTGACTCAGTCATAAAAGAAACTGAAAGTGATAATGGTGGGAATTATTGCAGGGCTGTTGTATTTTAATAGACTGAACAAGTGTTACTATTTTTCTGGTATTTCAACATTTTAAGCACCATGCTGTTTTAGATGGCATTTCTGTAACAGATGAGGTTTGTAAAAATGGCAATCAATTGGAATGACCATAATTATTATCAACTATAGCCGCGATTTCAGTTGTTTTTAACATATTTTACGTGCATTTTTACATTATATGCGCAGACATGGTAAATCTAACTAGCTAAAACAGATGTAAGTTAAATAGAGCAGGCTTCACAAACGTTGTCATTGCACAGCCGTGATTTGTTCATCAAGATGCCATATCAGATCTCAGGAGAAAGGTATCACTTTTCTAACAATGTTAGGATTCATCCTGTGACTCATAGACATGTGTCCTCCTCAAACCTCATGTGTCCAGGGTGATAACACGGCATGTAACAGATGCAGACACCTAAAGTGCACCCCAGTCGCAGAGAGGAATCATGTCAAGACAGCACATGCCCACTCACTGCCTTGTGTACACACCTGACCTGGAACAAAGTGGACGACGCAATACTGTCCAAGCCCGTCGTGAGACAGAAATCTCACTGTGAGCCACACTTCTCAACACATTGATGAGACAGGCTGACACTGCAGCACACAGAGGGAGAGGTGTAGGTGTGACAGGCCGCTGCCATAATTTCATCCTGCCATTACCTGCCCAGCCACTCACAGTTATGCTCACAGGGACAGATGCACAAACACTGCATGCAAGCAAACACGCACAGGTGTACACACAAAAATAAACACATGTATAACACACACAACAAACACACAGGACTGAGTTAAAGGTGATGCCAGTACCTTGCTTCTCATTGTGACTCATTGTCAGGTCGTTGGATGAGTGTTGTCAATTGTGCTGACAGAAATAAGCATATTAGCCACAACAAACTCTGGCAATGTCTCCCTCTCGATTTCAGTCAAGCGGCAGGAAGAAGTGCATGATGCTGAAGGCAGTCCACTGTGTTTCACTAACATGTGTATCTGTTTACACCTGGTTTGCTGGAGATGACAGTGAAATGGGGTCATGATGTCAATGCACATGTCTTAACTATCTGACAAGTGATGTAAAAGGACCTGAAGGGTAACAAAATTTATAGATTCTTGAATGTTGGAGCTGAGAGATGTAAAGGAACATCATATTGTGACATAAGACTTATTATTATATGTTATTATAGACACTGTAATACTGTGATGGAACTTCAATGTAGATTTTTCTTTTTGTTTAAGGCTGCATTATAGGAATCATGATACATTGGTCACCTCATCTGTATCTGACAATAATTGCTTAAAAAGATGCCATCAGGTGAAAATAGAAATTACTGTATTCATTCATTCATTCAAACCTTTATTTAAGACTTGAAAATCATTGGAGTTTCCCTCATTTGCAATGATGTCGAGATACAGAGTTAAAAACAAAATATGTAGAGTTAAATAAATCAAATGAGGACAATGGTCTGTGAAAACAATATTTATAATATAAGAATATTATATTATATATTATATTATTTCAGGATACCCCACTTCTAAAATCATATTTCTTTGGGACTCATTTGAATGAATTAATTTATTGAATGATATATATATACAAAGCAGCAGTTCAGTGAGAATGTCTTACCATTAACACCCTGAAGAGATGTTTAAGTTTGCAACTGAAGCCAGTTCAAATGTCAGCCTGGACTGTCATGCTACAAACCTACATGCATGCATTTTTTCACATTTTCTACCATTAACGTTTTCCAGTCATCATTATACAAACTACAAAATACCTAAATTACCAAGCTATTCAAGCTACAATTAGGGAGAGAGAGTTTCAACATAGCCCACTTCCCTAAAACGAGCAGCTATGACATGATACCGCTGCAACTTGGAGGCATTATTCCTTCCAGTGAAGTTGTAGGAGGAACTGCAAAACTGAACATTAGCCACAGTGTGTCACATGAAACTGGTGCTATTGAGGAAATAAACAAAAGCCATATATTGCTAGCACCGGGCTCTGCAAATTACTGTATTGCCATAAAAGGTTATGTCTGTTTAAACATGGATTTTACT
The DNA here is from genome assembly GCF_910596095.1 of Thunnus maccoyii. Classification (NCBI taxonomy): domain Eukaryota; kingdom Metazoa; phylum Chordata; class Actinopteri; order Scombriformes; family Scombridae; genus Thunnus; species Thunnus maccoyii. Next base: position 14,706,413 of record NC_056546.1, on the reverse strand, counting down.
CGTCAATTCTTAAATGGATGAAGCTAAAATGTAGCTTTCTAGTTCTCACTATGACAGTCACTTTACAGGAAAGCTTCACACATCCACCGAATAGAAAAGCAATCCAGGGAACAAGATGCTGGAAAATGTAATGCCACAATAAGTGTAATCTTTACTCCTTCCCCTCATACCTTTCCCACGTCAGAATTGGGGGTGCTGGGCATGCTTGACCAGGTGTGTGGAGGTGAAAAAGGAGCCAAGGTTTGAACTTGTCTCTCAAGCTCTCTGTCTTCATTCTTTATGCAACCATTTCTGTCACTTTTGATGTCTATGAATGAGCACAACGCTATGAATGCCCTTCAGGAGAGACTGTCCAAAAATGTACGTTATTCCCATATTTAAACAACTATTGCATTTCCCCTCGCTCTATAATGGCTGTTATGAACAATGATAAACACTTTTGCCTTCTAACGTGGTCAAACTCATTCTTTTCGAACATAAGTCGGCCCTGATAGATTAATTCCTCTGGTGAAAACTACAACAAACACATGGTGGTATTGCAATGAAATTAAATCAGTTATATATCTGTATTGGCAGACATGACAATAGGAATTATTGGGTATTGGATACTGGTAGATATTTCAATGTCATGCATCACTTCATTTCAATAAAAACATTTTCTTCACTTATTTAAATAGATGAGTATAATAAATAAAGCACTGCTACCTGCTTCACATTTAAATTAATTAGCAGTATGAGTATGGTTACTTTTTTTTTACCCTAACCTTAGCAGCCTAACCCTATATCCAAAATATAGTGGTATTTGATTTTGTCCTTATCACCAAACTCGCGTACAGCAGCACAAAGTGTTCAGGAGTAGAAATACTTTTTTTTTTTTTTACAGGAAACAGCTTTCTGCCATTAAGCTGTGAGTCAGAGTTCTCTGCCCATTAGATGCATTCTTATGAGGATCAAAACTATTACGGGGTTTGCTTTGCCTTGGTTAGCATGTAACATTAACATTATCACATGTTGAGCCGCTTATTGAATTTCACAGCTCCACCCACCCATGACCTCCCAGTGTTGTCATGTGAGCAGCTACACACACCAATCGCAACAGAGAAGGAGATTAAAAGGGAATGGTGGATATATAGGTCTGGGGTGTATGTGTGTGTTTGTATTTGTGTGTGTGTATATGTGTGTGATTTTACAGCTTGCATGACCACACTGGCAGGTCAATAGTGTACATTTTTACTTTTTAACACATCTTTACAGGAAGAGGAAAGTTTAAAAAGACAGCCGGAGATGTATGAAAAACACATAAACAATAAAAAATAACAATAAAACCAATTCCAGACATGTTTGATGTTAACCCAACATATAGGTTTGTAATGTCAACCATTTAAAAACAGTGTCTATAGAAGAAAAAAAGATGAAGCACTATGTAACAGATCACTTTTCCCACTAGCAAACCATCAATCAATAGTCTACTAATATGAGCCCCAAATGGTTCGAGAATCACTTCATTACTTCTGCACCGCTTCTCTGCCCATACCACCCTTTGAAGTTTAGTAATGATATCTGACATCTGAGATTAGCTGAACTGAAAATTAATAATGAATTAGTAATATCTGACTCATAAATATTTGATTCTAAACATCAAGTCCTTAATGTGACAGGTTCAAGGGCGAGAAACATAATGCCAGCCTTGATCTCCAAACCAACACACATAAGGGTTGTTTCAGTCAGCTTGCATGAAGCTGTTTGCAAGACATAACACTTCCTCTTCCTCTGAGGTAACTTTAAGATAACTACTGTATTGTATATTGGGTATTCTGTACCGTGCACATGTAGCATACCAGCAGTTATGATCTGATGACAATCAGCCTAGAAGGATTTACAACTTGAGTGAAAGTGAAATACTCTCTCTTACTACTAGTATATTTATTTATGACCTTCGTCAGGTTTATAGATAAGCATCACAACAGTTCCTTAAATATACATAAACACTGGGTAAATTATCCAATCAGAGGACCACTGACCTAATATTGTGGTCCTCTGTTCACACACTTGATGTCATGTAGACCATAATGTTGTAAATACAGTACAATTTATAATGCACCGTCTTTTCATAGCATTTTGCCATCATGTCGGTTAGTTATGATGACATTTTACTCAATGGCCTCGTTGTGCATTGTGGACACAGCTTTAAAACAAACCTACTGGGTCAATTGGACATTAGCGTAATTGTAAAAAAGTTAAATGTATCCAAAATTCAAAATGATTGCCCTAAAATTCCACTGCAATTGTTCTTCTTACTTGATCAACTTGTTTCTTTCCATATTTATGCCTACAAATGCAATTAGACTTATCTGTGTATTCAGGTTCTGATAACCACGGGAAGCCCTCAAACTCTACAATCCTTGTAACTTGTAATAGTCTGCATATCACTCATTATCACAATGATTGGGACTTTACACAATAATTTACATAAAGGTGAACCGCACACTAAGCCAAACTGTGTGTACACATGAATACAGTAAATATTAGGTCAGTGGGTCATAGGTCGCAGGTTTGCTGAGAATGAATGCTTCTTTTTCCCAGCAACATCTGTCTCACGTTCAAACAGCTACACACAATCACAGTGCCTTGCTCACAGGCATATCCTGTGCATACGCTACAACACTGTGCGTAAGTGACAGATTTTGAAATATGCCATAATGTAAATCAGCATAATTGAGGACTCCATATCTCCAGCACAGACAACTGCCTCAAGACGACAATTTTCAACAAAAAAAATGCCTCTATTGAGACAGCTTCATGGCCTGACAGTCATGAAAAGGTCTCAGAAACAAAAGCACCTTCTAACCATCATCTCCTCTCTTTTACTTGCCAGATCAACTATGCTAGTCCTGCTGTTGAAATGGCAGCCCCCTCTGAAGCAGCTGCCATGAGGTGTTCCTTCATGTCCTGACAGAGGAATCTTTTCTTCTATTTGCCCTCGAATTAGCATGTCACATTTATCGACCACGCCTTTTATCCTGCCCCAGCATGGCACCAGCTCAGCTCTTACACTCATTCAGCTCTTTGATGTCCTGATGACACTCAGACCACCTATAGACCAAGGGCGCACTTTCAATTGCACCTAATCATAAGATGCATGTCTCCCAGTAACAGACACAGAGAGAAAGTATCCAGGTGATTATATGTTTGTAGTCTCTTAACTCTTTGCCTTGTTCATCTTCTTACCTGAGCTCATTGAAGCTCAAATCCAGCCTTCTTGCAAAGTGGCCATATGTGTCTCCAAGGAAGTCTGGAATGTACTTGCAGTCATGCCCAATGTAGGAAATCTTAAAGAAATGGAAAGTTAACTGTGAGATAAGTAGCAATAATACAATAGCATCTCTGACATGGGAATAATTATGGACAATATTCATCCATTCATTCATTCAAACCTTTATTTAAGCCTCGAAAATCATTAATTGAATGATATATATATAAGGCAGCAGTTCAGTGAGAATGTCTTACTGTTAACACCCTAAAGAGATGTTTAAGTTTGCAAATGAAATGTTAGCCTGGACTGTCATGCTACAAGCTTGCATGCATGCATTTTTTCCCCATTTTCTGCCATTAACGCTTTCCAGTCATCATTATACAAACTACAAAATACCTAGATCACCAAGCTAACCGAGCTATTATCAGGAAGAGAGAGTTTCAACACAGCCCACTTCCCAAAGACGAGCAGCTACAATTATGATATGGTATAATTCACTTGAGTGAAGTTGGAGGAGGAACTGTAGAACTGAAAGTCACATTATGCAACGTTAGCCACAGTGTGTCACATGACACCGGTGTTGTTGAAGAAATAAACAAAACCCGTATATATCTAGCACCGGTGAACTTTACTGTTAAAACTGTCAGGGGATAAAGGCACCACCTTAATATGCAGGGGGGTGTGTGGGGGCAAAGTCCGACAGAAACTATTTCCAAAATGAACTTACTTGAGTCCCATTCAATGCGACCAGCGACTCGTTGCGTGCCATAACTTTCTCTTGAGTGGAGGGATGACAGCGCGGTGACTGTGTTTTCTGATAAACTAACGTTATCTAAGTTTATATCCAAAGTCCGTATCACGTCAGAAAACCGCTGTGTAAAACATTAAATACTAATGTCTGTGGATGTAGACCGGCTACTTTGGAGATCTAATGGCGCTTTGCAATTGACTTTACAGTTTCCGCGTGCCGTTTCCATCAGCTGACCTGCTGTTGTGCGGAAGCACGCGGGCACAGTGTTGGATGACAGTGCTCCTGACTGTCCGCTGATGGAAAGACAGGATCCGATTTCTCCTTGCAACTGTGAAAAACTACTGTTTCATTAAAAACTGCGTTCATAAAACTCCTTAACATTTTAAAGAAAGCTCCATGGGAATTTTTTTCTTTGTATAACAAATGCTTCAGAGTCATAATAATCAGCACCTGTTGAAGAGCACCAGCGATACACTTGTTTGGTCGATTCATCGATTAGTTGTCAACTGTTAAATTCATCGCCAACTATTTTGATAATTGATTTATTGCTAAGAGTCATTTTTTAAGAAAACCATGTAAAAAAAATCTCTCAAATGTGAATATTTTCTGATTTCTTTAGTCCTCTATGACAGTAAACTGAATATCTTTGGGTTGTGGACTGTTGGTCAGGACAAAACATAACACTTGAAGACGTCAACTTGAGCTTTGGGAAACAGTGATGACATGTTTCACCGTTTTCTGACATTTTATAGACCAAACAAGTAATCGATTAATAGAGAAAATAATCAACAGAGTAATCGATGATGAAAACAGTCACTGGTTGCAGAACCCATTCTTCTTATATTCCTCTTAATGTAAATCAAGAGTTCATTATCCTGAATGCAATGACTCAATTTGACCTGTATTATCTTAAGAATGTGTTATTATGTTATGTTATTGGAGGTTTACCCAAGGAATGCTTACCAATTCATCTCCTCATTTTGGAAGGAGTTTGTCTTGTAAACACCAAACATATTTCGAAAATACTTCTAATAAAAGAGGTCTATAGCTAGTTTTCCAGATTAGCATCTTCCTTTCATTCTATAAATCATAATGGGCTCATTACTGCCCCCTGTGTCCATAAAACAACACCAACACTACAAGTTAGCTCTGTGTAAAGGTCCAGTTCACCCAAATTACAAGATAAATGTTCTCTCTTTTCCCTAAAAGCAGCATAGGATGGGGTTAAATTTGTGTCATAATAATTGAACAAAATCTCCCAAGAATCAAACCCAAAAAAAAAAAAAAATAGTGAAAAATAAACTGAAAGCAAAAAAGCGACCTTGAATGCAAAACTTACGATAAAACTATACAAGAGTGAATCATTTGATTACAATATTCTCCACTTTTATTTCACTGATCTGGATTTCTCTTCTGTGGTCATTTTTTTTCACATGCTCTTCTGCTGCTTAATTTTTCAGTTTTGCTGTTGAACTTTTCAGTTTCAGTTCAGAATTTTTCACTTTCAATAGTCTGGAAGTGCAACGAGTAGTACGACCTACCACTGACCTGTCCCTCCAAAAGTAACTGGCTAATGGGGATGTAGCCGTTCAACACTCGCCCACATGAGAGATTTGTGTCAGTCCTGAAACTGAAAAATTCTGAACTGAATCTGAAATGTTCAACAGCGAAACTGAAAAATTCAGCAGCAAAACTGACAAAAGTGACCAAAAAAGTTTTGTGTAAGTTTAACCTTTGAGGTATTGTTTGCCCAGGTTTTGAGATAGCTTATCTGTCTCTGTGATTTCTGCCACCACCTCACTGGAACTACTTTCTGCCAAATATTCCCTATGAAAACTGCTGATGTTCTTTGAATTAGTATTCAGAGTAACCAGAATGCTATCTCTGAAAAAAAAAAAGTTGCTGTTTGCTTTTTGGTTTAATATAATCTTTCAGTACTGTGAACATGACCAAATTCCATTCACCTCCATTGTATTGCACGGTGGAGGCAAAAATCTCATGAACAGATATCTCAGAATCTAAGAAAACAAAACAAAAGCTGTATGCCAACTTACTGCTATGGACAGGTGAAAATATGTTTGTTTGCTATTGTTGATGTTGGTTGGTTTTGTTTGTTTGTGTGTTTTGTAATTTGAGTGAACTAACCCTTAAATTGCTTAAGAGTTGCAATGAATTCATGGAGCAGCAATTAACACATTACAGCTTTTTCTCAAATTACATACAAGTAGCCTACCTCAAAACTGTACTTAACCTAGTACTTGAACAAATGTAATTAATTACTTTCAACTACTACATAGGTGAGATTTACGCTCAAGGCTGGTTTATTGACTGGGCAAAGCGTGCAACTGCCCTGTGGCCCCAAACGCCCCAGATTCACTAGACCATAGGCTATGTGTCAGTTGTTTTTTGGTAGTTTGATTAATTGTAAAGTTGATAGGGAATTTGCACAAATTGAGTTCACTGGCTCCTGCGTATGATGTGGTCCTGTCTTGTAGCGGGGCGCTGTATCAAAGTTAAACCTTAATTAGTTTATAGTGTGATTAACATACCTGAGCCAGATAGTAATCCAGCATATAGAGCAATGCACTGGTAGGTCTGGTAGGTTTAAGCTTCAGTAATCTAAAGCTCATAGGGTGATGGATACCTTTCAACTACTGCAGGTAAACTTTGTATACTTTAGTACTGTTGATGCCAGCTGACCTCTTGATATTATTAATAATATGTGTTTTTCACAATGAATCAACCCTGAACCCAAACACACTTCCGCCTGTGGTTTTGCTGGCTTGTAAAATATGCTACTTGTACAACAGTGTGTGTGATGACCTCAAACACTGTAATGAGCTTGTGCTTGTACATATTTAAATATTTAAACATTTAGTTGGACTACTAGTAGCAGTACTCCAAATACTATTTCTGTGGTCAAGAATAAATTTAAACGCCAAAAGGTTTTTTTCTTCAGTGTTTACAAGCACTTCAAATTTAGGCTTACACAAAACTAACATAGTAAGAATACAACACACATGCATACATCATACTTTTCGATTTGCCAATCAGATAAGCAGTAAAAGCACTTTGTATTGTAAGCTAATAGTTTTAAACTGTGGATGGTCTCAACACATCTCTGTTTCTTAAATTGTGCTTGCCTGCTATATTCATGGATGTTTAATACTTGTAACACACCTCCTGTTAAATTTCATTTCCCTTTCATGATGAAAGATATTGTATCATTGTGCAGGATTGCCTACAACAGATGATTATGCTATCCTGTCACAGGCATTAAATTATGACATACATTAATGGATGTGTGTCAAGTCTAATTTGTGACAATAATCCTATCAATCAAATGCTCAGACATTAGTCACCAAACTATTCATTGTTCTGTGTGTCACTGAGTAATACAGGCTTCTTTGGCAGCCAAACACTTAACAGCTTACCTCGCTGCTAGCTGAAGCAGCTAATGAGTGAAAAGAGTCGCTGTATGGCTGTGATAAAGTGTGGGACAAACCTGCATGTTTTGGGGGTTTGGCACCGTGGCACCTTGGTTGAGAGACATAGGTAAGTACAGTAAGTTTGGGAACACCGTGCTGCTTCCTCTGCTTCGTTGTGTGTGTTGTGACGTCACGTGGGACCTCCCATACGCGGAAAAGCTCACTTTCTCCCCGCTGCCCGCGCGCCCGCCCGGAGAGAGAGAGAGAGAGTGAGGGAGAGAGAGAGAGAGAGTCTGCGTGGCTTCAGTCTCCACTCTGCTGCTTTTCTCGGTGTTCAAGATACGACAGAATTTAATAAGCTGTTGTGTTTGAGTAATAAGTTTATTTTAGGCAGAAGGACTACGTCTGAACGTTGTCACAGTGTCATTTTTTTTTTTTAAAAAAAAAACATTCTTTCACCTCTCAGATGTTTTACACCGGAGCTTAGTAGGCAATGATTCCAGGTAATGTGGTGTCACGGACTTTCCTGTAAACCGGCTCTTCCTCCTCGGAGTTTTAGAAAAATATTTTCTACTTCGTGCATGCATTTGAATGGTTTTGTACTCTCCTGTGTAGGCTCTATCTTCCTTTACCATCTGTTACTTGCTGCTACTTTCATATAGCCTGACTTATATGAAATGTAATATCGTCTCAAAGTAATTAGCTACTTAAGTGGAAACAGACTGAGATAAAAATTAATTACTTCACGGTACAAATATGAATTGCCCAAAAACAAGTAGAGTGTGAGAAAAGATTTTTTTTAAATTATAAATGTAGGTGAAATTTAAAAATTTGCAAGTAGGCGAGTTGTTAAATTATTTTCTATTTTTTGTAGGCAGCATAAATCAATCACGAGATTGAATTTTTTTTCTCTCCTTCATTTCATAGCAAGAAATCGGCCCTGCAAAAAAAAAAAAAAAAAGCTCACAGTCTAATCCTGCAAATCCAACACATTTCCTCACGAGATGTAAATAGTTGTATTTGCATGTGGAGAGTGATTCATAAATATGTCAGCGTTATGAAATATATGAGGATATTAAAACTTTCTAGGCTATTTAAATAACATGAATTATGGTCGCAAAAATGTGTTCCCATTTAAGGGGAATGCCGAGTATTTTGGTGTCTGGTGCAGAAGCCCATTCCTCACACGGACAATAAAGAGGGTTTTCGCCTGACAGTGAAAATTTATGGTTGCCCTTCTTTGCCCTAATAACTCACACATTGTGTCACGGACTGACAGCCCTTGCAGAAAACAGCAAGCCTGTTATCAATCACGCATCTTTGCATATTGTGAAACGTCCCCCCCCCCTCTCTCTTCTGCCAGACAAAAACACTGAGAACATTTCAGCTCCGCTCATTTAGACTCCCCCCCACCCCCCCACTTCCACCCCCATTTACAAAGTCACATGAAATTGAAAAGATCTATTGTAGAACTGCTGTTTATTTATATTACACATGATCTAAAAAACATGACTTATGCAAAGACAGTTGTTGCTGATTTTTATTTATTCGGTTTACAAAGCTGTAGTCAGTCATGCAGAACAGTGTAGGCCTTTTATGTGGAAATTATTGAGGTAGATTCTACTTTTTAACAATGCGACTAAAATGTTTATTTTAATTTATTCACTACAGCCTTCATTGCATTTAAGGCAGTTTATGAACTCATATACATTGTGTTGTTTTTTTCTTTACACATGCTATAGTTTATTCCTATATAAAAAAAAAAACATATTTTGCCCTCTTGACTGTCCACTCCAGGTTTTCTTGCTCTCCAAGTTGACCTGTCAAGCAGATTACCACAGAAAGAGATTAATGGCAGAGGCGGGTTGCAATAATAATCGTTTTGTTTGATGTGACAACTTTGATAGGCGTTGATTTACTTACAAACTGATAGGCTTTTAATTGAGCGCCTCCATCCAGATTGAGATGAAAGGAAAACCGCATTGAAAAGCTGCCCGATTGCCCCGGAGCCTCAATACTGATTAGCCATCTCAGCGGTGAATAGTTCAAGGCATTTTAAACTTCTTTTCTCAGCGGCCTGACAGACCCATTTCTCTTCTTTTCTTTCTACTCAGTCCGCCTTTCTACCTCTTAAAGAAAATAAATCATTTTCATTGTATGTAAATAAAATCGAGCTGACATCAATATAAAATGTCTGGATTTCTTTTCTGTTGCCCGTCTTTGTTATTCTTGTTGCAGATGACAGTGCGCCCGAGGCAGATGACAGGTTTCAACAACACAATAGCAGATGCGTTTGGCCAAAATGGACATGGCTCTGTTTTGAGAGACCGGGTTATTACACATTATAATTTTTGAATGAATGTTTGCTCTTGCAGATTGTTTGAACTAACTTATTTCGGAAGGATATGTTAAATTGTGCAGATACTGTAAATATAAATCATTAATTTGTCAATTTTAAAAATATCTTTTAGCCTAAATCAGGGGATGTTATCATTTTTTTTATTTTGGATTTTTTTTTCCTCCTCTCAGTTCTTAACATGAAATGCCATTTTCGTGGAAACTGTGTTTTACACAAGGCTTCTTGTTAACACCATAATCGGCCGATTATAGCACCTTAAAGCACCAACAAATACTCCATACAACATGTGATGCGGACTGTCTGCAAGTTATTCAAATTTAATCATGTGTGCCACCTCCGGGATGTTTGATGAAGAACTCCAAAAAAAGTTACAAACTTAGTTTAATAACAGACAGAATTGATATGTAGTTTATTCCAAAGCTTTTGGCTTCATATCCTCCACATTGTCTGGACTGGGGACGTCGGCTATTATTGTCGATGCATCTCCAAATTCAGTCTTAACTCTAGGATGATTTATTTATTCTAAAAAGTAGGTGTCTCTTGCAGAATGCCCCTCTCCCCATTTGTTCTTTCCCCGCAGTCACACTGGCATGTAATCAGCCACAATAGCTGACATAAATCAAGCGGTGGATTGACAGCGTCTGACAAATAACTGATTGATTGCGGTGGAGCAGAATTGACACTTGACGGAGGGGTGGAGATAGAAATAGAAGGGCGGTGTATATTATAGCCTACTGAAAACATGTGACATTCACATCCCTCCATCACTACATTGGTCTATTCCTGTCAACGCTTGTCTGTTTAGGGATTTCAAGCTGAAGTGGTTGGTTTTATGTTTGCCAGTGGAGAAAAAGTCCCCGTGGTGATGTGAGCGCATGTTGTGAGTCTCTCGGGTTAGAGATAGTTGGAGAATAGCAAGTAAAACACTATAAGATTACGACAGAGTGATAATTCACAGATTTCTACCTATAAACTTAATCAACTGGTATTCTTGTGGATATATTAATGATAATTAGATAGTAAAAAAAGGTCTATTATATGAATCATAGCATACATTAGTTTAATAGCCTACTAGAACAAGTTGAAAATGCATGTACGTCAGTGATAAATGCATTACTTTACGTAATAATACAGAAAATAAGGTGGATAAACAGGGTGTACAAAAGTCGAAGACGTAATAAAAATGTTTAAGTGAGTCAATTGTCTTTTATAAATTAGAGAATGGAAAGATTGTTCATCTGGGATTCACACACACACTAGCCCAGTCTGTATCCTGTCGTGCATAGAACCCCACATCTAAAATAGTGTAAGCGTTCACAGTAACCAAACTATTTAAGCCCATCTCCTCCCCCGAGCTGTCAAAATAGAGGCGCTTACAAAGAGGAGAACGTCACATCCCCTTGACCCTCCAATCACCTCAGGGTCCCATTTGATTGGAAGGCGGCAAAGGCTTTAATCTCGGACTAATTCAGCTGCTTTTGAAGTGAACATTTCTACCAGTTCGTACTTCGGGAGTACAGAGCGAGGACCTGCACACAGACGCTCACAAGGCGCAGCGCTCATGGTGCAAGACGCAGCTTCGGATCTGCGATAACCTCGCACGGTCTCCTTCCAGCTGCCGCGCCTTGTTCCTTTACTATCAGGATTACCTATTATTGAACCATTTTACGATTCTTTTTTTTTTTCCCGTGAGAGGCTCAATGCTTTTTTGATTTTTCTTAATGAATCTGACGAAAGCATCGCCGTTTAATTTCCTGACAATTGGGACATGATCACATCGCCCTCGGCGTCTGCCTTGAAAAATAGTGATATTTGTGTAACCTGGGAGAGCAGCAGTTCTCGGAATAGCCGCTCAGCGAGCATCAACAAGCCTTTTCTCCACTCCGCACCTCCGTCGGATCCACTACGGCAAGCAAACCGGCTTCCCATCAAGGTTTTGAAAATGCTTACCGCACGGTCGGGACACATTTTGCACCCGGAGTATCTGCAGCCTTTGCCTTCTACCCCGGTTAGTCCAATTGAGGTAAGGAGAACATTAATGTCAACACAATTACAACGTTATGTGTTTTGGTATTGGTGTTTCGTGTGATAACGTTTTGGGAGTAGGCCTTTTGTTGTTATCCTGTAATATATCCTAACTGTGAGTTCCGTGTTTAAAACTGTTCTGTGAAGTATAAACCCTCCAGATTTGTTTTTATTAAGCAACACGACTGTAATTGTGTTCGCGGAAGAGCCGTGCGTAATTACATAGAAATTTCCGTTTGTAAATGTCAGGGAAAATCCTTACTGAGCCACTTTTTCTCAGACTGTACATTTTGTAATCATAAAGGACGCAGTCTATGTGCGTTTTGACAGGATTTATCAACAGCTATTTTATCTTTTTTTGCAGCTAGATGCCAAGAAAAGTCCGTTGGCTCTGCTGGCGCAGACCTGCTCTCAGATCGGCAAACCGGACCCACCACCCTCCTCCAAATTATCCTCCGTAACACAAAATGGATCTAGTGAGAAGGAATCTAAATCTGGTCCTTTGAAAATGAGTGACATCGGTGTGGATGACAAATCCAGCTTCAAACCTTATTCTAAACCTTCAGATAAGAAGGACTCGTCTTCGGGCGTCTCAGGCGGAGAGAAGTCTGGTTTCCGAGTGCCGAGCGCCACCTGCCAGCCGTTCACGCCGCGGACAGGCAGCCCCAACTCCAGCACTTCAGCCTCCCCCATGTCATCAGAGGGGAAATGTGGGGAAAGGGATGAAAAGAAAGAGTCTGATTGTAATAAAAATGGCACTACGGACGGGTCTGGCACCACTAGCCACAGCAGGATAAGCGTGAGTTGTGGTGGAATTAACGTGGAAGTCAACCAACACCAGGAGACGACGCATGGCACTAAAACCACCTCCTCCTCGGAGTCCTCATCTGTAACTTCTGTATCCTCCGCATCCGTTCTCGGGTCAGGACTTGTGGCGCCGGTTTCTCCATACAAACCGGGACAGACAGTTTTCCCTTTGCCTCCCGCTGGTATGACCTACCCAGGCAGTTTAGCTGGGGCCTATGCTGGTTACCCTCAACACTTCCTGCCCCACGGAGGGAGCTTGGTTAACGCACAGCTGGCTAGTTCACTGGGCTGCAGTAAGGCTGGATCCAGCCCCTTGGCTGGGGCTTCTCCGCCGACCATCATGTCAGCCAGCCTGTGCAGAGACCCTTACTGCCTCAGTTACCATTGTGCCAGTCACTTAACGGGCGCAGCCAGTGCCTCCTGCACGCACGACTCTGCAGCTGCAGCGGCCGCTAACGCCCTCAAGTCCAGCTACCCACTAATGTACCCGACACACCCCATGCATGGCGTTCATTCCTCGGCACCATCATTTAGCGGACACCCCCTGTATCCATACGGTTTTATGCTCCCCAACGACCCTCTCCCCCATGTTTGTAATTGGGTGTCGGCAAATGGACCGTGTGACAAGCGTTTCTCCACCTCGGAAGAGCTCCTGAATCACCTGAGGACACACACTGCTTTTACTGGGGCTGAGAAGTTGATATCTGGTTATCCCGGGTCTTCATCACTGGCCAGCGCTGCAGCAGCGGCCATGGCCTGCCATATGCACATGCCACCGTCAGGAGCCCCCGGGAGCCCTGGGACTTTGGCTCTGAGGAGCCCGCATCACGCGTTAGGACTCAGCAGCCGCTACCATCCCTACTCCAAAAGTCCCCTGCCAACCCCTGGAGCCCCTGTTCCCGTCCCTGCAGCCACCGGCCCTTACTACTCCCCTTATGCACTGTATGGCCAGAGACTCACCACAGCATCAGCGCTTGGATACCAGTGAGGAGAAAAAAAAAAGACTTTGAAAAGTTTATAGTACTAAGAATGCAAATATAAAGACTTTTATATTAACAGCGCTAAACTTATGGGCGGGATCCGTGGACTTCAACTGTATTTATTTATATGTCGGCTTAAAAGCAGGCGATAATAGCTGCAAATGGAAAATATTTGAGCAACTCAAAAAGTGCATTATGTTGAAACTGAACTCTATAGGTAAAGTGAAAAACACACACACACGTTAGAGTACTAATTAAAGTAGGGGTCTTCATTTCGATGTTAATTTGAAATTGCTATGATTGTATTTGTTCTTATTTAATGTCTCATGGAGAAGAAAAAAATAATTTACATGCATGTTTGTTTCTTAAATTTCAGAAATTGTCCACATTTTAAATTGCCGTTATTTTTCAGGTGTATAGGCTACCTTGGAAAGAGAATTGGTATTTTTTTGTATGTATTCTGGAAAAAATAAGAAACAATTCTGTTCCATATCTCCGTGTGCCTCATTTTCTGGAGTATTAACATTGTTCACTTTAAAAATAATAGTTACTCTTTTTTTTTTGGCAATGACATTTTTAAAAATTGGCCTGTTATATTACTGGTGTTAAGAAAACCTCATTTGATCATTCCCGCGACACAGGCCTATAGATTTTACAGGCTGTCATACTTTTTACAACAATCTTTCTTTCTTTCTTTCTCTTTCCTTCTTTCTTTCTTTCCATTATATTAGTTTATATGCCAAATAATTGAGAAGCTTTAAACATTTACTTTAATCAGAGCACACGTGTTCTAAAGTTTAAATTAAATGCAACTTGAATGAGAGTGGATGATGGTGGTGGTGATGGTGTGTGTGTGTGTGTGTGTGTGTGTGTGTGTGTGTGTGTGTGTGTGTGTAGAGTTAAACGGGCTTTATAAAGTGAATTTGAACAAGACAATTTAGTTTGCCGGTGGGTGATTTTGTCAATAAGTTGTTTGACAAGGTGTTGTAGTATTTGCCACTTTAGCTGCATAAAAAGTAAAATCAGTGAAAAACATTAACAAAAAAAGCTGGACAAGGACATCTGATTTTTCTGTGGTTTTAAAAATCTTGAGCACGAATGTGTGCTTTAAATTGCTAAATTAAAATCTCAAAAAAAAAAAAAAAAAAAAAATCAATTTTACAACCTTAAGAGAGAGTCGGACATTGGTTTTTAAAAAATTGCTGGATTTCAGGTTTAATGCACTGGACATTTTTACAAGCGTCTCCGACTAGTGTGTCTTTTTTTATTTATGATAAAGCTGTGAGCTGCAGCCTCGACCTGATGCTCCACCAAGGCGAAAATTTCGACTTGGAGGCCATTAACCGGTTTATATATGAAATCAGAATGGGCTGTTTTTGATTTGGGGTTCATTACCTGAATGCTAATAATTTGCATTTGATAATCTCATCCATCTGTAAATCTAATGTACACAGCACTAAATTTGTTATTAAAAAGGATCTGATTTCTGCAAAGTTGTGGGATTTTCGTGTAGATACAAACGCTCTCAACTCGTGGTTTTGCCTATAGAGGGTTTGTACATTGAAAATCCTAATCATATTTTATAAATTGCAAATAACGTCCCATATGAACAATTTAAAAAAAATCTATTATGTAAATATTTTCTGTCTTTTTGCGGACGTTTACACGGCAATGGAGGTATACAGATGCAGGCGATTCTGTTAATGACATCAGCAAAATCACCTGCTTATTTGAGCTTCATTACTCTCTTTTAATATATAGAAAAAGTTTGTAAATTAAAATCGGTTAGTTAATTGAGTTCACGCAGCCACAACACAGCGCATGACTTTAAATCAACATTAAAGCCATAAAGGGCCTATATATTTTGCATGTATATATCGTTGCTATCATCAACTCCAAACAACATTAACTTTCAGTTCTTTTGGACACAATGTTGATTCAGCTGCATAACTGTTATTATTATTTATCCAGAATACCTCCTCGGCTTTGCGTTTTATCGCCCAGCGGTTAGTCAGACGAAACAAACTCTTCTCATAGTGTGTGTAAAGCCCACACGCGTCCTAAACTGATGTAATGACGGTGAAAGGGAGCAATTTCCATTTTTACCCACATCATGGTTGCTGTGCTCGGAGGTCCCCGGTGGAAGGCAATTTATCATGTGCCCCTCCCCCTGGCCCTGTCACTGGAGGAACAGGCAGGCACATGTGTGCATGAATTACCAACCCTCCCACCTACCCAGCCCTCCCTCTCACACTGTGGAGATTTGACACAGAAGAGAGAAAACATGGGGGATTAGAGCATGCAAGAGTATTAAAGTGTATATTCACTTTGTCCATCAAGGCTGTAAAGTGCTTGGGTGTGCAAGGAGCCCAGCAGAACAAGAATGTAGAATAAACCACATAAATTTAAAGGTTCAGTGATTCAAATATTATTGAAAACAGTGAAAGTAGGTGGATTTTGGTGATTGTTACTTACAAACCCTCATTGATATGATTTAATGGAATTAGCATTGATCCTAATAACCAAATTATGAGGGTGTTGACAGGGACGCAGGTCAATGAGCTGAGGTCTAGACACTAATCTGGCCCAGTAAACATTAACAATGTTTGGTCAAGAGCTTTAACATGGGATCAGAGCCTCTCTATATTAATATTGGTCCGGGATGAAACAGTAAACATTGTACGTGACACAGAAGTAAAAACTTTACTGTGAAACTTTGAGGGTTAAGGGAGTTCACACTTAAGAGACAGTTTAAAGAGGCTGTAATTGATAGTCTTTCTAAAGAAGAAATGCCCTGCACTGGGACTCATTGCCCCTGCTTATTTTACTGAATGGATGGTGTCAAACAATGTGCATCAATGTTAGCCGTCTGAGCTGCAATCCAACAGGACAAAACACGATCACCGAACTATTTTAAAAACATAAATGGTGTTTAACAAAAACTCCCCACAATTCTTTAAAATATAGCTTCTTCAAGTTTCTGTCCAAGACCGAGAGCAGCCATTTTAGATTCTTGGGACATACTTGCACCCTCTGAGAGAGACACTGCAGGAAACCTGGCAGGACATCTGGCAACAGGGGGGGAGCCCAGGACATGACTCACACACCTAACCCCATATTCAACCCTACTGAATTACCACCACTAAAGCTGTCATTAGTGGGTGTGTGGCATAATATAAAGACATGCCGTCGTCTGCAGCGGCAAGTCTATAGTTTGTGTAACAGCTGTGTCAATAAGGGGAAGCTGCTATAATGTTCAACCCCATGCCAGACATAAGTCAAAGAGCAATTATTATCTTTTATGTATGTGCGGTTGTTTTATCAGGCTGCAATTACAATATAAAAGCTCTCAGCGATGGGGAAAAAAGAGACCTATCAATATCAGCTTTGTTTCCAGTGTTTACTTTATGGGCACTTGATATTTCTTACTTGCAGTTATGTTTTACAAGTACAGATTGCTGTTTTTCAAATCCATTTTGATATATATTTACTTAAGATTCCTACGACAATAGTCTTTGTTATCATCATCCTGACATTCATGTGTATCTACTACTGCTCATGTACCTATATCTTAGCTATGCCTTTGCACTCCAACTGTAGTAAAAGGTGTCATCTTAGCTAGAACACCCGACTGTCATTATCTCAGTGTGTGATTTATGATGATATGGGCTGTTGAGGTGTCCACAGCTTTGTGATTGTAGTAATGAAGCCATAAAGTGAGCAGCATGAAACAAAGCAGGGACTCAGTGGTCGTAAACAGATCCACTGCTTCGGGCAAATTCGCTCTAAATCTGCTTATTATCCAGGAGATTAAAAAAAAAAAATCAACATTGATGTTGGTCACGTGTCATATCCATCAACACTAAAGCACCCTTTTCTGACAGATTGATCCAAGAATGCAGTCCCCAACTGAGAGGCGTAATAGTGGTAATTTGGTTCTCAAAATCTGTGCCAAGGCAGACAGGAATCCCTCCCAGCCCTTTTACATGTGGTTACCCTCCTCATTGATTTACAAATGTAAAGTGCTCATCCAGGTGATGTGAGAGAAGTGGCAGTGTTGATCTATCTGTGCCACTCAGATCTCTAACCAGTGAGACACTTTCTTGTGCTTAGACAGCCTAATTGGGGTCATTTCTGTCTGCTTTGGGATCTACGGTGCGCTGGGGTGTTTTAGTGTTCAGATAATTTGCCCATTTTCTGATTCTGACAAAGAATATTTTATGGAAATGCACCCTTATTCCAGGCACCTTAATGGAGTATGTTGGACTAGTATTCGAGCTGATGAGGTTGTTGTCTGTCACTGATAAATGTAAAAAGCAGAGAAAATGTCAGGGATGGGCTCGGCTCCAAAGGGCTTTTAGCCCTCATTTGAAATCAGCAATGCCTAAGCACTGTATCTTCAGGGCGTTACGGCACACAATCACAAGGTTATTCTAATTGTTTGAAGCTGTGTGAATCCAATACAAGGCATCTTATGGCATGTGTCTTCTTGTGTAGCAACCCTGTGGACTATCAAAGACAGAGTCATCCAACTCAATTTGAGATAAAGGCATTTGCTTTCCAAGTTTTTTTGACAGGTTGAGGTTTCAGTCTACCACATAATTGCTGTCTTCTGCTGTTCTCTCCCTTCTATGAGTAAATCCTGATGGTGTGTCACCAACCTTACATGACAGTATGAGCACATGATGTCATTTCCATGGGTGTGGGCCACCAATTTACCATGACTCACATGCTTACTAACTGCATAAACCCAGGTTTTCTCTTGTATTGGATGAAAATGTGGTGATTGGTCAATACTCTTCCATGTGATATCTCTTCCATGGCTTGTCCCCAATTTGTACAGCTGGGAAAAAAACAACATTTATCATTTGTAAGTGACTGATTATTTAAAGCCAAACAAAGTTAAAGCTGTTTATGTTACTGGATGACTGTCTGAAGGTTAGGCCTACTTTTGGGGTTACTGTATTAAGTAGTACATGCTAACAACAATAGGCTTTTAAAACTGGTATTTTGGGGTATACCAACCCTAAAGATTATTAGCACCATTTGCAAGCACATGTGTATTTTACAGCATCACTAGATTCATCAGAGGCACAGTAGAGGCCACTTTTTATGGCCTGTATTTCTTACCAAGGGATTGCTAAAATTATACAAATAACAATCTGAATGCTCAAGAATGACACCATCTTTTATAAACTCTCTTTTCTTTTTTAAAATTAAGTGTTCACTAATGATGTAAAAATATGTTGTATCTAATTTCATTGTCCAAAAAATGTTAAGATCATGTAGTAAACACAAAAAATAAAAAACTGAATAAAATCTATTTTGAAATAAATATTTCACTTGCACATGTGCCAATTTCATAATTACCTTAATAAAATAAAATGAAAACATATTACTATTAACATATGAAAGAGTTACATGGAACAAATTCCGAACCATTTACAATAAATAAATTGAACACTGAGATGGGTTCAAGTAAGATGTGTGAAGACTGCCACTCCATGTGTTGACAGGATTTGTTGATGGAAACTGATTTTATATTGCAGTTTATTAAAATTATTAAAGTTGGCAGGTACTTGGAGTAATTCACCACCTGAGCAGAAACCAAACACATAAAAAAATACAGATCCTGGGTAGTTTTACTAAAATGTCAAAAGCTTTGTGTACTTACACTGTACTAGTTAAAAAACTCCCATACTAGCTAGCTTGAGAAAAAAAAACAAAAAACAGGTTTGTACATGTTGTTCACTTGCGTCACTAAACATTTTGGTTTCTATGCTAAAACATTTTACTCCACCCACAGGACACCGAGATAAGCTAACATAAAAAAATCTGGTCTTCAGTTGATTATTGCTGTTGTACCATATTGCTGGGTACATTTTTTTTAGTTATTTTCTGTGAGATATACATCATAGATTAGGGTGAGATACGATTTGCACCACCCGTAGTGAATAACAGTCCTGTATAGCCACAGGATATGTTGTACTTTGAGGAAGGGTGTGACTATTTGGCTTTTTGACTTTTCCTCTAGTGAAAATCTTGCTCCAAAGGTGCTGTCGTCGCTTGATCCACCTACATCCACCTACAAGTGAAAGTAATGGCTGGATGCAGCAAGCTAAGACAAAGTCTGTGAGGGATCTTCAAAGACATTCACAAACTGACGTAGGCGTAGATGAGTGAAGTTGAAGGAAAGTGGATACAGCCAAAAGTTACTTTACAAAACTTCATCACATTCCTGGCAGTGGTGTGCATACTGTTGAGTTTGGCTCTTGGGACTTTTTTTTTTTTTATCAGTAGTGCAGGGTCACCAGCTGTTGCGGCCATTTATGTTTTCAAAAGCAGCCTGTTCAAACTGCAAATTAAAACCGTTTGTTTAATCACACACTGCCCTTATCTTTCATTTGACTCAACTGACGTAACAATAAGTAAGCCAAGAAAACATGTGAAGAGAAACTTGTAACTGAGAGATTTTGAGAGTCTTGCTACCCAACCTGAACCCAATAAGTCCCGACAATGTATGATACTTTTGTTTTATGCATTTAAATAAATTATGAAGAAACTGAACTTAACATATTTTTGTGGGTCAAACCTAATACACAACACAGCAAATTATCATTATGAAATGGTAACAAACAAATGCCATTGCTACATAAAATGTTTTTCCTGTGTGAAAGGTTGCCAGCTGAAATTAGCATATTAGCTAGCTAACACCATCTTCTCTGACACAGCTGAGGTCAAGACTACTAGTCAGAGAGTTTCCCTATGCTTTACTCCATCTAGATACAATATATGACTACATTTAACCAACTAAGATGACTGTAAAACAAACACTCAACTTCTCTAATCAAGTGAGCTATGTGCTACTGGGTGGCTACAGTGTTTCACTCAATATCATTCAACAAATAAACACACGGTTACCTTTGCCTCCATTGCACCATTGAGCAGAATTTCCCACCTCAGCAGCTGTTTTTCGACAAACAGAATCAGTCATGAACTTGTAAAGAACCATATGGGGACATTAACACTTCTTTGCGTATTGGTGGTACTCCGTTGCACCATTATCCAGGTTAAAAAACCACTGAAGACCCAGAACTTTCTATATACAGAGAAGGAGGAAGTGTACTCTCCAAAGTGAAATTCTCCAGAGTTTCCTGGTCTGAGCCAAGTACGAAAAACAGCAATATATAACACCTATGTGATTTATGAGAGCTATATTTATCACATTGATATAAACTATTCAACTATTACCAGCCTCCACATTACTCCAGCAATTCATTCATGTCAGTGGACCAAACAATTCCCTCCCTTCTACACTGCCAACCCCAAACTAAACTACTTCTCCCTGCCTGCACCCATATGACTTTCAATAGAGACTTCTCCAAGGAAATAAGAGGAGAGAAGGACATTTCTCAACTCATCCACATGCAGTAAGTGATGATGCTGCGATGTATCAAACATTGATCTGAGGCATTTGGGGGAGCTGAGCGTATTAAGAAGGGAGCACAGTAGACTAATGGGCCTGACTGGGAGAAAAATTGGGCCAGACATACAGCAACACAGCCCTAGGAAATATGGGGACTCGCATCACTTTTATTGCTTTAATGCATTTTAGTGTTAACTGTGAAATTGAACCTCAAATTACCTACAATCCATTTGTTTTTTCTTCTTTATGCTGTCTCCTGCCCTGCAGAAGGTAGTAAAAACATTACAGGCGACTGTATGCTGAACAAGCAACTTTCTGTGTTGTTCTTTTGAAATAAGTTGCTTATTTAAAATAGCATACTATATTATAATCTGAAAATTTAAAGTCTAAGAAAGGCTCTTTTGTATTGCCTTTAATATGATTACAGGGACATTATATCATGGTGAAAAGGGAAAATGTAACTAAACTTACAATCTGGGACTAAACAATATAACCACTGCATATATTTTAGGTGATTACATCTAAAGAAAATAAGAAAGAAAAGCAGAGAGATAATACAGCAATAACCACAAATTGTGTTTTAATTTTAGTCCTATTTCAAATTGATGATCTCATGTTTTGTTTAGACACTCATTTATCTTATCATTAAAGTGTGTTACTCACTCAGCTTCTACCTTATAAATAGTGATGCACAATATCAAGTCATGTTATGCAGCTGTGGGTACATATACTGAGGTGATAAGTCTCCGTACATGGAAAATATCTGCTTGTCCTTCTACATCTGTCAAAAAGTACCATGTCCAGAGACAGATAAAAAAAAGACTGGTGCTGTCTATATTTATGTACTCGGCTAGTCAAACAGATGTTCAGAGTCACATATACAGCACACCTCGGCTGCGCATGACATGATACAGTGTCTGCCTGCAGCTGTTACCTGTATTGTCCAAGGTAGTGGACATAGTAAACACTATAAGTAGTGAGTTTAATGGGTGATGGCAGGATAACTTCTGTTCATCATCTGTAATTATTTATATTTTATCTAATTTGGTTTGAATTCCTTTCATTGCGGACACAAATATATCCACTGACTGCACACAGGGTGCTCAAAATAAGAGTTGCATGTATAATACACAGTATTTAAACAGTATATATTCATGCAAGATGACCAACATACCCTGGAGCTAAGATTGATCGTATTTGTTTTGTGTGACAAGAAATTGGCTTTTCTCTCTACTATGTGGCTTGAGGTTACAGTGCTTGTTGAATGCCAATAGTGTTGGGACAGTCGCATGCTGAACTGCTCCCCCTGTAGACAGGCAGTACATAAGTAAGCTTGAGGTTGCACAACACAGAGGAGCCTGCAGTATGCCTGTGATGTTAAAGTCTATAATAGTTGATTTTCTCTAGTATGGAAGCTGGCAAATGCAAGCTATCAAACAGGCTTTAAATATTATGAAAAATGATGCACACATAACTTACACATACACACACGCAGCACACCCAAGGAGTCAATCACAAAATAAATACATGAAATCGACTGAAAGTTTGAAGATAGAAAAACTGTCATGAGGATGATTCTCACCACAAAGAAAGCGCGGAAGACAAGTGAAGGGATCTTTTGAAACCCTAGGTAAATAAGAGGAATCAGGCGTTGAACATCCAGGTAATAACTGATGTTATGACTTGGCATTTGCTCTGACATGCATTTGAGACAGGAACATTAAAAGATATCCACTATTTGACAGGTATCACAGTTCCCCCAGGCAAGAAGGATTCTCATTTTGATGAGTGTGTCAGTCACAGTGAAGCCTGTCGACAAGCCAGATCTCAAGCACTGACGTTCAGGAATAACTCTTGCCTCAAAAATTACAAATGGAATATTTGAGCAGCTGCGTGAAGGAAGACTGATTATGGCCAAACTACAAAATGTTTAGTTTGGGGGTGTTGAGGCTTTAGTATTTCTGAAAATACAAATTTCAACAAGGCCTCACATAACCATTAATGCCACAAAATGTTTTTAAGTCAGTATTCTGTTCATCATGTGTTTCAGACTGAACATATTTTTCTATTTATGATGCACTGGAGAGCCTCATTTTTTGAAATAACAATGCGGAAAAGCATTGATTTGAAACGTAACGTAAGCCACAGCTTCCAGTGTACAGTACATGAGCTCAATACTCAGCAGAGTGCAATTGTCCAAATTCCCAAAATGGATCATTCACAATCAACTTCAATAAATTAGTTGTGACTGAAGTTGACAGGGCTGTGGAGAGATGGCGGACGACACAGGGTTTTAAATGCCATGCTCAGCGCCAATGTGTGAATAGTTGCTCTGTATGCATTTTTTCACTCCGGCATGTGCCATGTTCAGTGTATGACACTCACACTGATTTACTACCCTCTCCCAGCTAAATAATTTACAGGGATATGGCTCTCTGTGCTTTAATGGTTGTTGTATAGACCTGCTTGCCTTTAAAATGTTCCACAGGCAAGCAGCCATATGCCTGGATGGATGGGAGACCTCTCAGCACTGATTAATAAGCTGCTCAGTACTTCACTGCAAACTGGGTGTCATGAAACACTGCATAACCAGAAGCAGCCGAGGGTTCGGTTGAATGTGTTGTGTGCTTTGTATGCATTTGTGAATAGGCCTCAGTGCCGGGCTCCGCAGGTAATGCAAGTGATCTGATGTATGAAAAATTGATCTGTTTTAAATTTTGATGTGTGATTTAGCCTCAGTGCACACATGGGAGCCCTATTATGAAATATGAATGGGTGTGTTTTTTTAGCAAATGTTTGTGTTTGTCGCTCTAAATGCTAGTTCAAAGAAACACACACGTCAGTTCTTTGTGGGAGGCCAGTCTATTGGTCGGCAAACAAAGCCAAAGAATAGTATTCATTGTTATGCCACTTAATCTTCATTTCAGGGATGTCGCCAATAAAAAGGTATTGTTCTTTTAAGTATTAATAGTTAGTGATTAATGTCTCTGGCATTATTCTATTCTTTTGAAAAAGGAGGCTTGATATGCAAAGTGTTAATCATCACAGTGTTTACCTTATTCAGCACCTGTTGATTATGCTCTCAGATAAAAAAAAAATTAGCCACCCATTCTTTTGATGAATGTACACTTCATTGAACTCACACTCTTTAATAGCATTAATTTAATTCACCTTTCAGACCAGAGGTTAGTTCCAGGTATTGGAATGTATTTTTATTGAGTTATAATTTATTAGAAATGATCTCATTTGAAGGGTGTGTCAGGATGAAGTAATTATTGGTTTAATTCTCACAACTGTCTTCCCACACACTGCAGACACAATTCAGTATTAAATCAATGGCAAAGATTTGACCATATAGGAGTTTCTTAGTGGCTGCAGAGTCTATAGCTTAATGTCTGTCTATCTGGGGTCTGTGACATGAAAATGTTTGAGAACCACTGCTCTAGACAGTCCAAAACTGCAGGGAGGCAGCCAGCATTTTCCAGTTCAGAGCTCAACACAGCCCAGCATGGTTTCGACAGGTTGAGTGCCTGCATGCTTTCACTCTGAAACGATAGAACAATATCCCCTTGTTCTTGGCGAAAAGAAAGAGAATCAATGTGACAGCTGTGAACAAATATGAAGATGATGGGGAAGTCAACCATGTGAGATGCAAAATGTTTTTTTCCCCTTAAATCTCATGAACTTCAAAGCTGTAATTGCTAATTTGATCCATGAGTTGTGTGATACACTGTCTCATGGTAAAGTGCTCCGCTGTCTGTCAGCGCGTCGGTTAGGAGTTCAAGATGATCACAATCGAGAGCAGAGACTACATCACGCATCATACTGGATTCATTGTAGGCTATGAAGACAACCAGAAAACTGCTTTTAATTAGTAACAATTATCATTACAACATTCAATCATCCATTTAATCATATATGGATCACTTCTACATGAGCACGGCCATTAATGGGAAAACAGGCGTTTTATTCCTGTCCACATCGTTAATGTCAACGTACAGTAAATGTATGTAAAGTTTTAAAGTTAACTGATTACAGAGTTAAATTCCTCCACGCCTTATCATGCAGGCAACTGCCTAATCTAATCTGTGCTCAACCTGCAGCCTCCTGGCAATTCTCATTTAGTTTTGTGTTTCTGTACCAATTATTAATTCTACACATACAGGAATGCATGTTCACACTTGACACTCTCGTCACACTTGTTTCTGCCTGTTAGGTTTTAATAAGCACTCACAGGGCACAGGGATATACATATCTTTCTTGTCCTTTCCCAGTTCCTCTACAGACATCTCTTTGACTATTTTTGGCTGAAATACACATTAAAATCCCAGTGAAAGCTGCAGTCTTTCTACGCGTCGCAGTGCCAAAACACAGTTGTCCCTGTATTTTCTGTGTGCTGTTTAATGGTTCATCCATCTCATCTGTTCAGCTTAAATGTGCTTGTTGAAAACTATCTGAAGTCTGGGCTTTGCTTCAGGTTTAATTTCCATACACACTGTACACTGTGAGCTTTTAGCTGTTCTGTTAGCTGAGTCTCTTTGGAGTGAAACCTGGCTCTTGGCCACAAAAAGTCTATCGTTTGAGTATCACATGGTTAGTGGTGCTTCCTAGGGCTATATTTATGTACTCTAACTGTATCCCCTTTCATTGAAACCCTAACCAGTGGGTGATTTGTCTCCATAAGAGAGTGCCATTTACAAGCAGCCATGCTGGGGTGGGACCCCAACCAAAGGTCTTGTTAATAGCACACATCCACTTCTCACCAGATGCTGTCCAGAACAAACCAACATATACTGAGAGAGATGTCGAAACCAATTTTCTATGAATGCTTGACTACAGTGTTAAATTTTAAAGGAGTTTTAATGTAACTTGCATGTTCTCATTTTCTTTTTTCATCTGGCGCCATCATACAGTAAATTAGGAATAAAGTATAAAAGAAGTGTTGTGTAATTTTGGCTACACATTATTATTCAGACGTCAAAAGGCAAACATGAGAACTGTATTATTAGCTCATTGTAAATACTGTAAGTAATCTGACAGTCAGGTGATAGATTTTTGGTGCAGATGAATAATCAGCCAACCAAAATCTCTTTAGGTTTTCCAATAATGCAATCACTTATGAAAGCTAAACTAAAATAAAATAAGATGAAAATTTAAAATTTATTCAGTTGGAGTCCCACATTAACACTTTACACTTTAAATCGATACAAACTAAACACACCAAAAAGACACAAAATATCACACACTTTTAAATATATTATTCATATCTTCTTTTTAAAATATTACATACATATAAATCAAAAGTCAGGTTTACTTTGAGTTTTACTCTGTCTCGCCAAAAACATAAATTATAGGTCCAGGAAATCTTAATTCTGTGCTTCAGCCAAGCACCTCTGTGTCATAAAGACACTGGCTTCTCACTTCACTTACTTCACTGTTTACTTACAAATTTCCAAACTATCTTTCTGTCAACTGTAGGTAAAATCATGATTAACTTTATTAAGCCTGTTTTGACATTCTAATTTTGAACTGCTGTTATCCATTTGTATCTATTCCACACTTTTATTACTACATTCATATTTCACAAGTCACCGTATTTATCTACTACACTACTTTCATATTTATATCCTGATATTTATATCTTAACGGCATTTCCCTCTTTTATTTAATGGCTTTCTTTCTTGTTAAATGTGATGTGTATAAACATTTATATAGTTAATCTTATATTTCTTGATGCCTCTGCACCTGAAGCTCTTGAATCTCTGTCAGCAAAACAAACTACCTGACAGTCATGTATACTGTCAGTGATTATATTTGGCTTTGTAATCACAATACTATAGCCTACAGCTGCAATGTATGTTTATTGGTATACAAACCAAGTAGCAGGAGCGTACATTATGTCTGATGACCTCCTACTGTTTGTTATCCTTTATTGATCATATTTCTGAGGGTTTAGTCTTCATTCAATACTTCTAATGCAAAGTTATATTATTTTGTGTGAATATGTTTTGGTTGATGAATAAGCTGATGAATTCCTGACCCTTTTAGAGATGATACTCAAATTTTTCCATATATATGGGACATATACATGAAATGGGAAGCTTTTTTAGATCCACCAAGGCCACTGAGGGCAATCTTGGCATTATACACGCCACTCTTCACTACTTGGATCAATTTGGAAAGTCTCTCTCTCTCTCTTGATGTAATTGCCCTCCATTTCATAAAAAAAGATTTATTGAAAATCAGATCTCAGGTTATGGGCCCTGATGACAGCGAAAGAAAAATGCGGAATTTACTGTCTGCTTTTACAGCCGGATTTCAGAAATAATTGTTGCGGGACATGACGGTGAGTTAGCAGTTATAAACCTGTCCTCCATATAAATTACCTAATCAGGAGATCCCAGTGGTTATATAAATTGAGCCACTCATTCGTCTTCAATGGCCTGTGTGTGCATATAAAACCACAACGACCATCATATACTTCACAGGAAAAGGGGGTAGCTGTTGCTGTTTACAGAGTTAGGGGGAAATGGATGACTTTTTGCATGCTCAATCAACTGTGAAATGTCCATTTAATCATACCCAGAAACCCCCCTGGTTTATTTGTGCTGCAGCACAGATTTACATTTCCAAACATCCCCCATATTAATCATTACTTCATCACGCCCTCCAACTGACAAGAAGCATAAACCACCTCAGTGTACTGCCCTGTCGACTAATGTGTGTATGTTTCTGTCTAGCAGTGTATTTGTGTGTATGCGAGTGTGTGTGTGTGTGTATGTGGGTGGGTCGGTGTGAGGGAAAAACCTGCCCTTTGATTCACTCACCACTCACTGTGTCCAGCAGAAATATTGAGTTTTAGTGGCATGATTGCATTTTTTTGTCCTCTGAGGTTTTTGAAATACAACTTTTCAGGCAGTGTAAGCCAAATGGGAGTCACTCGCACATAGTCTTTCTTCTAGAGAGGAAATCAGAATGATTGATGTTATTTTTCAGGAAACAACATCAAAGAAAAACACATGAAGTAAAAATGTCACATACTATCTTTTTTTTTTTTTTTTTTTTTTTTAAAGGGGTGAGCTGGCTTTAAAAATAGCCAGGATTCAGTTTGGCTTTTGGGTAAAACACTGCGAGCTTTAACAAAATGGCACAAGAAAATGTTGAGGTCTAATTTGTGCTTGTTGCAAAAAAAACAGCATCCCGGTCTGTCCTCAGCACAAGACAGCTTGAGTGATTTACGGATACTGTACTGCACCGCGAGTACCTTGGCAGAGCCACTCTACCTGCCGCCGTAATGAAATTCAGGACGTTTCACCATCAACAATGAATCCTTCATAAAAGAGTGAAGTATGAGTTTATCACCCTGGATGAGAAGCATGTTACATTTGCCACTTTAAACAAGATGAATGGGTCACTCAGCCATTTACATTCTTATGCATTTTTATGACTCTGCCATGAAGTGAATTTGATCTATCGGTAACAAGATAAATGATGGGCATAAAGCTTTGGCAGTTTTGACTTAAAACAATCTTTCATTTGATGCCCGTCTTTTACTTTTACATAACGCGCCGTCTGTCTTCACAACCTTGTGCTTAAATAGTTGAAGAGTATAAGGAAGAAATGGCGGCCTTTCTTCGTTCTCAACAAGAATCCTTACATCCAACACAAAGAATTTCACTTAACACCACATATTTTGCATGTTACATGTACAGTATGTGTTAACCATGATGGGAAACAGATTGACCTCCAAGGTGCACAAAGGGATGTTTTGTTCAACCTGGTCGATGGTAGACATTCAGCCAACCATGGGATTTTGCCATGCAGTAGCATGAAAAGCAGCTGAAAGCTTCACTTTGCAGTTGCCAGCTCCTTTCAGGACTTTTGATGCTTGTATGTATATTTGAACATGGAATTTCAGTAGCACGGAAACAGAGTTGGGTGGCAGGAAATATCCCCTGTCAAAGAATGATGGAGGATGGTGAATGGAGCTGTCCGAGGGATCAGAGTGATGGAAGAAGACATCTCTCTCAGTGTCTGTGTCCATGTCCTTCGTTGTCTCCTTTCTCATTCTCGCTGTGCTGTTATTTTGTACGCTAGGTGTTGGCTGGTTGGATGTAACCATTGGAAACATTTCAACAGAATAATCTGTCTCTGACTGTCACACAGATGAACCTTTTAGCTCTATGGATGGCAGATTAAAAATGTTACTGTCAGACCCCCATGGATGGATCCTTGTGGAGACCTCAGCACCTCTGTGTTGTAATTTGAAAACAGCACTGGCCCATTTAGTCACCAGTGAGCGAGGGCGTTGCAGTGCGGACAGAATGATGTATCACCTGGTCCGGCTAAATGACAATTTTATTTCTCACCTCCACTTTCACTACGAAATATTACTACTCCATGGCAACTTTTGATTGAACCAAACGTCAGTCAAGCTAACTGTTGGGTGAGTGAAAAACACTGACATCATCCTCTAACGCTTGGCTCAAGCAGTGATTCGCTGATTGACAATACATGCCAACAAGCACAGACAAACGCAGCACATTTTGGCATTTTGACTGCGAGTTTTGTTTAAGTAATGCTTTGTGAGACAGGCATAGAGAAGGCCACTGGGAAGAGAAACAGGAAGTACAACAGACGGGCTTTGTTTGGGTATCTATGATGAGACCTGTAATTTACACCCTAATGGCTGATGCCATTGCCGCTAGAGGCAGCGTTGCTCTGAGGGAGACGTGGAGAGAAGGAGAGAGAGGGAAAGAGCTCCATCATGGAAAAGGGAGCTCCTGTCTGCTGCAGTGGTCTGGGACAAAGCTGAGAGCTCCCAGACGCCCTGTATGATTAATGACTTATGGCCACGCTGTGTGGAAGCCTGGTAATTAGCTACAGGCTGATTAAAGACAAGTAAACTTCTGCTGATAACCCGATTCTGTTTCTCCCCAGCGCCGACATTGGCATGTGGAAGCTCTTACTGCCAGGGTTGCAAGAAACAGACCAACGTTGAGTATGATGAATGTAGTCTCCAACAGGCGTATACAGGCTCTAATTTAAAACTATTTAGCGTGTGACATATTGGCATTGTGCTCTCTCTGTCTCCCTCCGTTCATGTTCGTGGTTTGTGATGCCGTCCAAGTTTCAGGGGGCTGTTGTTTTGAGTCTGCGCCTGGCATATTCATGAATAAAGTTTTGTGCTGGCTCCCTCCCTTTGCTCCCCCTGGTTTTTTCCCCTGTTCGTAGATTTTCTTCCAAACATTTGCATTTTCTATATTAGCGTACAAGGAGAGTGGCGGTCTGCCACGAGAATTCGTCAACTACCAGATTTTACAGTTCTGGCTGTCCAGAGACAGACAGGAGAGATAAAGCCGGGCCAGAAAGTGGACAGCATTACACTGGATTTTCCTTATGAGACAAAATGTGAGCAGTTAGCTTAGGCATGAAAAAAGGATGAAAAGGCCTCCAAGTTCTCCACCAGCAGCCAAAACGACCCACACAGCCGTCCAAAGTCTTGTCTCCGTACTTTCATGAGGTGGGACTATTCCCCTAAGGTAAACAGATGGAGCAAAAGAATAATGGATAGCAACATTAAGTAAAGCTGATGTCAGTTGTTTTGCAGTTGAGTTTAGAGAGTCCCACAGATTCTGAAATTAGTATCACTGTTACTTAATAAATACTGTGCACTGTCATCATCCTACTCGGATGGGAATATAATGTCATAAAATGATGTGATGCAACAGATGTATCCATTTCTCCTCTAAAACTGTAACATTAGAGACAACCGCTAGTTTTGCAGGGGGTAGTTTGCTACAACTAATCATGCAACCCAATTTGTCTGTGGCATGTGATTAATGGGCTCTTCTTCAAATGAAATACAGGACTGTCTGTGTGTCTATACGTGCATGTGTGTGAGAGTCTCTGGTAAGGACAGTGCCACAGGGCGACCGTATGTGTGCTGAGATGAAATGCCCGGCCACCCACTCTTCTCCTTTTATCACCCCTCTCATAATTAGGTTGGTTAACATACTGCCGTGTATGCAGTCATATTGACTGGAAGCTTAATCACATTACTATTGAGTTCCCGTCCCTGCTTGCCCCAGGTGACGCTTGTAAGTCCAGAGTTATGGCCCTAACCTATGGGAGGAAATTAGCTGTGGACACAAGTTTGTTCTTGTTCTCCACCCTCTGTGTGAAAATATTTAGCAGGCAGGGCGGGTGACAACACTGTGAGAAATGGAAGGGGAAGCACAATGTTCTACATAGAGCACCAGTCTAAGGCATGAAAAATGCAGGAAGAGCAGAAAGAGGTGCAGCGTGTGTTAGTTTGGCTGGCAGTCCATTAGGCCTGATAGACATTTCACTTACCAAAGTCAAATATAACAGTCTAGCATTCATTAATATGAGGAAGGGTCCGGGGAATCAAACCCACCATCTGGTTAAGACGACAGTATAATCTACAACTCATGATTAGGTCTAAGGAGTGGAATTTCACTTTAATCATTTTCAGGGCTTGAAATTTCCATCTGCACTGTGCGGCACATCATTTTTCTTCAAGACAAATGTGCTGTTTTTCATGTTCCAAAATTAGATCAGAAGAAAACGATTAATCATGTCATGGCCTGGGAAAGGAAACAAAGATCTGATTTTCCTCTCTTCCCTCTCTCTCTCTGCACCCATGCCCCTCCCCTTCCCTCACCTCTTCCTTTTCTTCCCCTCTAGCCTCCTCTCATCCCCTTCATAAGACCTCCCCCCTCCCCACCTCCTTCCTCTATCTCTTATCCTCCGCCTTCCATTCGCTCTATTTTCCACCCATGTTGTGGACAGCATTCCTGAGCCATATCTTCCTCCCTGTCTTCATGTGAGACAGTTATTTTTCTCTTCATTGCTCGGCCCTGACTTCAAAAGAAAGGATACGTAGGCTTGATGATTAATACGAAATGACGCAGCGTCTTCAATTAGCATAGCCTTCCCTCTTCTCCTCCGCCCTCCCTACGGCGGCGAACAACAGATGGCGGCCTGTTTGTATGTGACACCACAACCAAATCTAAACTGGGAAGAGTGCAAGTCACCGGGACTGCAAATTAGTGAGGCCACACAACTGTCAGGTGCTGGCCTCCACTGACAGTTGTAGCCCATTACAGGAACATTGATGTTTTCACAGTGTGACAAAAAGGATTCCTTTTTTCCCCCTCCTTACTGAGGAACTGTCTGTCAGCCAGCTCTCAAGTCATAACAAATCACTGGCACTCAGCTGAGGCTGAGCATTGGGAGCGTCAGGGGAAGATAAATGACCTGCAGGCCTTTGAAGTGCTTTGGCAGTTCAGATGGCTCGGCGGCGCTGACAGAGAAATATACACAACAGCGTAACCAATAATGAGAACATTAAACATTCCTGCCTCCTGACAGGCTGACAGGAAAGCCCAGCCTGACATCAATCATCTTCCGAGGCATAACCTTGACAATTAGTCTCCTCTCTGCCTCCAGCTCTCACCCCGTGCTCTCTAGACTCCAATACCCAGACTGCACTAGCTGCCAGGCTCAAAGCGGATAGGATGCTGGGGTGAGGATGGCAGCAGGAAGGCAGAAAGGAATGGGGGCCGCAATCAGTGGACCAAGACAGATTCCCTATCTGTATATGTAGGTGACAGTGGATGTGGGCCCAAACATCCAAACATGTCAGGGCATCACATTGGATTTATAGTGTCATCTTTCTGGGACGGCAGTGAAATCTCTACTCACTTTTCATTTGCCTTGTATTTACTGTGTCTTGTCACACCAGTTCCAATTTACCCGAAAAATATCACATTTTGAGAGACTACAATATATGATTGTATTTTTATGTGGATGTTCATGAATATTCTTTGCAAATTCAGCATTATATAGAGTCACTTAAAGTATTTTACAGGTTTTTGGTATGACTGAGACTACTACTGATACCTTGCAACCATTTTTGAGCTCATCATGCAGTGTGGGTATTTCACTTTGCTTTCAAATACACACAACTTTGGAAAATATGTTCATATTTCTAATTTCTAAAGGTGTGTTAGGATTGTATATATTCTGTAGTATTTTATCTTTATTTGTCAAGATATCCTGCAAATATTTGGTTTTGTTAACCAAATAAGTTTATTTAGTATGATAAGGAAACTCTAATGCATTTTAGAGCTAAGCTGGACAATCCAAACATGCATGTCTCTCAATAATAGGTACTGAAACAGCAGGAGAAGGCCAGATCTCCCAGCTATACCATTTCTGAGTACAGTATTTCACTTGTGTTTCCTCCATTAGCCATCTGCATGTAAATCAACACAGACAAGCTGACCCCCAAAATGTTTATGTTCTCCGGTTTCCAGCACTTGTGCACTGCTCTGGCCGAACATTTTGTTGCCGCACCAGAAGAGATGATTTATGTGGAATGAAGACATTTCCCCTTTGACTAGCACATTTGCAAAAAGGTATGTCAAGGATGTGAGGTGTCTGGTACAGGCAACCTTTCAAGAGAGTATTTTTTACCCGCTTATTGGAAGAGCAATAAATATCTGGGCGACAGGGCCTTCTCATGGTTACAAAGCTTACCTGCAACTGAGCTGGATAATTAGCAGGCCCTGAAGATGATGAACGACTTTCATTACCCTTTGGGACGGGGCAAACTAAATGAGGACACAGCTAATTGCCGTGCAAAGCAGTCTGGCATGATGGGGAAAAATGCAGGCCCTGCCTCTCTCTCTCAGTCCTTCTCTCTCTGTTGCTTTGCTCCGTTGAAAAAAGGGGGCCCTGTTGCGGTTGTGGGGCTGTGATCTCCCTCTCCTCCCTACCTTGCTGCCCGCAGGAGTTCACCGACTGTCCATAAATCAGGAGCTGCTTACAGCTGAAACTACCCTGAGTCATCAACATGCAATAAGCTGAGTGACAGATTCCATCCTGACTACATTACACTCTCAGTTCAAACAGTCTTGTTCTCTACTCTGCTTTCTCATCCCTCTCACCTTATCTGCCTCTTTATCTCTCTGCCACATCTTGAACTTCTTAGAAATCCAAACTCATCCAGGCACGGTGAGGGTAAAAACAAAAGCTGGTATAATCATAAGATCTCCGTCTCTGCCAAGTGTTTGAGGGGGAGAGAGAGGGAGAGGCTATAAGAGGACTGGGTATGAAAAGTGTTTCCAGAAGCAGCCCTCTCAGGAGTTCCAGTGGTAGAAGCTAATGTCTAAAATGGTGGGGTTAAGTATGTTGGCATCTGTTACAACGGCAAAGCCCTGCTCTCCCGCTGACATGCCAATTCAATTCAAGTAAGCTTCTCATTCATTATGGGATAGGGGGGTGGGGTAGTGATGGAAGTGGGTTTGGACAGTTTCAAGCTTTATGATGCGAGTGGTTTCAAGATATCGTCAAGTGACCCATGAAATAACAGAACAATGAGATGATTCATTGTTGAGGAAGTTGTCTACAGTTTCCAAATTGAATTAAAGTTATAATCCTTAAAAAAGTTGCCTGTTTACACATCTAGCAGACAGAGCAACATTAGCATTCACTTGGAGTTGTTTTTCTGGCTACCTGGCGAATTTATGTTCAAGGTTGTCTGTTTGCTAGTTGATCTAAGGCAGGGAGAGTACAGTGGGGTTTATAAGAGCTTATTTGCTAAAAAAAGCCCTGATGAGAACAGCGAAAGGGAACCAAAACATTAAACTTGCAGGCCGTAACCCCCCCCCCCCCACACTCCAAAAAAGAGCTGATAGACACTAAAACGCTCTGAGTCTGGGGATAATTCTCTGTAAGTTCATCACTACAAGCAACCCTTTTCATATCATATTTAGCCATTACATCAATTTCAGAATATTAAAATATTGATCTTATTAATATTCATATTATTAAAGCAGCTTTAAGATTTCAGTCCCGGTTGATTTGGCACCACCTGTGGTTAATACTGGTAATGGCAAGTGCTTTTCAATAATACAGATCTTACAGATCCATTCCAAATGACACGTGTATTGGGCAGGAAACATGCCTCGAGCAGCTGCTCTTTCAGAAATGCAACAGAAAGAGAACAACTGGTGTATGCACTGAAACAAACTGTGGACGAGGGGATTCATCACATTACAGCGTTTTAGTAAAAACGACTGAAGGGGACCATCAACAATATGACACGGTGATACTGAACACAGTGATAAAAAGTTGTTTCCTGCTTAGTAGGCAATTAAAATCACGTAAGAAAAAAATATTATATAGAGAGGCAATTACAGGCTTTCTGAGTAGTATGAAAATAGAGTTATATATATCCATGTTTTTTTTTTTTATTAGATCTGTATATTATGACAGCTCCACATTTGAACTTCTCTTGGCATTAGTAACTAATTATTGTAAATGCAACATTATCATAATTGTTCCATAATAAGTGTCAGTGTAGTAATATGTGGTCTATTTGATCAGATCTATACTTTTTAATTTGACACCTCCCAGTGCTTCACCCTCAATTAAACTAATTTCCATCATTTTACATTCTAATGGGGGTCAATCCACACATAACAGTCGCTGCCCTTTTCGTCAGCAATGCCAAAGACCTATAAAATACAGAGAAGAAGCTCTATCACCAAATGATTTTGTCAGCCATGAACTTAATTTACTTCACTTCAAGCAGCAATCTGGAGCCTATTAATTCCCTCTCAGCGCAGTGAACGAGGTCTTTTTGAAACTATCTCACCTCTTACTAATGAAGCAATTGTTTCCTCTACCATGTGTCAGCTTGCGGAGCGTCACTAACCTCAGACAGACACAGAAAAGCTTTTGAGCTGTCAGGAGGGGTTTTGTTTGTTTCCGTCAGTTGCGCCGATCTGAGACTTGAAAGGTACAGCTCGGTTTAGATCCAGATGAAACAGGCGCAGTCCAGTGATGTGAGGGTGTGCGCTTACTGCTCG
The DNA here is from genome assembly GCF_910596095.1 of Thunnus maccoyii. Classification (NCBI taxonomy): domain Eukaryota; kingdom Metazoa; phylum Chordata; class Actinopteri; order Scombriformes; family Scombridae; genus Thunnus; species Thunnus maccoyii. Next base: position 14,670,481 of record NC_056546.1, on the reverse strand, counting down.
AGAGATAATCGCACAAGTCAAACCACTGGGCCGGACTTGCTCTTACATTTACCTAAATTAATCTGGCTCTGATAAAATTTCAAGTTAAGTGAAACGCTAATTGTTCCTGAGAGCGTATCTATTTCAGGCTGCGTGACATTTAGGGATTCAACAAACAAAATGAGACTTGGATGATTTGGCTGTGTTTTGAGTGAGAGAACAAAGCTTTTCTTCAACTATGCAAACAAGTTTATGATTCATTCCTTTCTTTGATTTTTGCTATCTGTTTTACTTGTTCGATTGATTCAACTTTGTCTCCTCATCTACACCCACAGACATCAAATCCCATTACGCACTGCTTTGTCAGAACTCATTGGATCTAATTTTTTATTTATACTGACAGTGGGTGAACTCCACTGCTGGTTGAATTCCTCATTGTCCTGGATGGAACTGTTCGTTGAGCACAGCGGGAAGGGAGCAGGCCTCGGTGATGCTTCTTGTTTATCTCAAGGTGAGAATTGTTTTTGTTCTCACAATTCTCACAACATATCTCCCTTCTTGGCCTGCAGCTCCGAGGGGCACATATAAAGAGCAGGCGAATGATTCAGACGGAGACGTCTCTGTGTGTCTCTGTGTGTGCATTTTTTATGTGTGAAGAAATGAGAAGTCCTTTCGGGTCTCATATCTCCAATAGTACATCTGATCCTGACAAAGATATATGGTGTGTTTTTCGCTCAATACTTGCTCTAGATTTTAGGTATAATCTTTATCTTAGAGCATGCAATGGTTATCTAACATTAAAGAGTAGCTACACACAATCTTTATCATAACTTGTAACATGATTTACAGTTTGAGTGTGCTAACAGTGAAGCTGTGTACTGCTCATCCTTTGATTTGATTTTAGATGCAGATCACCTCATGAAGCTGGCTTGTAATAGACTCATTCACTCACATTAAGCCAGCTGCATATTCTCCACAACGGGACCTATATGGCTTTTTCATGGAAGACATAAAACACTTTCATTTAGCTGCTTCTGTTGCAGGGTCCTAGCATTGTACATGCTGGCTCACTGTCACACTGTCATGGTTTACTGGGACACCTGAATAGAACGGAGCAATTGTCAGTGTTATCGGTAACACCTGTGACCTGTTTTCTATTATGACAGTCCAAAATGTCTCCTGTGGAAAATTTCTATTGTCAGACCACACATGCAAACCTGCGCCACCTACAGGAAAGGAAACAGCAGTCCAGACCTGCAGATACAGACATGTTACAGACCCTGCAAATGCATGTTTTTTTTTCCACTTATCCTGGTTAATTAGACCTCTGCTCAGATTGAAGTGGGGTGGGGCTATGCTGGAATTATGTGAGGTTACCAAACTTCATGAATCAATAAGGCATAACCTCAACTTACCAGGTGCAACATAACTTATAGGAGGGTCAGACTGATAAAAACAATCTGTAAACACCCACACAGCCCTTAGACGAGGCCAAACAGCTGTGTGAGTGGATCATGAGCATGTAGGGCCTTTATATCTAACACAAAATGTTAAATTTTGTGAATAGATATAATTTATTTCTGTTTCTTAGCATTGAGCTTTTTAAGGCACATGGTCATCAGAAAATTAGCCTGAGACGTAACTGTGTGGAGAAGTTTTCTTCTTTGCATCCCTGCATTCTCCTTTTTTAAATTTGGAAAAACTTCAAAAAGGAAAACACAATGTTAGGACCCCTTTCCCTCCATTTTTCTCTCTCTAAAGTAACCAGGAGGATAATGGACACACAGTGATAATAGTACGAACTCTGCACTCTTTCTAGACAATGTGACCCACTTAACAAAACATTTTGCTGGTTCAACATGTAAAATGTGCAGTGCCAAAAGCACACACTCACAGAAAACTCACAGCATGCATTAAAAAAAACAAACAAAAAAAACTTAAGCTGTAACACTCTTTGCCTGCAGGTGGTGGAAGTGCCAACATTGGAATATCTATTATGTCTCTTGCCTGTAGATGGCACATCTACATCTATGGTTGCTGCTGCTTTGCTAATAGCTGATGCAGGTTAGACTCAAACAACAAGTCTGAAACCGCTAGCGCTGCAGCTCTGTAATCTGACGATATTGGCTGAGCCTGGTTTCAGTTGCTTTGCATTAATGACAGTGTTTGTTGTTGCTAATCTTCATGAGCAACCAAATCAGTATTGAGGTGACAGTGAATATGATGATATTCATGCTCTAATGTCCATGTTGGAGAAATTAAAGGTTAATTTATAAGTGGGGGCTAAATTTACGACAGAATGTATTGCAACAGATTGAACCGACCCTCTTGTATTGTAAGACATTTAATCTTGAGATATTTCTTCCAAATTTGAACCACATGCTGGGTTAATATCAGTGCTAACCTTTATGTTCCCAGACGTCCAGAGCCAGTAGATTTAATAATGCTTGCTTTTAGGAACAAAACAGCTTCCTAACAAATCCTCTTGGGATAGACTCATAATTCATAACTGCTGTTCCTGATCAATTGTTAATATTATGTTCCTACCTGACCACACTGAACTTTAAACAGTGTGTGAACTTGGAGGGATTTTGACGTTTTCCCATCAACATTTCCATTACAAAGTGTTTCTTGACTGATACTGTATTCTAGAACATTTTATTGTAGTTGGCAATAAGGAAATAACAGGAACAAATGAATTACTGTGAGGCACCACTTGAAGCCAAGGCTGTTATGTAATAAAGCACAAATGAAACTGTATCCGCATATCACCAAACTTTGTTTATATTTTTCATAAACTCTGGGGCCTGCTGCTGAAATTAAACTGGTGGAGTTTTGAATGAAACCTGACAAGCACCAATAAATCACGCTAAATCATGAATCGATAACAAATGCATTCTAAATTATGAATAATGGCCGGGCAGTCATAAACTAACACAAGCACAACTCAGCAGGCCATTCATTTCATGGCAGCACAAAATAAACAGACACATTTCTTTCACAGCACTAATAAATTTCCCTGAAAAACTCAAAGAACAGTCCATCTGCTTCGAATAATTTTTAATTTCCTTTTCTGTCCTGTCCCCATTAGGTATTCCACAGAGATATTCTCCAAATTCTTTCATTTACCTCCTCCCATATGCATCCAATTACCTTTCTCCCTGTATCGGGCCAATGCCTGGTCTCTCTTGAGTATGGTGCAAAATACCCCCACCTGTACCTTAAGCAAACTTTATGCTTGTTTTATTATCTGTGAGAGGCTGTGAGTCATTCAGCTTGTGCTCTGGTGAATTTGGACTGGGCTTTTGGTTTGATGTCTTCTGACTCTGGCCAGGAACACCTGCACCTCCTCTGTTCTATCTCCTTCCAGGCTGATCTATTAGCCGGCTAAATGGCCCAGCAGATGTTCACATGCCAGCCAGGGAATCCGCTTCTGTCCTTGTGACCGCTTCAGCAGTGATGCTGAGAGGATTTACACATGGAGGCGGTGGACGACGATACATTTGAGTTCATTTATCACTAAATCATATTTAGGTAAACAATTCCTCTGGGTGTCATCAGTGCTAACTGCATTTAAAACGACCCCTCATTTCCCATGGACCAGATAATGCTTGGCTCTTTTAGCCCAGTTTGGAGAGAAAAGAAATTCTTGTGGGATTCAGATATTAACCTTGTTGATCTCAATGTACTTGGCAGAGTAATGATTTTCAAGGTGTATATAACCTGCAGCACGATCATAATGGTTATATAAAAGACACAATGTTTGATATCTATTTATACATTTTTTCTTTACAGTTGACATACATAGGTTCAGAAACATGTATTTTATACCTAATTCAAGATATAATGCTGATAACAAGGGCGTAGATCTAGTTTTGACTTTCAAACCTCACCTGTGATTCTGTAGCTCTTCTTTCAATTTGTTGATTGATATCTTTAAATCATCTCAAAAACTCCTACTTGTGTTATTTTTCATTCAGCTCCTGGACTTATGGCTAGATCTTTCACTATGATGTCAGAGCTCACCTGAGAGGCTGCAGTTTACCTGTCAGTGTGTCTCTGTACTGCTCAGGCTGCTGCTGACTAAATGATGCCTGACAGTCACAAACAAAACAGTTGGACAAGCTACAGCTAATTTATCTTATAAATAATCCATGTTATAATGACCCATATGCAATAATAACTTATCCGCTCTTTGAACAGGGGAAGGATGGGGTTATATAAATATTTCTCCTAATAATGTCAAAGAAAATTAGTCACTGATTACAGAACATTCTTTTAGCTAAGCCTGGCTGATACTTACACTTTGGTTCTTTAAAAAGGACTTGAAGTCTTAATTTGCTTTTGGGAGCAATTGCCGTCCAGAGTAATAGTTCTTTGATTAAACGACATGTCTGACCAAGAACTGTAAATCATCTAATGCCTGAAATGTAAATATGATGTTAGTTTTGCCCAGTAAAGAAGTTTTCAATTGTTATGTTTAAAACATTTAAGCTATGAATAAATACTAACTGCTTCAAGTTCACCATTGTTCATCATAGACTCTACCACTACCAGACCTCTGCTGGGCTGCAGCTAGTCGAAAACGTGTAATACAGTTTGAAGCGTTGCCAGATAATCAAGTCGAGTATCCCCCTATTTCAGTCTTTATCATAATAACCCACTTTTTTGCAGAAAACACAAAAACCTGGCAACTTGCAGAGATCTAACTGGTAACATTATATGGATTTAAAATGGCAAGATCGTTTGGAATTGGTGAAAATATTGGTAGGGACAATTCAGTTACACCTTAACATTGGTAGGAACATGTCCCTACCATCCATATCCAAATCTTCGCCCATGGCTGATAATGCAACATACAGAGATTTAGTTACCTAGGTTGCCTCTCTTGCCTTTCCTCCCTTCAGAGTACAGTATAAAAATCAACATATCCGAAAATGGTTGGAGGAAATTTAAAATAGATCAATGCGACTTATGGGCTATATCTCTTAATGGCACCACTATTAAACAACCAGTCTTCTTTTCCCCAACACATCTAATTACATTTTGGCTCCATAAAAACATACAAACTGGCTGATTTAGGTTGAAATACACTCTCAACCATCAGCTTTTGGTGTATCAGGATGGCCACCGCCACTTGAGGCACCAACTGTGCACAGCAGCTGAGGCCATGGCAGTCGCATGGTGATCTTGTGTTCACACAATGCCAGTCCTTTCCTTCACACTTTGCCCTCATGCTCAACTGCCCCCCAGGTCATCCCAGCTCAAAATAGGCCCTGGGTATCTCTTTTTAACACTGGTGTTGTGACAGGCCGGACAACAGGATGTGGCAGCTAATGAATGCCTTAGAGACAGAAAGTGTCTATTAAACAGTTGGAAAAAGTGGACACCAGTTACAGAATAGAGGACAGTGTCGAGGACACAGGCCACATTAGAGAAACAATTACTTCTCTATTCCCTTTGATAGGCATGGGGATTGGTTGATAAGTTGATTTGGTAATTGCTGAGCCTGTGGATTTGGAATATTTCTTGGAGTAGAACATATGGTTTGATTTACTGAGCAGTTCAAGAGGACAAGCCTGACAAGTAGAGGTAGGGATTGGATGACATTTTTGGTAAGAGAGCAATAATTTATGTTTTCCCATGCCAACTATTAATACCCAGCTGGCCTCAGCACAGCGCCACTTATGTAGGTCTTAAAGGCCAAGTAGGATGTGTTGTCACTGACGTTTTTTTTTTTTTTTTTTTTTAAATCTTGCCTGGAGGAACGAAGCACTGAACAGAAAACTGGAAACAGAGCTGTGAGTGATGTGAATATTTGTGCAATGTGCATGTGTGTATGCTGTCAATATAATCTACAGCGCCTGGCTTTATGAGTGTGATTTCTTGTGGCACCCCCAACTCTCATTACACAGGATCACAAATTTCACTGTAACTTCGGTGGAGAAACTGGGCTCAGGAGATAATATCAAGACCGGGGTGAGTTATTGTTGTTGTGAGCCGCAAAGAATTCATGCTGAGATGAGTGTGAAGGAACAAGATCTGTGCAGAGGAATACGTAGCTTTATGTGTCCAAACCCTTGATTCTTTTTAACCTTTTATGCAACATTAATAAAGAACAGCTTTAGAGTATTCTCCAAAACTACACCGAGTACTGAAAGTAAGTATGACCCATCATCCTCGACTATTTAATTAATATGTCTCTTAGAGATTTATGAGAGCAGCTATTCTATACACGTAAGTTGAGAGAAAGAGGAGGGCTGTGATAGCTGTCAGTGTAATGCTAAAGGATTGCAGTAAAGTAAAGTGCTCTTTAGAGAATTTACTGGCACAGCAAGGGATGAGGAGACACTAAAGGGTAGATGCCTGTTCCTGGACCTGACAGTTTGATGGCCGTGTGAAACTCAAGAAAGGCCAAGCTGGTTTGTTTTCAAGCCGTTTATAAACTGTGCCAACGTGCTCCCAGCACACTGGAGCTGCTAATTCATTGCTGACTTTAATCACTCATCTTGCGATCTCTCACAACACAGTCGTGAGTTTTCATGTGTATTAGAGATAAGAGTTTGTATACATGAACGCCTGTATCTACTGAGGGTGGATAACAGGTGTGAATGGACGAGGAGGAAACAGCTAGCTGGCTATGTCCCAAGATTAAAAAAACAACAACATAGTAACACCTTTAAAACTCACTAATTAACACTTTTACTTGTTTAATTTGCTCAAAAAACAAAATAATGGCCTGTAAAACCACAACTTGTTTTACACTTTGGTTTATTTGTATGGATTAAAAAAACAAGATATTACATGTTACTCAGTGAGCTTTAGCTGTGTCGGTTAGTGGATTTTTTTTATTTATTTTTTTTACCTCTGAACAAAGCCAGACTCGCCGTTTCCTCGTTTTCAGTTTTTATGCTAAACTAAGCTAATTTAATTGTGTCCTCACTCTAGAACAATGGGCAGGCATGAGAGTGGACTCTATCTTCTCATCTAACTATTGGCAAGTAAGTGAATAAGCACATTTCCCACAAAGTTGAACTAATCCTTTTAGGATGTTGTTCTTCAGCTGTACTAATCTACTCTATTATATACAATCTATTGTGATAACAGGGTCAGAATGAAGAAATCATTTTTACAACCTGATCTCACAGAAATACGTGAAATGACCACGAACTCTTAACACCACATTATGTGGTGGTGGTGCATAAAGTGTTAGAGTTACGTGCTGGTACTGTGGAAACAATGCCAATGGAAAATCAATTAGCATTCTTTGTCGTAGTAGACACACAAACGTCCTGGTTCAACAATGTCATGCAATGGGCGGTGGCTAATGTTTTCTAGTCTAGAAATTTTTTATGGTTATTTTTATTGTCATTTGACTGAATTTCCTTAGTTACAATTTTTTGTTCTCTAAAATCATTGTATTGTGTGTGATATAACTGTAATTTTGATATGAGGGAGGTTTGAAGGAATGCCAAAGCTTTAGATGTGCCAAATAGATTTTTCCCCTTACGTTATTGAAAAGGTATTTATATTCCTCTTCTATCATTTCCCTTTTAATAATAATAATTCAAAAAATGTTGATGATGAAAACGATTGTGAAGACCACTCCCCCGCATTGGAATGATGACTTTGTTAACTATGATATGATGACAATGCTCATGCGTGGTTAACGTGACCTTTTGCTTTATTGTGAATTTGCAAATAATTCAGTTTGATGTGATTTGAAATCACGTGAATACTAGAGCTCCAACATCATCTGTGTTTAATAAATATTTGTGGTTCCCTGTACTTTGTTGCAAGGCATTCATTGATGCCCAAAACATCAGCTCTGGCCGGCCATTGACTCCAGTGTTAACTCAACCATGGTGCTATGAGACGCTTTGAGCATCAGCCCCATTGGAGAACCGAGGGTGGGAGGACCCACCGTCTGGAAGTATTTTCCCCACTATCAATTCCCATGTTAAAGTTTTCTTTTAATGATATGATATTTTCAATATTTCTCAACACAAAAAACATAAAAGTCTGTTTGATAATTCACCAAAACGATAGGTCAATGTTATGGTCATCAGTTTGAATTATTTCTCCTTTGATTCTGAGAAATCAAGTTTTTTCTGTCAGTTTTGGATAGCAGAGGGCTACATTACCCATGATCCTCAGCCACCATTGCTATGGAGAAGAAGCTAGTCCACTTTATGTTACATGTCACAAAATTGTAATTGCAGAATTTATTCCAAACGGATTAAGATTTAGTGTGCACGTGCTTTATGGAGTCCCCACTTCGCACGCACACACACGCACAATGCTGGAGTGTTTTATTGGATAACATGGCTCAATATTAAGTGAGGAAGACTCTTACGTTTTAAGAGTGATGATTTCATTTCAAATATCCTCAGCCACATATTCATGGAAAATTAAATTAGCAATTTCCCATTTTACAATCACAGGCTATAAAACGCCTTTTGTTGACAGAGATAGTGGCATTTGGATTGGGATGGTTGTGATTGTGGCCGATCGGTGGCAATTTGAAATGGAATGAAGCCTAACCACGGCAGACAACCCAAAACAGGAGTCGAATGCGCCAAGTCCACCCACAGCACAATGCCCTTCCCTAACCCTAACCTGTATTTACACTAAATTGCATCAAATCTTGTACAGTGGCCACATAAATGGGATGAAAACAGGGTTGAATGGGCTATGTCATGCTGTCATATAATCCCAAAGCCAAGAATCATAATGATCCAAAAAATCTCCAGGGTTGTGTAAATAGTAGCCTATGCATTTCTGTCAGAAGCCTACTGGATATGCTTACATGCCTTTATGCTTCCCTTGACTATAATTAAAGGTGACCTCACAGCGCACACAAGCTATAAACAACAAATTACAAACAACTTAACTAGCTGCCATCACTTTATTGGCTGAGGTCCTTCAGTTGTGGGGCTACCCTTTTATCAACATCTGGAACACAATATGTGCAATTAAGATACAAATATACTTCTTACATCTTGTTTCATAAGTAACAAACTACATTTATCTGTATTCCTACAACACAAGGATCCAAAGGCATTATATTTATATATGATTTGTCTCTATGTAACCAATGATTGTGTGCAAATAAACAAAAGCAAGCAATATGAATGAATGATTTGTGCATGAATTCTATTATCAAAATCTTTTTGCATAAACCTAAATAAATATTTCTAGTTTTCAATTCAACTTCCTGTTGAAATTGATATGAAATTTTAAGAAAAAAAATTACACAAAAAAGAAATTAATCAGTAAGTGTGTCAACCTTTATTTTTGAAATTATTTAAAAAAAAAATCTGAAATATGAAAGAATGTCTAATTAATATAATTGTGTATAAACATGACAACGCAGGTTTTGGGCCACCGTGACCCACCAGAACAGAAAAATAAATGTGAACTCCAGCTTGTGTAGTTATTGTGGGCTTGTTGTCAGCTCTATATATTGTTGTGTTGGCACCCAGGTGTCATCCCACTTTGCCAGTGCCAGGAAATGAAAGAAAAACACATAAACACACACAACACAGGTTAAAAGGATAACTTCAGTTGTGATATATGAGAATTTCTAGGTAGAAACGTGTCCTCTGTATTCATATGTTGTGCTACAGACAATTTCACCTTAAAACTGAAAAAAGTTTCTGCATTATGCACTGGCTTCTTCTCCATAGCAAAGGTGACTGCGGCTCATGGGTATTGTAGAGCCTTCTGCTATCCAAAACCTGTTTTATAAACATCTGGAGGACAATATGTGCAATAAAGATACAAATGTACTTCTACTTCTAATTGTGTGTAAATAAACAAAAACTAGTAGTATGAATGAATTAATTGTACATTAACTACTTTTATTATTCATTATTATTATTATTATCCCACTTTGCCTATACCATGGCCAGTTGTCAACAAAATGCCACAGGCTATGTTATCAAATTAGAAACATCAGTATCAGCGTATGAGTAGTTATAATCACTTTAATCATCTTTGAGCGAAGAAACCAGGCTGCAAAGATGCCTGGACTGGATATAAGCATATCCAGTAGGTATGGGCAGAAACATGTCACTAGAAACTGAATTTGAATCATTTATATTTGAATTTGTATTGTTTAACTGGAATAATTGCATTAAAAAACTGAATTTGAATCACATAATTTGAATTTGTATTGTTTAACTGGAATAATTGCATTAAAAAACTGAATTTGAATCACATAATTTGAATTTGTATGGCTCAGCTTGAATAATTGCATTGAAAAACTGAATCTGAATAGTATAATTTGAAACTGAATTTATTAGTTTGGAACTGAATTCCAATAAACTTGAAACTGAATGTAATATTATGAAAATTAATTCAGTTGCTCTGAAACTGTGTTTGATCCTCACTGAAAATTCGACCACTTCCACATTCAGTTCTCACAATTCAAATTCAGTTCTTGCAATTCAGTTTAGGAAGGTGTAGGATATCATATTATTAAAAGAAAACCTTGAGAATTGACAGTGGGGAAAGTACTTCCAGTCCTCCCACCCTCCGTTCTCCAATGGGACTGATGCTCTTATAGCACCTGGTCAGGTTAGCATTGGAGTGGATTGACGACCAAAGCAGTTGCTCTGGGTGTCTATGAAAGCACAGGGTAAGAAGAGTGTATCATGTGACATTGCCATGGTAATGACCGAATCTTATGAATATTTATCTTCTTCTGCTTCATTATTATTATTATTATTATTATTATTATTAATAAACAACAAGAAAACATCATTGTCTGTCTGCGTCTCATGTGTACAGTATTTAACTCCTGCTCTGTGACATACTGCAGCAGACAGAACTCAGTTCCTCCTCTGTCCATTTTTAGTCCACAATGCCCCAAACTGTCCTCAACCTCACAGCCCACAGAACATCCTCATCCTGGGCCATGGTGCTAATCCTGGGTCCCAGCATTCCTCTCCAGTTCACAGGACACTTGTCAGCTCCTCAGGGCACAGATGCTTGCCTGTCAGAGCCACTTCAGGGCGATGGATGGAAGAACAGGCTGCGTAGTGCTTTCTGTCTCCTCAGTGTTAACTTACAGTGGAAAATGCTAAATGCCTTTGACCCTCTGTCCATCAATGAGATAGTCAGATGTCACTGTGGTTTGAAAGAAGACCTTTAGATGAGGAAACTTTGGGTGTGTGACAATCATATTATACTAAGTTATTATCAGCAAGGTCTTTCCAGGTAAATATATTGGAACAAACGCATTAGTAGTCTAATATCCTGAAAGGAAATTCTGGTACTTTTTCAACCTTGGTGTTATTCTCATATTGTTTGGACATTATGACTATTGATCATGATGGCATTTTACTTACCACCAATGTTTAAGAGATTTTTAGAAATGCCGACCTTGGAAGGAACAATGCTGATGACTGTCTGCCAGAAAGTAAACACACAAATGAGTTCCTTGGCATTTCCTGTAGCACTTGAAGTAAAGTGCACAGCACAAGTACAGCATTAAACTACAACTTAATTGTGTAGTAGTAGTTAATGAAAACTGCAGGGTTGTCATTTTACTTGTGTAATTTGAAAAACCTACAGACAAAAAAACATCCTCTCGAGTTTGTTGTTACTTCTCTTGAAGCAAACACTAGCTTAGTGGGGCACACTTGGGCTAACGTTAGCTACTTTAGCTAAACTGTGCTAGCACAGCAGGTATCATAATCAAGAATCATTAAAACTACTGAAATGTTGCGATAATAGTCTGACTCGGAGCCGAGGAGAGCAGCAGGTGAGCGAAATGTCAATCACAGCTGTCAATCAACACCCACACATCAGACATTAAAGTTACTATAAGTCCTCAAATCTTACTAATGGAGCAATGATTTCCAAAATGACCACCAGTACACTTTAGCGACCTTAGAGACCATAATGACTCATTGAAAGAAATTATTGAATTTCTAGAGAGAAGTTAACACTTTTTAAATGGGAGTCAGCTGGAGCCAGGGATTTTTGAGGGCCAGCATCAAGCAGTCATTGGTGGCTGCAGTCATTGGTGAAGCCAATGCGGAAGTACTGCATCAGCTTCAGCCTCAAGCTGTGGTGGGTGCCACTTGGTTTTTTCGGTTGGACTCAAAAGACAAGTGTTTAAGAGTTAAGTGTTTCAGGGTCTCTTGCCATAGTCCTCGTTTTCTACAATGGAGTAAATGTCTTCATGACCTGTAGTCATAATGGACAAAAACATAAAAAGCACCCAGGTAGACAAATACTGGAATTTCCCTTTCAAGTACAGCACTCAGTCAAGACCACATTTACAACACAGGGGAAAGATATCCGATTCTGTTGGGCTGTGTATTAATCCAACTAAAGTTTCACTGTTACGAAACCAGAGACAAAATAAAAACATCATGTCTTCCTTTTCAATTTTATGTGTCTGTTTATTGGGATTTAATTACTGCTCTTGGGCAAGTTCAACACACTGCACTGTTATCTAAAGTATCAGTCAAAATAGCACTTGGTAAGCACCAGTTGACGTGGGACTTGAGAGACACCAGGGACATGGTCGTTCCTGATGGCTCCGGTTTCAGTGCTGCATGATTGAGGCTGTCAACCTGACAGGCCCACCTGCCCAGTGGCTACAGCCAGCTGGCCCAGACAATGATTAACAGCGAGCGTAAACTTACTCAGCAGGGTCTCAGACACATTTGTGCATTCACTCACACGTAGGAGTGTTACATGATGCTAAAAGCTATTACAGAGCAGGGGTCCATACCAAGGCAGGAATGTCATCCATAAATGTTTAGAGCAACTGCCCTGTGCAGTTATCACTTTTCAGAAAGAGAGACTGGCTCTTGTCAATAGAAGCATGATTCCAGAGATCAATGGAGCAGATTTATGCACTGTGGTATATGGGAGATTACCCCCAAACCTGAATTCCATATCTGCCTTGAGCCTTCACCCCCTGCTTCCTCCATAAAAAGAAAATGACATCATAAAGAGTAAACTGGGCTTGAGATCAGACTCCCTGGCTCTAATCCCTTGGAGCTTTTTGATACCTTTGATTTTCATTTTTCAAGGGCGGCATACTATTAATCTTTTGGTGGGGTGTAAAAACTAGCTCTGGGAATGCTCTTCAAAAACCTGCAAGCTCTCCACTGTTTTTTCAGAAGAGCAAGGTCTTTGACTGGAACATTATCAATGTTACAAACTGCATTCTCCTTATCATACCTCATTCTCCTTGGAAGTTCTTATTTGGTGCAAACTAGTCAGCGAGAAAACAAATAAAGAGCAGTAATGCAGGTGTATGCCTGATAAAATCAGGCTCAATATGACAACCATATGCTAAGTAACGACATTCTCTTAAATGCCAACATTGCTACCACATGGTGCTGATTAGGATAAAATAAATTTATTCAACCTTTTTGGTAAACAGTTAGACATAGCAGAAGATCTGCTTGTCAGTGCCTCTAAGAATCACTTTCACTTGATTCTGGGGTATGCCATTGTTGTTTTTCCAGTGACAGTGTAACATTACTGCATCCAATGATGGTCCTCGGGCTGACTTGCTATTAGCAAAAAAGACAAAATGGGTAACTGTAGATGAGAATATTCACCATCAAAAGAGACTATTCACAACCTGGCAACACAAAGTGTGTTCTTCCTAAGGACTTACTACTGATCTGTAAAACGTTGGTTAATAGTTTAGTATTTTTTAGTATTATTAATTTAACACAACCTTTAAAACCCAGCTGAGGTTGAAACAAATGCCTAATTGCAATCAGATGGTTCTTGTAATTTAAATTTTTCTTTGTAGTGTATCACCTCTAGTCCTAACCAATGATAGAAATAAGGATGCTAACATCTACCTAGGTTTGGGAATGGTATGCCTTGAATGTTTCACGAGAGGAGTTGGTGTTGATTTGAACAGTTAGTTTTATTGCCCTACAGCAATAACACAACATATGCGGTGCTGATTTTTGTATATGAAAAAATAAAAAAAATAGAGCTCTTAAAATAACAAATAAAATAGTAAAAATAATAAGTCTCTTCTGAGTTGAAACCTTCAACTAATGCTCCTTGAAATGAAGAAATTTGAAATCCAAAGAGTTCAGTTCCTTGTCCTTGTGTGTGTTGAATGTAATACTACTATGACTGCTTCTACACAGGCAGAGGTAATAGTGTGTCTGTGTTCTTATCTGTTGTCTGAATGGATGAATCAGGCTTGTCAGATGCTTTCTGTGGACAGATTCTATGGTAGGCCACACCGCTTCCACGACCGTCCACAGTCTCACTGGGCTGGGCTCGCCATCATGAAATCCTTCAGATTCTATATGGTAGTTCAAAAAAACCAACCTACACAAATAGTATAGAGTAATAAGTTATTCAGTTCACTCTCTGTTTCTAACATTAGACCTCATTAACTTCTTCATTTAGAACATCTTATAATGTATAACAACTGGTATTTTAGCACTAATAAATGAATTACAACGGTATGGATTATTATATATCACAACAATTGGTATTTTAGCATTAACAAATTAATTGAGTGAATTGAATGAAACTGAATGAATAAATGAAAAATATATTTTCCCCCCTATTTTTTTTCCCTTTAACAATCCTTTTTAACCCTTTTTATATAATTTTAATGTGTTCCACCTTAACATGAATTGTATTATCACTACTTTCTTACTTAATATTTATATTTTAACAACCAAAATCTGTTCAATCACAATATAGTTGTACTACAAACCATTAAGGTGTGTTAATCTCACTAAAACCGAATGGCTAGAATGTCACAATATAAGTGCATTGCACCTTTAATTCTTCACAACACTATCAGCTGTCCACCAACCAAAGCTAGTAATTAGCTTAGCGATTAGCGTTAGCAATCTTTTTAGGACATTAATTCAATGATACAATATGCACCAAAGTACGCTGGAAACATTAGGACAACATTCTAATATTCCTGATTGCTTTTTACGAAAGTATCTGAACTTAAACAGTAAGTATGGTGTAATATCTTCTCACAGTGGCTGGCAATTAGTTTAGTGTTCAGTATTAGCATAAGAAATTTGTTCTTCAACTCACCCGAATTTCAAACACTTATAACTTGACAGAAACTGCCCCCCTCACGTTCACACCAGGGATTCTGCTAAAAGAATGGTTATTAGCATTGATAGATCGAAATAATCAAATTTTAGGATATTTTGTGGCATTTAATGTGATTAAATTATTTTATCCCCATTCAGGTTAGCAGAGGGCTAAACAGAAGTTAGCTGGATTGGCCGGTTCAAGTCTCTAAAATGTCCATAGAGCATGCGCAGTATGTATTCATCTGGCCAATGTCAAACCTGACACTATATTATACTGTGAAATACAGAGAGATATAGCTGGCGGTGATAGGCTAATCAGCATTGTGTGGACTTGTTTGGCAAGGGCTTGAATGTAATGTTCATTTATATATAAAAGTTCTGTACTGCAGGTTTAACAAATAATATCTGCAATAATTCTAAGCTTGCAAACAAGTACAGATAAACAGGCCTACATGCAAACCGACAAAAAAAATTAGCATTTGAAAGGGATTTTAGATAAAAATAACTTAAGTAATTTCTTGGCACTAAGAATATATATCTTATTAGCAACATTGGAGGTTTGTTTGGAATAAAAATAAGTTGTCAAGATAACAACTGAGTCAAGATAACCACTATGATGAAACAAACAGAATTTTAAACATCAGATGTCACCTCATAAGGTGCATTTTGGACCACATGGTTTAATTGCAATGGGATTTTTTGTAAGGAGATTTAATTTACTTACTGTACCAAAAACATGCCATATTACGAACTTTTGTGTTACATTTAGTGTATATTTTATTATCCAGGATAGCAGTTAATTTAAAGACACCTTTGCTATAACATTTTAGGAAGCAGATGTTTTCAGTAATCATTGGTTAAAACAGAAGTAAAATATTGACCACTTTTTAAAATGACACAAGTTAAACCCTTTGATTTGCCTTTTGACTTTCGTTACTGCTTTCCATTTTATCATACACTTTCATTATAGGGAGTTGGAATTGTGCATTGAAATAAATAGTTCTGGATAGTTATCACAGTCCTGCTTATACATATGAAGCAGATGAATCTTGGGGTCTGCATCACATTATTCCAGGGCTAATGACGTAATACATCCACGATGGGTAATGTATGGAGCCATGCCTCCAAACCGCAATAAAATGAAATGCTTCACAAGAATCCCAAATGCACATTATCATCGTCTGTTAATTCTAGAGGGTAAACTTGCGCCTGGAAAAGAAGAAGAATTGGAGCCCATTTTTTAAGCCAGACATTTGTTAGTTATGTAGATATCGATAAGGAAACTCAGCGTACAGGGGATAGTTAGTATTCTGGAAGGGCTCATGGAAAAATAGGCTGTTTTTTATCCCTCCTGTGAAACACCGCAGGCCACACCATTGCTCCATCTCCAATTAATTTCTACACCCCATTCATATTACTCTTCTATGTAAGTGCAACGTTTTCTAATTGCATTCATCACCAAAACCCTCACTTAAGTTCCCTCAGTATATTTATTATCACGCTAACTGGGTCTAAATTATTAAACCTTAATGATGTGGGCTCTGAAAATATGTTGTCCTTTATTTTCCCCACAGAGAATCAATGTTATACATTAGCAGTATAAATTAAGTAATACTTTACCTAGGCATGGTGCCGCCTTCAATATTCCCTCTCAGTGAAATGTATTCTCACAGTCTGGTGGCTTGCGGGTGCCTCTGGGGAGGGGATGATATAGTTCATTCTAATGAAAGAGCTAGGTGCTGCTAATGGTTTAAATGATACATTTGTGCAAGAACAGCAGAGAAAATACATACGAGAGATCTGGCGAAAACAAGATAATTCAGAGTCCCGCGGGGATATGATGTCATGGGACACACAGAATATGCTGAGGCTCCTGGGAGGCCTCAAATGCAAGGAGCGACTGCATATTCTAGCGTGATATATGTGGGTCAGTAATAGAAATGGGCAATATATGGTAAAGTCCATCACACTTAAAGGTTAATTACAATAGCCACAGTAGTCCTACCTCTTTATGACGAAATTGGTTGTTATTAATCAACTTTAGAGTGCCTTGTAACATTATAATGTGTGGAAACGCATAATGGTCTGACACAATGTCTCTGTCTTTTTGGGATACTTAAATAAGACCTTTATGTGAAAATTATTGCAGGAAAAGTGCCAATTAGCAAACTAAATCAAAATTTCAAATATGCTGCTATAAAAGACAGGTTTGTCTGCGTTTGTGTAATCATTACAGTTAAAAAGCAGTTGAAGATTGAACCATTAACATTATTTGAAATAACTGATGTCTTTAATTTAAATTCCTCCTTATTATTATCTTTTCAACAAATCTAAATTGATTCCTGTGCAACCTCTACTTTTCAAGGTGGGAAGTAGCCTCTAGATAAACGGAGATTAGGGAGCATTGTCTCATTTCAAGAGCATCATCCATAACACCTTCCCTCAGAGTGACTTCAATTACATTAACAAGCTAAATGCTACTGTGAGGGGGCATTTAGAGGTAAAAACACAGACGGCTGCTACAAAGGTAAAGCCTGTGACTGATGACACACAGGTTGAGGAAATACAGAAGAGAGAGCACATCTGAGCAAGGTAGCTTTGATATTTGCCAGACAGAGAAAAGGACTAAGCTCCTCCTGCCTTGTGTCTCCTGCTACCAGGATAAATCCCCACTGATCGCTAATTGTGCGATTCTTCTTGTCTACATCAACTTCAGGCCGACAGGTTATTTCAGCTTGTTATCGGGAAAACATTTATCCACTTGGAATTATTACTGTGCGAGGGCCTCTGGTGAAACACAAACAGTAGTGAATCTTGTAGAGTTATGGTAAGGCCCCTCCTCATTAGATGGCCAATCGACTGGCGGAGCGGAGGGCCGAATCCCAGCCCTTTATTGAGTGTTAAGGAGACACAGACTGACATTTACATCTCTTGCTTCTTCATGACTGGCTAGAGAGAAAATGGCTGCCATAGATCCTGGCTCTGAGGAGCGGCATGTAAGGTCAGACAGTGAGACGCATCTTCATCTCTGAGCAATGCTTCATGGACGATATAGCACATTTGCAACACAGAAGAAAATAGGATGGAGGCAGAAAATAGAATACAGCGGATGCTTGGTAAGTAATATGTCATTTTGATGAGTGCGCAACTTGGCTGCATAGAACTAACGTTGTTCTCTCAGGACAACCGAGCTCCCCAAAAACAAACCTAAAAGATGTAAACAAGACAAGTCACCTAATCTCATCTTGTCTGTATTGACTTATTGAGCATAAACAGAGGAAAACACTGTTGTGGATAAAGCACCCCCATACACCCAACAAACCACTACGGCCCTCCGCTTCTGAGGTGCTCTTTTCATTCAGTGGCAATTACAATCCACACCTGGCAACACAGAAGACATCCCGATGCCTAACAATGTCGCAGAGGAACTCTATTCCAAACTACCTTCCCAAATTGGCTCTGTAGCTTCGACCCAATTAGGGCTGAAATATGGTAACTGCGTCAGCCATTACAGAGCCGTGGAGACTGTGCGGGGAGAACTCTTGAAGGTTAGGAGGGGGTACACTTCAGGAGTGATATGTTGTGCAGACTTGTGCTTACACAGCAGAAAAGAGCGCCGTGACGAGGGGACAGCAGAAAGAAGCAAAGGAGGGATGATAAATAAACACTATCCTGTGGACATATTAGAGTAGCGGGGAACACAAGAAAGATTAGTGTTTCAGCCAAAGACTAGACTTATTCATATCAACCTCTTCTCTGTACCTTACAGGGTTATAGGGATCTATTGTTAAATGGTAATTCTGTCTGTCAGTGCCTAATGTAATGAGCCACAGTCTTAGCATAATCTTGCTGAATTTGCATTAGAACATGCAGTATTTTTACCAATTTATTACGAAATATTTTTTCTCTGCAAACCAATTCTGTCCACTACACGCTGTATATAATAAAAAATAAAACCACATCTTTTTTAAAGAATAAAATACAGAGTGTACAAATCAAAGCATTAAATATGCTTATATTACACAAAGAGAAGTATAATACTTTATAGTCGCTCATCAATATCACAGGACATTTTAGAATACCTGCATAAAATAACACACCGCCTTCCCTCTCTTTCTTCCTGGATGGCTGGCTGTGGCCTACATGTGCTCCTGACACCAGGGTAACTAATGTTCCCTTTGCCGGCAAATGATTCTGATTTGATATAAGCATTCAAACCTGTCTGCCTTGAGATATGGCGTCTGTCACCCTCCACTACGATTGATTCCCCCTTGCCCTTAAATGCAGTGCTTGCAATGCAAGCCAAGGACACTCGCCTGCCTGGTCAAGTAATGACAATCGTCTTTAAGGAGTAATGGCCCAAACGCTGCTTTTGAAATGTTACCAGGCCGCATCCAATAATGAATTCCCGGTCGATGACACATTGATAGATTCCTATTCTTCAGATGAGACACTGTAGCTGCAGTTTAATTGACAAGAAATGAATTCAGGAGGTTGGGAAGGAAAGGCAGGGATGAGATGGCGGGAGGGAGGAAGCAAGAGGGGGACTAAATTCTGTGTGATCAGCAAGGTTTCAAACAATCATTGGCGAAGTGAAGTCTCTGCCATATCTATAAGTCATCATGTTTTATAGGCCATTAGGATATCCAGAGAAGGGCCGTGTGGAGACCGTGGCTTTTTGTCGAAATTAAAATGTCAGAGAGGAAGAAATAGAACAAAACAGGGAATCTGCAATTAATTACCTGGCCATAAAAATTCAATAATCGGGAAGCAATGCTGTTTTCCGCACAGCAGTACTCCTGATCACAGCAAACTGGAATAGAATACATTCATCTCCCCAAATTACATTTCTAATCTAAAAGGGGGTATACTTGAGAGGGAAAGGACCTACAGTGTGAGTGGAGTACTATAAACAGTCTGTAGCTTACTGTACTGGGTAAACTTCGATATAGAAAACCTGTGCAAAACCCAAATATCTAGAGAATCCATGCAACATTCTCAAAACATACACTGACCTTTGGTTTAAATGTGGCCAGTTTTATATTTACACTGTGATGCACAGCACTGATATAGAAGAACTCCATCTTTTTCCCCATTGTTGAATCTTAGCCTGAACCTCAGGCTAAGAGTTGTTACCCTGAGGTAATTGCATCTAATGATTTTCAGAATGATACATGTCATCAGCATATCCCAATGGAAATTCAATAGTATAAGTGTTGTTAATGTGAGACAAGATGCAGTGTAATGTAAGTTTCATTGACTTGTCAGTTGAAGTGGACAGAAAATCTCTGCTAACGCAATGCTCAAGCCGGATAAAAAATATATAGAGAGAAATTCCAAGTGAGATAATAAGGACGTCCAGTCTGGTCTGTCCTGACAGTCTATGTAATCTGTTAAAACTTTTATCACTTTGTCATATTTCACACTGACAGAAAAACTGACTCCTGCTTACTCAAGTGCCCATATTTACCAGTATGCATTGCATGTTAAGGCCTTGATGGCTGTAGCAGTAGAGACACCAAACTTTGGGATCAGTCTGACAATTTCTGTAACTTTCTGGAACTGACAAGCACGACCACTTCAAGCCAGGTTTGTAGAGAACTTCTCTCTAAAACACTCTTTTTTCATTCTTTACAAAACTATTTCAGAAATATTTTATGTTTACAAACAACACTATGAATACATTTCATAGTTCACGATGAACTCTTTTCCTTTCCACTTTGGTTGAACACCATGTCGTACAAACTACTGATTTGTTCTCTTGTTTGTGTCTCTTTTGACTTATCTTTGAAGAAATCTGACCCTTGAATGCATATTACAAATGAACTTCCTGCTTGGCTTCTGCATTGTGCTGTCCATTACAATGGTGTTCTTCCCCTAGCAGAGGTGGCACGCACATACTATTTTCATACACTACCTAAGTTTAACACATATTAAATGTCATGGTTGGAAAATTTATAAAACATTAATAATTTGTCTTTGTGTGTTGATCGATGTGTGGTGTCAACAGTTTTACAGTTCCCCATTATATAATAGCAATACATGGTGGTCTACATACTGTATGTTGCTGAGAAAAATTTTCAGCAAACCTGGTTTTCCTGCTCTATATCCAGCTCTCTTAATACATCTATGATTATGACGTACACCTAATATAGGCATGGGAGATAGTTGTACAGGTTGCACTTGGGCAGGTAACTCAGGTACAGTTCAACATTGATGGACTAGCTTATTAAATGAAAAAGTGACATTTAAGTCAAAGTTCCATGAAACTTATTTAATATTGAAAAAAAATCATGTCATCAGAGAAGCAATAAAGAAAATGGAAGAAAGGAAAGAAGAGTGAATTATAGATGTACAGTATTAGAAGCCTATTCAAACGTTGATGATTAATTGCAATTTTGCTGGTGGGATACCTAGTAGGGATGTCTGCTCAATCAGGTATGAGCCAATTAAGACCTTCTTTAATTGATCAGTATTGGCCTTATGTAGCCCAATTTAGTTCTGATCCCCGATTTATTGTAACCCATTTGCCCTTGAGTGGTGTCTGGGATGAGGTTCTAAAATAGTCAGAATTTGAGGACAAAACGTATGCAATAACTACCATAGTACAGTAGTTACTGTTGTTTTGAATACAAATCTAATATTTAATTTATATTGTCTCATATTTATGCTTTTTTTCTGTTCAGGCATCTTGTCCCCTCTAAAACTTAGTTATATATCAAGGTGAGGGAAGGGTAAGGGCACTTGGGCACATTCTTCAGGATGCCTTGTAGACATGAGACACAGACTCCCACAGCAGAGGGTGGTCTGAAGGCAAGGAGGAGTGGTTTTAATTTAAGGAATGCAGCTATGCTATATTTCACCCTCTGCTGTTGTCTCGCATTATCTTGGTAAACATCCCAGGTACTAATATGATATATTTTCGAGCAGGCGGTGTTTCATCCTGCTCCCTGCGTGATTGATGAATGACGGAGGGATGAAACAGGGACAGAGATTTATGGTGCTCCAGCGCATAGAATATGTATGATTATCAGCTGTGTGGTGAAAGCAGCTCAGTTTGAGTGATAGGCGCATGGAGAGAAATCTACTAAATGACTCCATTCCCCCTGAGAAGTCACAGGAAGAGGGTTTTTATCTCTGTCTATCTCATTCTGGCCCTCTCGCAGACATTTGTAGGTATGTTCTTGAAGACGAGTGGAAATGCAGTGACCAAAAATCTATGAAGCTTCGCAGAGTAAAACTTAAATCAAGGTATGCATAGTATGCAACATAGGCTTTACTATCAAATAAATTCATGTTTCATAGTCTTTTTCAGCTTTGTGGGGTTAAATCTGTCTCTGGATCACACTGGTTTACAACCTTTTTACAATTTTTACTAAGATGCATAGAAACACTCACTTTGTCTATAATCATCAGCCTCTGAAAAGGTGGGACAGTAATTGTCAGAGTGAAATGCTATACTTTATCTTCTGTTATACAGTAATTCTGTCTAACCTCTGATTTAGTTATAATACCCATTGGCATCTCTGAGTGCCTTGAACAGTCAGCTTCTAATTGATCGATAGGACGTCATCATAAATCCCAAATCCTATGCACTTTATTGATCCTTCCGCAGTGCTCGCTGCTTCTCTGCATATGTGATTGCCTCGGCCCGCACACGCGCCAAGTATCAGGCATATTTTATCCACTGGGGGCATTATCATATGCAGACTGCATTGTTTTCTGCATCTGTGAATTACTGCTTGCCAGCATGACTTGAATGACACCCTAGAGAGGACTTCATTTCCTATTCACCTTAATTTATATTTACACGAGGGTCATAAATAACGCTAATGCACCGAGGCAGTTTGGTCCGAGTAATTGTTTATTTGCTTCCTAGTGGACTTGCTTGACAATATTGCTAATGAACACTTGAATGTCTAGCTTGGAATTACATCAGAGGGACTCTGTTACATGCTGAACATGTATGAGAACGTCACTTTGTGTACTTCACAGTTGTGGCTTATGAGCAAGCACTTTTTGAGTAACTTTTTAAAATATATTTATCAACTTGTGTCTGTGTTAAAACTAAATATATAAATATAATCCATATAATGGGAATATTGAAAGTTTAAGATAGCTATTTGGTTGCTAGCTACTACCTACCTTGCTTCTTTAGCCTACAAACTTTGCTATTTGACACTTCTGTTACATGGTGAGATATTATGCTCATGTGGGAAACTTGAAAACATGACCCACCTTCTACTTCTGTGTTTAAAGTTTGACATGAGGATATTCCCTTTTGTGTCTTGTGAGTGTGTTATGTTTCCTGGTGTGGGGAGAACAAATTTGACTCACCCATAGCCACAGGACCTGACTTGGTATCATCATGCAACGCCATGTCATCCTAGAAGGCCTTCGGTGGTAGTAGTTGTCTGTTTGGTACGCCTCTTCTGTCTTTAGCCAGCCCGTTCCACAGTTCAGGTTTTTTTAATGGATAAAAGAGCTGTCAAGTTTCCAAACTGTTAAACAGACCAAAACAACAACATAAAATTCACCCTTCCTGAATGTCTTGACATAACACAACTCGCTTGGTGCTCTCTTGGGATCTCACAGGTGTGTTGCATCAGTGCCTAATTACAGTTAGACCTGATCCCATGAGTGATGTCAGTGCTGACCCTAGGCATGCACCCAATCTAACAAATTAAAGACATCATAACACTATTGGGCGTAGTGCAAGTAAAATTTCAGGGTATTATTAGATATTTACAGTATGTTGAATTAGACATTTAGTTTCAAACTTCTGTTTTAAAAGGGAAAGAAGCTAGTTAAAAAGCCAGCTTCAGTCAATACAGGAATATCATTTATAATCTATTTTGACCCATATTTTATATACCCATATATTTTAATCAGGAGATTTCAAAGGCTGGATTATCCCCAAATGTGATTGCAGCTGGTTCACATTTGTCTTTTACTCATTTACCCAGTCAGACAGCATGTAGGCTATGATACCAGGACTGTGGAATTACTTCACTTAAACAGAATGCAGCTATCATTAATGCTATTAATTACATCTGTATTTTTCCTGCTATAAAAAGTCAAAATATCTGCTGTGAACAAGTTTTATTGTAAACTGTATTGCGGCAACTAACCTCTGAAGGTGCATGGCCAAAAATGAAGCTATAGCTAGTCACTGATCAAAATAAGTAACCTACAAGATAATGGTATCACAGAAATATGGTTTTGTCTAAGAAAATCACTTTGCTTCTCTTGCAAATCTAATTGTCTTTGACACAGCGTGTACTCACTTCATATGTCTCCCAGCAGGTTTTTTTTGCTTTGGAGAACAGGACGCCAGAAGGGTAAAGACCCGTCCCTGAGAAATGACTCACCCCATGTTCATGTGACAGTGGCACGTGTCCAAGCGCGGTCCATAAGGTGGAACAATGAGAGGATTTGTCGTCTCATAATTGTAATTTAATAAAGATCTCACATGGTATCAGCAGGGCCTGACAGGCAGGGCCTTCCGGCGCTTGTTAATGCAATTGTTCTGGTCAGACGGTGCTGTCACAAATCATGTTGAAAGTTGGGTGACAGGTAGCAGAGCTCATGGATACTTCCTGAGAAGCTGAGACAAGTTTTGGATAAAGGCCAGGACGCCGTGCACATGCTGTTGTATTGTCTGGTTGAAAAGAAAATCAAGAGCTGCAGAGTATTTGTTGAGGAAGAGGAAGAAATATGATCTCACAGAGCACATTTATTGAGAATAGTAGTGTCATGGAAAAAACAACAACAAACAGAAAACTGGACACATGTATAGTAACCTAATGCCAAGCACACACTACAGGACTTTCAAAGTCATCAGATCACTGTACTGTTCACACTACACAACTTTCTGTCCTGTAATCAGGAATCTTGAAGTTGTTGTGGTTTGCACACTACATGACTGATGGGCGACAGGAAGTCACACATTACGAGATCTTTCATCAGGAGGAATCCCCGACGAGTGTGTCTGGTCTCCAAACTATGATTTGTCACGAAAACACATGCGAGAAGTGACACAGTAAATGGCCCAATACCATGTATGAGACAGAATTTTTTTCTTCCAAAATACATTGGTGCTCGTACCAAAGTTCAGCTAAATTTTCCTCCATTTCTTGGGTCCAAGCAGACCGCAGATCACTTGTTGTAGCAATGCTTGTTGATATTGTCGTGTTGCAGGTGTTACGACTCCTCCCCCAGGTTTCCCCTTATCCCGTGTCTTGTGCTCTCATTGGCTGTAGCTTGTCGCCGCCCTCACTGTCAGTTACAACATTTTTCACATTACAGGATTTGGACACCCTGACAGGTCCAGATATTTAGACTCACGATGCGTTGGCAAGTCTCTTGGATTGCGTCTTTGAACAGTTCACACATAGTGATTGAGCACCGATTTTCGAGCACCGATTTGCCTCTGATCTGGGGCTTTTGTCCATAATCTCCTAAAACGGTTGGTGAGTGGAAAATCAGGGCTACAATTCTGTTGTGTAAACTCAGCATTACCAGAGCTGAAGGACAGTGAAGGTAATATGAAGGTAATAGATAATTATCAAACCTCATCTAGTGTTTGTCCCTAAAAAATACAAGGCGTTGACAGCTGAGGGAAACCATTTCCAAAATGGAGGCTCTTGAGGATTAAACAATGCCCTCCCTCGACACTGACACCACCACCCTCCCTCTGCTGTTCTTGTTTCACCTCTCTCTTTCAGTGCTGATGTCTGGGTGATATGTGTGACAGGGGGAGCTCCAGTAAAACCCTGCATACATGCCAAAATACATTTTACAAGCACTGCTCTAATCAGCCTGCAGCCAGAGGCTCATAAATTGCATCAGTGTGTCTGGAGCTGGAGAACAAACGGAGCTTATGGTCCCTGCTAAGGCTTGGATATACAGCAGGCCACACTCTCTGAGCAGAACCAACTCTGAGTACTGGTGGTGATGTTTGTGAGTCAATTCAATAGAGAGAGGAACAACCCTGTGCCTTTATATCAAAAAAATGACAAGAACAATAATTTATGCGCCTGTTTAATCAGCTGAGTGCATGTAGGCAAATGTTTGCATATTGCTGCATGTTTTATGTCAGACGTAAGTGTGTGAATACATGTCCCCATGCTTGGATGCTCTCACTCATGTTGAAAGTCTCAAATATGTTAAAAGCTGTCATTACATCCATATTTAGGGACCGCTGGAGAATTCATCAAGGGTTCATACACTCCTGCTCGTCTGAATTATCAACATGATTTGGAGCGCTCCAGCAAGTAGAATGTGTCACCATTCCAGCTTGGGAGGTTGTTTTGTTCTTTTTAATCTCAGCTGTAACCTTCAGTGTCCTCCTCTGACAGGAAATGCAGTTTATCAACTGGGGATGACACCAGGCGGAGGTGATATATGCAGGACTGTACTTCCCCAGATAACTCTAATAGCACGGAGCCCTGTTCCTGCTCTGTTCCTCGTTTTCAACCAACAGGGAAATTCCTGAAGTAAGAGAGGTTGATCAAATAAAATAATACTTTGAAGTATGCACTCGAGTCCCACGATGACTTCGCCAAGTCCTCAAATGACATCTTTGGAATTAAATAAAGGCACCTTGTCAACTCAGTAAAAAAAAAAAAAAGAAAAAAAAAAGAGGGGGAATTCAGCCTCTATCTCTGGTAGGTGATGTTGTATAAATAAAGGTGTACTACCACACAAATACAGACTGAGGCAGTGTGGACTGAACTGATCTGAAAGAAATTAAAGAACAGTCATGGTGTGTATTATAGCAGAGGGCCTCAGGCCATGAGGGCTTGTATAGAAAGGATGAGCACATGGCAGAAGTATGCGCGTAATCTACAGTACAGAGGCACATGCAGCTCCTACTGTATGTACACTGTGTTCTGGACTGACAATATCATGCATTCATTGTTCAACAAATATCACATTTCAGTGGTTTATTTATATCACTATTACTGTTGTAATTTTAAAGAATGTCTGAGATCAGAAACAACTCAGGGGCCATTTTCATAAATTTCCTCATCTACTAAATTATATTCCATCCAACTGGGGTGAATCCATTAGATGGCAGTAGTGAGCATGATCTAAAATTGGAGGTGTTTCTTTGAAAATAACTGTATTACTTTCATATTTTGACTAAATCAAGCTGTGTGAAAGGGAGAAACTTTAGATTTTAGCCACTCTTCAATCTTCCTACCTCTGACAAGAAAGAAATGTGTCTTTCAGCAGTTTTCTGTCATAAATGATGCAAAATAAAAATACCACTCTGTCGATTTACACTGAAGCAAGCAGGTTTTGAGCTGAACAATGTGGAGAACATACAGTTTTTTACTGACACATTCATACTGCTCCTCACCTTCACATTTTACATTACACTTTTACATAGCTGTCGAATAAAACCCTTGCAGAGGAAAGTTCATAACCGCTCAGAGAGTATAGCCTGTGTCTATGAAATCCAAGATTTGTTGCCTTTTATAAAAGGAGGATAAGGTTGGGTTTATACATTGGCACACACACACACATACACATGCACACACACACACACAGACAGTACCTTCTGCTCGGGCAGTCAATAAGCAGACTGTGGCTTTGGCAGTGCTCTATCTTATTTACAGGACGTTTGTTGCACTTGACATTTATCGTGGCTCCGGGGCCGTGAACTTCATGCAAACGCCATCGAAGCATTCAATGCCAAGGGCCTCCTGTCTCGGCGTCATCACAAGTCTTTTCACGCTAAGATAAATCACTTCCACTGGACCTCAAGCACAAGGGAAGAAGAGGGCTGGAGGTGGGGGATGAGAGGATGGAGGGAGTTCGATGAGGGAGGAAGGGAGAAGGGCAGGCAGAAGGAGAGATGAGGTTCAGAGAGAGGGGTGTTAATGTTGAAGGAACACCCGGAGGTTAACGCCAGCCCCATTTCTCCCTTGTTAATTGTTGGGCGCATTCACACAAATATCACTAACCATTATGAAGGCAGCATATGGTTTGGGTAAATGCTCTTTAAATCTCACAAGGATGTAAATACTCTCACCACATGACTGTTCTTGGTAGGCTCATGGCCACAGGGCATAAAAGCCCTCCTTTTTTACCATCTGATACATGCATTAATTGACCTGGAGGCTTAGGTTAGGATTGTGTTCTTTTCTAATAGACAAAGCTTGTAGCTGTAACCAAACAAAGAAAACAAAGTCACAAAGAAATCTATTCAGGTTGTTGGCTGTCATGCATGGCATATATCTCATGCATGAGTCAAAGACTACCTGCATCACATCCGTGCCACACTGAATTTTTTTTTTTAATATTTGGATTTTTCATATTTTAATTACAATATTCAGTTAACTGTTTAATTATATTTTCTTTATATTTTGTTTCCCACGCAAACATCTGAATGCAGTTTCACAGCCTTTTCCTTTATTTGTCTATCTTTATAGATCTAAAAAGCAGTGAACTGTAAACATAAGGAATGCATTTTGTTGCTGAAATGTCAACTTATGACAACTTAACATCTGCACTGCATGTCTGTCACCCTAAAGGACTCTCTTATGTCCCTTTTCAGGTTTATATATATTCTATATATTTATATTCTGGGGCTCTACAGGAATGTTCTTGCATGACTTACAGTTCAAAAACCTTGTTATTTATCTTGTACTGCCCTATGCAGCCCCTCATTTCAGCCTCTGTCTGACACAAGCCATTTCAGCTCCTGTCTCAACAGGTATACTACGCAGGATTCCTGAAAAATAATAAGTGTGTGGCGATGTATATACCTACAGAGACCCTACCCTCTGCCTGTATTTTCACATTTTCTTATTATTTTGCTGTGTTCGGGACGCTTCTGGGCATCTGCCTTTGGGCAGTTGGTGTGTAGCCCCCTTTAAATAACAGTGCGCGGGTGTGAGGTCGGGACTCACTATCTAGCGACCAGGTTACATCGATGGATGTATAAAGAGAACTGGTCACAGGAAAAGCGCTGGGGTTTGAAGCTAATTTGACATAGTGGCCAAACTGTGTAATTACAATGTCATGTGATGCTATTGCGCTCAAAAATACTTTTTCCCATAGACTTACATTGTGAAAGAGACACCTGTAAATCAGTGGATATGACTTGTTACTCTATCAGAATTTGATCCATTCGGTCCGATCACATTTCCAAAGTCTGGAAAAGCCACGCAATTGAACTGTTTTATCTCCATTCAAGTTAGCCGAAGCTAAACCAAAAACCAAAGGTTAGCTGTCTCGGCCGGTGGAAGCCTCTAGTGAGCATGCTCCATGGGCACATTGGGTCCATAGAGCATGTGCAGTATGTTTTCAGCAGCCGACAAATCCTGCAGAGTACACCCTTAAGAGCTCCCCTCCCAATGAGCCCACTCTGTTCTGATTGGCTAGCTCCATTGGTAGACTTCCAGCAGTTCAAAAGGCTATATAAACAAACAGTAGTAGTAAGATTTTACTTGTTTTTTCCCGTTCTTTACTTGAAATATAAATTTATCAAATTTATCCATACGTGTTTGAGCCTGAATCTGATCTGAAATATGCAAATGGACAACATAAACATCCTGTGGTACAACATTAGCAACAAAGGCTTTTGTCATTTGTTGGTATGTGTCAACAATGTGATGTCATCATGAGGAGGGAGTAGAATTGTAACATTGTAAACACAGCATACAGAGCAGGCCATGGCTTTTGACTTGCAGGGAGCATTTTTACATACATTCACCTCAAGTTTTGCTACTTTGAACATGTTTAAAATAGACATCTGACAGCATAACAGTATAAAAACAGAACAGAATATCACAAAAAGCATGATAAGAATTACTTATAGTTATATATTAGAGTTATATATGGTCCAAATGTATGAATAAAAATGAAGATGTATCCTTTTATGTGCATGCAACTACTATAAAATGGGTTATAATGTTAGCATTTTCTTTACATACTGATTAAAAATGCTAAATAGTGGATAAAATAAAGCATTACCAGTGTTTTCAACAAATTAAGAGGAATAGAACAGACGACTTATGGTGCATGGATTCACTCTTTACCTTGGAAATAGTAGTTTACAAAATAACTTACAAACTTTTTCTGGAGCTTTCCTTTCAGTTGCATCTCACATTCTTCATCAGTGGATGGAGTTTTGTTTAGTTTGTTTGTTTTTAGAGTCTTGCTGATAAAGCCCATGAAAACTCTGGAAAGTGTTAAGATTATGTTATCATAAAACTAATGATAATTGTCACTTAGGCATTAATGTAAGTCTTCATTTGATGAAAAACAATAACAGAATGGAAAACTGCACAAAATAAGGCCTGCTATCACCACACACCACAGGCACAGCATGTATTTGAAAATAAAACTATGCAGCTCCCTGAGAAAACAGTTTGATGTAGTCATCAGAAACATTACATACCCCTAAAGAAACTACAGCTGACTGAAAGGCTGACAGTCAAGAGGTGGTATGGTTATATTATAGGTAGAATGGTACAAGACCTAATAGTGGTACACATTAAAAAATGACTTCAGTATAGAATGATGAATGTGACTATGGAGCCCACCAAATCCTCCCAGCAGCTCCCAGGGCAATATATCCTCACGCAGTCAGCCCCAAATTATAAATCAAACTTCTCGCAGGTCCATATGATTCATTACAATGTATCAACAATAATTTACAGAAGTGGTTTTCAGATGCTTTTAACTTTGCCGCAGCAGTAATTTACAAACCTGGAGAGAAAAAAAAAATGAAAACAACACTGCTGTATTTTTTCTAGTTCACTGGCAGTGCAGCAGCTAAGCGATATGGAGGAGAGGAAAAATTAGATAGCTGATGAAGGCTCATTGATTCAAATGCTTGATGTTCTTGGAAAGGGAAAAGGATGACACTGAAGAATTTGCTTCAGGCTGCCTTCTGAGCATCTTACAGAGTGCTACAGAGGTGCACTGACTCAGATCCAATGCAAAAATGTGATAATCATTGCAACAAAAACACACCCAAGGCAAACAACTAAGAGACAGCACAAAGTACATTCCAAAAAAAGAAACAAAAAAACACTTATTCATAATGCATAATTCATAATTCATTGCAAAATGTACCTGCAAACAAAACACAAAGAACTGTACACAATCATTTTCTATTGCAGAAACAATAAACATTTTATTGACTGCAGTGCCATGCAGACATTGTCACTATTGTTTGTTACGTAAGGCAACTTTTGACATGTTGTTTGGATTTTACATCATAAGCTGTATCCATGTTCCAGTGTTCATTATGCCCTGCTCTTCCAAAGGTACTGCGGATCTGCACAGAGGCTATTTCTGGTGCCGTGTGACACTGATGATGTTGACAGCAATCGCCTTCCCACATCACAGCCACCGCAAAGGTCAGGTCCAAATGAGAGGGATGTGTAAGCAAGGCCTGTCCTCCTGCCATAGCCTGCACTGGCCTCAGGCACTCTGGCTGATGAGGCCTACAACATCAGAGCAGGGTCATTATTTCAACTAGAGAAGCACTTAACTTCTTTACTCCCTGTCTCTGAGGACGCTTCTGCGGCAAGGTAGACGGGGGAGGGCACAGAGCTGGGTTTTGTCCCCAAAGTGTGCAGTAGAAAGACTTTTTTTTTTCTTCCACCCCCGTCTCTCTGCGAATGTAATTCCTGCACACCCTGGGTGAATTAATTAATTACAAAGCTGGCTGAGTATCAAAGGTAAATGATTTAATTATATTCCCTGCGTCTCTGTTAAGTGGGGCTGTGGCCCTCTGTGGCGCCTGAGGCATGTGTGGGTGTGTGTGCATGTTTGTTTTTCTGTGTGTGTTTTTTTACATAAAAAAGAGAGATAGAAAATTAAAAGAAAGAGAGAGATAGCGTATCTGCGTAGTGTATACTTAAAAGAATGTACTTGTGGCTATCTATTTGCTAGTTTGAGACTGCCCTCATACAAAAAAAAACTACAGCACTGGTTTTCCTGACCTCTTGTAGTCATACAGACCGACCTGTGTGAGAATGAAAAGGCAGAAGTAGTATGACGTTGTAAAAGCACTTAACCTCTTGGGTGGAGTCAATGATGGTTTCTTTTAAACATGACCACAGTCTTTTTCTTACCTTAACCAGGTAGTTTTTGTTGCCTAAACTTAACCACACCTTAAACCAGCATTTTTTTTTTCTTTTGGGCACATGGGGGCAGTAGAACACGATGTAAACACAACATTGACATATCGTCATATAAAGTTGATATGTTGACATGGTGTTAGCAAACAGTTGCCTATTAACAGTAGGATGTGAAGCATTAGCAACAGCATTAGTACAGAGTCGTGCTTCTGGACACCTGATGAATGTAAGTCTCCACCAACTCCTGAGGGAATTATCTGACTTGTTAGCTGCTAGATACTACTATGTAGACTACTATGACCTACCATGTTCACCAGTTTGTTGTCTGTATATAGTTTAGTGCTGGAAAGATGGTGTACAGTCAATTTATCATGGCTTAAAATTGCTGAATTTCTTGGTAGATTCACCATTACTACCAACCCATTTCATGTTAGGCCTGTACGAAGTCATTTGATCCATTGGTGATGGATCACTTGTTGACTAGTCATTTAAGTTACATTTTTACCAAAATAAATCCACATTTACTTATAAAATAGATTCCAGATTAAACAGTAGCTCCTAGCACTCCTACTTTATTTTTAAAATATCATCCATGTTGCTTGTCTTAGCATGAGCATTGTTAAATTCAAAGGTGTAGAGGCTGTTCAGTTGGGGACGCGTTTTCAGCGCCTTCAGCAGACACGCCCCAAGTATTTCAGAGGTCAGAATGCTGCTTGTTTTTCCATGATTTTGAAACCTAATTTTATTTACTCTGTGATTTTTTTAACCATTCAAATTTGGCCAGGTGGTTAATAACACATTATTCTGTGGTGTGAAAAACTAATATATATCATTGCTTTACACTGACTTTAACATGCATTTTTTTGACTAACCGATGTTGGAAGAACATGAGAAGCTGCTATCTACAGTAGTTTGTGTTCATATGTCACATTAAAATAGGGACTCTTAGTTACATGGTAAACAGTTAATTTCAGGCTCAATTAGACATCATCATTTGAAATTCACCAAAATGGGTGAATGTAAAAAAAATACAACTTCCTAATCCAAGAATAATGGGCAGATCCAAGGTCCCAAAATTACGCAAATTCCATCTAAATATTATGCATTTTCAAAAATGCCCATGTTCACCCAAACCTCTGAATAGACTCACACTTGTCCTGAAATGGAGAAATACTGTATCAAATGTGTTTTGTTTACTACAGGAGAAAGATTGCAGCTGCTGAATTGTCCTTAGTCTGCTGTGGATGAAACATATTGATGACATATTGCATCAGATGCCTTGCTCATGGGAGATGAGAGCTTTTCTATTGGCAGAACACTCACCTTCATAAACAAGGAGTCAACACTTGAGGTGGGTAAAGCCACGTATATTAAAACACACACAGGCAGAGAGACAAGATGATGTTATGTTCTATCTTCAGATCCAGAGTGTGCACTGAGGATAAAGCTTTCATAATG
This sequence comes from Thunnus maccoyii, assembly GCF_910596095.1. Taxonomy (NCBI): domain Eukaryota; kingdom Metazoa; phylum Chordata; class Actinopteri; order Scombriformes; family Scombridae; genus Thunnus; species Thunnus maccoyii. The sequence goes on along the minus strand of NC_056546.1, from coordinate 14,636,865 downwards.
TGGGGATAAACAGTGTCACACATCAGTTGATCTTGATTTTTATCTAACAGAGAGGCTTTCATGATGTCACAGATCACTGTATCGAGAAAATGACCAACAACAGGAGACACGCTCTTAATGAAAAACCATGTTGCAAAAAAATCCCTCTATCCGCACGGCTGAATAATTGCTGAAAAAGCAGGGCCCTGGATTCAAGATAAATAGAGCTGTTACTGGGGTTTTGTCACCACACTAAGAAGCTGTTTATAGCACAGAGGCCTCAGATAAACCATTTTCTGGCCAAACAAGGTAAATGAAGCATAATTGGAAGCCCATTACCAAATTGAAAAACGGGTGCCTTTTGTTTTAACTGTGTTAGAATCGAACTGAGGGCACCTCTCCTACTCTGTAAACCTGCATCAAACTGCAGGGCTCAATAATTATAATGTTCAGGATCCTTCTGAGGGGCGAAGAAAATCAATAGACTAAGGACAAAGAACCTATAGCCATCACTTAATTCTCTTATCACTGTGATTTAGGGGAAGAGGAGGATGTTAAATAACTGTAAATCTTTAGCTATGACTTTGAGGGTGCTTTATGGCAGTTCTTACAGCGTCTCCCAGACAGAATGTCCATACCTTCCGCAGACCACACAATTTATAGCTTTATTACCCTTTGTCTTAAAGAGCAGGGAGACATAGCAGGGAGGAAGGAGATAACAGCCAGTCCATGCAGCACACAGGCGGCTGGAAAAAAAAGAAGTTGGATGCCATCATCGACAGAGACATATCTCTGTGACAGGTTTACAGCTCAGGAGCAGGGCTTCTATTTGGGGGTGGAAGACAAGAAAGCGTGGGTTTTTCCCCTCCCTTGTCTGCCACCTGTGCATCCCACACATATCCCCAAACTGCAGCACGTGAAAACCCGGCCTCCCGTAGAGGGAGCAAAATTCAATTTCAAACATATCCCCTGATGATCAGATTTACTTTGCTTTTCAGTTGCCTCCACACCACTACTGCCACCCTGCCACCACGCCTTCCTAAAGGTCATGGGGAGGACTGACAAAGGGGGAGGGCTAACGCGAGGGAGGGCAGACAGAAGGAGGGAGGCGGAGCAATTTTACACCACAGAGTCATGAGTTCCTCTGGACCGGACAGATGCTTCCTCATATTTTCTTGCTGCGCTGACAAGTGGCTTATTGTTTCCCTTGATAAGGGTACAGTGTTCCCGGTAATGGGAATTAGAGGGAGGCGTAAGTCACCGAGACACAGGGTGAGACTGAATCAATAGATAATGGGAGATTTCTCATGGATGCAAAAGGCACAGTTATTATCAGTGCTGTTTAAAAGAGCAAAGCCTCTTATTTGTCTTCAAGCTACACTCATGGGTAGTGCAGAGACTAGAAATAAAACTTACACTTTGCTTGAACCCTGTGAAAGTGGTTTCCAGACAAATGCCCCCGACACCCTGTTCTAAACCGTGTCAACTCATGACGACGGGTTGTTCAGTGCTTACTTGTCAGTTAGCAGCATAAAACTCTCAAGAGAAATAAGGTGAGGCTATGGGTTAAAGAAGAATATTTTCACTATTTTGTGATAAACTTAATCCCTTACTTGAATTTAAAAAATCTCTTGCATGTGTCCTAATGGTTTTCTGTCACTATGTGTACTGTATTTAGATGCAGATGAGGATCCACAAGCAGAATAATTTTTTTTTTGTCTTATTTTAGTCTTTCAGAAACAAATGCTTTGAGTTGCTTTCAAGTATTTATACTTTAAACCTACATTAATTGTATTCCTTTGGCCACTTGGGGGCAGTGGAAACAAGCGGTAAACACAACACTGACATATTATTACCCATTAAGTTGAAACTTAGCAAAGAGTTTCTAAACTTACACAACCAGCAGAGATGGAGCATTTGAAATTGCATCTCTGGTCACCATTAAAACGTGCACTCTCCTTTTAGCTCTGTTTTTTTCTCCACAAACTCAATAAATGCAATGTGCTGAAAGACGCTAAAATGCTCTGTAGAGCCGAGGTGAACTTTTGGTCCATTGATACATAAAAAGCTTTAAAGCTGCTGAGAAAAGATAATTGAATGCATCATTATTATAAATTATACACATGCTGTGGCCAAACAAAGAAGGCAGAGATAACAACACAGAAATAACTGAACCTTTATATTGTCGACCCATTTGTTACCTTAAGTGGGTTACAAGGGAAGCAGAATTGTAAAACCAATTTGACCCAGTTACTGACCATTTCCCTAGACAATGCAGAGATCAAAGGGAGAGTTTGTATTTTCCAGCTTGATAAGTTATTGTCAACAGCTGCTCGAACAAGAAATGACCAGTTGCCAGAAACTCAGATTGAACAGTAGGCAGGAAGTCGACAAAACAATGGTTGTCTCAACACAAATGTTTGATTGCTCAAACTTCAAAACCAAAAAAACAGGTGTACAAACACAAACCTACTATAAATACTCATCCAGCAATTGTTATGCCTCTCAAGCAGTAGAAAGTATCTCAAAGAAACTTTAGAAAGCATATCCTAAGCAACATAAAATCGACACCCTAGTGTTAATTCAGAGCAGCAGACGTTGAAAACCAGAGAAGAGGTTTCAGTGGGGAAAAAGCACAATTATATACCATCCGACAGTGATTTGTGGTTGTGTGTTGGGAACGTTGTCCTGAACCATCCAACATGGTCAGTGAGCAGAGCAGCAGTGAGGGTGTCCTCCTCCTGACAGCTCCCCCTAGGGCCCTGGAATACATTAACCACTGTGGTCCACAGGGGTGTTGGGAATAATTACTCACTCCTGCCATGTGACACCCTCGATAAATTAAACTCCCCCTTTAAGTTTTAAAGGCAAATGCATATTGTGGCCATCACTTAGAGGCTGGCCCTGTCCGTGCTCTTGCATAATTTGTTGTAACAATGTGTTACCACAACTTGGTAACTCGACCCAGCAGCTGACTACAGATGAATGAGCAATGTGCCAATGAGGTCGTAGGGGGAAAAAGGAACTGTGGAGAAAAATTGCGTTAAAGGCTGTGTGCATGTGTCTTCATAATTAATAAATTCTAGTCCATCAAGCTGTAATCTAATTATGAAGTATGCCTTCATCTGCCATGAATCATCTTTGCACTTTGTTAGCTAAATTGGGGGAAATAATCCAGACATATCATTAAGATTTACATTTTTTCTTTGTGAAAAGCACAGAAAAAAGTTAAAACGTACTAACACAAAAGGATTGTTAAAACCCTGTAGCTAATGGCTTTAAAGGAAATGTAATTATGATTTAATAATTGACAAATTAAGCCCATGGAGCTTACATTTTTTGGCAATGGCCATGATCCATAAAATCAGTTTTTCTAACAGCTGCATGTCTAAAAGAGGTAATTACATTCTCTGTAAACACATATAAAACCTAAGCAAACACGCACAGCAGACGGCCGCGGATTAGGGGTGAGATGGAGATGTCATCCCATCCTCACAATGGCACATCTGGAAGATAACTCTAAAAAAATACAGCTGGTGATAGGTTCTTTCAATAAAAAAAAAAGTCTCTAAATAAATTTCCACTGTGCAGAAGTTACTGCTTGAACAGCACTGACAACCCAAAGACAAACTCACAGAGTTGTGCTGAGAAACGTCAACACCTCTACTTAACAAAAAAACATGACGACCTCGAAAACTAATTAACGTGTCACACTGAGCTTATACTGAGATAGTTTTACTTGCTTCAGTATAATATCTTATTAATGGAACACTCTAAAAACGAGGACACCTTGAATTTAATCCTCGTAAATACCTCGAAATAAGTCAGTCACTTCACTTTTTTGCAGCTACTGTGGATTGTTTTTGTTTTTGCAGTGCTGACATGTAACAGTAACATTTGTGAACATCCATGCCAGGTTTCCAGAGTAGAGAGACATTTACCTCAAGTCCTCCCCCTCCTCCCCCTCCTCCTCCTCCTCCTCCTCTGCCCAATGAGGAACTTGACAATTCCCGCCTTATTAGAGTCCTTGGATGCTCTGTCATTACACGAAGAGACCACCAGCTTCAAAACAAGTGAAACTTTATATTTCCCTTCTGTCTGTGCTCTTTTCAACACGTACTAATGATCTCGATGAGCAACACATATGGCGGCGAGACAGAGAGCAGGTGAGAAAGGGAGACACAAAGCAGATATAGAAACCAAATGTAATGTGTAAGATGTGAAACGTGATTAGTCGAGTCCCCAACCAGGGCTTTCAGTCAAAGGCAGCAACAGTAAAGATCATAAGACACAATAAGAGACACTCTGTCATGATATGAAAGAACATCTGAGTTCTCAGCTGCCGCCATTCATTTTCATAATGACAGTGAATGGAGTTGAAAGCAAGGAGATCTCTGAATGGCATTAAGCTCTCCTCTTTCAACTTTGATTAGGTGACTTGCAGAAGATGAAGAGAAATCATTTAGAGGAAGATAAGTGTGTCGGAAGATAATGGCTTCACAGGTTGAACATGGTGAAGAAACACTGGCTCCTGCGACTGAAGCTGATGAAACACAGCAACAACCTGAGAAATCCAGGTGCGTGCATGTTTATGTGTTGTGTTTGCTTAGATGCTAGCACAAATGTGGCGTGCAACGTGTATGAATTTGAATGTGTGGTTGCGCGCGTGAATGCCATGCCTGTTTTTGTAGGTATATGTGTGATTGCATGTACATATCTGCCTGCCAAAGATCTCACTTTCTTTGTCTTTCATGTCAGGCATCTCGGTCTTGGTGACAGCATTTCACATTGAGGTGGCATGTCTCGGAAAACAAAACTAAGACGGCTAAATATTTCCGGTAAATACTTTGTCTTAGCATGTTTAGGCAAATTAATGACAAAAATTAATTGCTGTTCATTTGTGTGCATGCAAAATTATTGATTATATATCCTACACGTACATTTCTATTTTACCGTCACTTATGCTTAAACTTAAGCCCAAAAATGACACAAACCAGTGTCAGGGACTGTGTAGATCACCTGGAGATTCAAATTGTAGCTGTGAAAGTACTAAATCCTTCAAAATGTCTTTTAAAACTTTCCAAGTGTTCTCTGTACCCTGACCAAAACAAAACACGATGACAGGTGCCAGTTTACGACATCCCTCTCTTTATCTCAGAGTCTCCTCAATTTCCCCCGACAGAGAGAGAAAAGACAGAGAGAGAGAGAAAGAGAGAGCGCGCGCGCAGGGGACCTGAAGTGTGTTTAGGAGGAAGATGGCTGTCAGTAGCTGTCAATCGTCGGCTTTTTGATGCCATCGTCTTGGCACAGGCCTGTCTGTCTCACAGTGTAACAGCTATCAAAGACTCACTCACAGCAGAGACAGGCGCCAGGGTGGAAACACGAGGAAATCCACACATTCTCTCATTTACACCTGGCATATAAACTTTGTGAAATCTGGGTCTGTGAATTATGATGGATGCTATCATTCTCACCTGGCCTTGAAGCAATAAATATGTTGAAGTGATTTGGCAGTTTGGAAAAAATATTTTAACTGTGCTTTCATAGTCATAGCACTGCATTCTATTTTATTCTGTTTATTTCAGGACTTTAGGTTGCATGATGCCACTTTCTAGTAAAGCATACTTTATTCATGTATAACTAATGGCTTTATTAATGGTTAATAAATGGTTTAGTAATGCTTTATAGATTAGTAGAGAGCTACAGATTAGTGTTGCCAGGTCCCTTTGTCTGGTGAATATTCTCCTCGCCTTCTCTTTTTAGCTGTCTCTTTATGTCATCATGCTGCCTTATTAGAAAGTCATTAATCAAGAGTCATAATACAATCAGTTGATAATCAGCCATGATGTATGCAGTTATAAATGTTTGTCTGAATCATGAATCATTCATAGGGTACTTCCACTACAATTTGTTCATAATTGTTTAACCAAACAGTCCGATAAATGTTGATAATATTCATATTCATTCATATGTTACAAATAATATTAAAAGTAATTATAATAGGTATTCAAATAGCTGTTTGACAAAGAGGGGTGGTGGCGGTGGAAAAAATAACATTAAAAAAAAACTGCAGTTATAAATGTTGATACATTCATAATAAATGGATGTTGGTCCAAATTTTCTTAAGTTTTGCAAGTGGTCAAACTGTCCTGGATGATTAATTAAAGAGCTAATTAAACACACAAACTTAAATTAGAGTAGGACACACACTAGCTAAAGAGACTTTCACAATGTTCTTATTAATGTCTTATTGTTGATCTATAAAGCATTAATAAATTCCTAACTACTAGCTACTGAACCACATGGACAGGGGTAATTGTGAAACTAGTCTTGAAACACACGATATTGCTATTACATTGCTGATATTTGTGGAATAAAACATGTCTCCAGTACAAACAACACTCCTAATGGTCTGATTTGTTTGCTTTCCTTTGGTCAATTTTAGTAGCTCTTAGACTACAAAAGACAAATCATTCTGCAGTACATGTTTGACTGGTTAGTCATGCATCAAAAGCACTTCAGCAGGTGAAACATTTCAACAGAAAACAGTACAGCTGTATATTTCCAATGGTCGATATTGTGATCGATTGGGCGGTGATCTATTTAAAGAAAATCCTGCTGGTTGCTTTTTTATTTTCCTATTACTGCTGGCTGCTACAGAACATTTTGAAGAGTGCATGTCAGTGCACACTGCTTTGGTGATAACATCAATCTGTCCTGCTGTCCTTGGTTGACTGTCTGCTTTTCTTCCTGTCTGAAACAGATCACTTACATGGCCTACAGTTCTCACACCACACCTCTTTATTGGTCCAAGACAGCATCAGGATGACTGTGTCCAGATGACCAGATCACCACTGGACAGGCAGAGGAGGAGACACTGGCTCCTTCTGCCTAACCTGTATGTTTTGTTTGGTTTGTGTCTTGCTTCACTCTGTCTGTTTGGCAGGTACACATGCAGACAGATCAACTAAATATGACAGGATCCCTGCTCAAGCACACAGCTCAATCTCTGTTCTGTGCCTGTAGTGTGCAGCTGCCTTCGGGAAGTCCTGTCAGCGCTTACCATTTGGCCTTGAACCTGTGCTAAACTATTGAGTTCATCATGCATAAAACATTAAAGATGTACATCCAAAAGGCTGTGGCTGCCTGTTTATTGGCACTCAAAGCTCCATAAACCATTTTCATCCCTTGCAGGATGAGACACACATGCTCTGCAGTCCTATTGATGGCGTTTAACACAGAATATAAACCATAAAACACAATAATAAACATAAGCGGAGCAAATAAATCAGATTCATAATAACCCCGAGGTGGGATTTGTGTAAGCAAAGATAGAGTCTTTGTGCAAATTGATGGTACAAGCTCTATCAAAGCACCAGTGAGACACTAATATAGTCTTATAAACACACGGGCAACACTTTAAAGTAGCTTCATCTCTCCTCTTTGGCTGGCCTAAGTGCTTAAATAATGTATTGCTTTCATAAGTGTGCAACTTTGCAGCACTTTCTTTGGCGGAAATATGTCTCCATCCTTTGGGTGGTGTGATTAAGAATAAAATACAAGGAGCATTACTATGGAATAAATTCAAAAAGCGTTAGCCGCGCTGAGTTGAGCAGCAGCAGCAGCAGCAGCAGCAGCAGCAGCAGCAGCAGCAGCTCTCTCTGACAACGGCAGGGCGCTCTAGAGGTATCCATCACTCGCACACACTGTCCCCCTGGCACCCAAGCTAATGTATCACCTCTGGATTACAGTAATATCTGTCTGATGGATGTTTTCTGAGTGGAGCGGGCCACGTGTACCCCAGACGGGAGCCTCAGTCGCTGGGTGTAGCTCTGAGGAGATGGGGCCTCTGCTCCTGGAGGTCTATTATACTTCTATCCTCTTCCTCTCCTGAGCCCAAGTCCTGAATCCTACACCTCCTCCCAGTTCATTCTTCTTTCTCTCCCCATTCTTCAGCTATTTGTGTGTGTACGTACATGCATGCACGCCTGCTCGCATGTGTTAGTCACAGGTCTCCACTGAGAGGCCGACTGCCATCCTGGGGCGATGCCTGGGTTCATCCAGTCAACTTTACTGCCTTCATTTGGCCTGATGAATGGCTAGCTGCCTTATCAGTCCCTCTGCCTGCAATCTCAAGTGGTTCCCTGGAGCCTCACACCGCCTGCAGCTTCGGCCACTCTCTTCTGCACGTGCTCTTTTTTTTTGGCCTCTTTCACATATACACCACACATTCAGGGACACAGCAAACAGAGGTGCACAATTAAACACAGCTAATACATTTCTAGATGTAGAGTTCAGAAAACAACATGCACATGAGCAAAAACAATGCACCAATTGTGGCAGCCAAAAAGCTCTGCAGAGCCCAAACACACAAACACACACACACACACAGTTACACAAGCATACGCACACATCAGCTAGCAAATCCATCATCTTTATTTCTTCCCCAATGTGCTCATATTTTTCTCGTGGCTGCAACATGCTCACAAAAATATTTATTTTTGCTGATTTTTCTTGAGGAAACACAAAAGAAATCACACCTCTCTTTCTCCCTGGCTCATGCCAAAATAATCAATGCTTTCCAGAGAGGGACTTGTGGCGCGACATGCGTGGAGGGAAGGCAGAAGGATGCAGACATAGCTCCAGGGCTCTGGTTGTAGATAATAAGTGAGGAGCAGTCCTTGGGTATGTTTTACAGCTATCAAGACTCATCATATTTGACATGCATTCTGGTGTTTACACAGTCTCCTCCGTAAAATCCTCTCCAGCTACAGAAGGGAACAGGGTGCAGGGAGCACACACAACGCAGCACGTACACATTCTGCACACAGAGGTGCTTAGAAAAGAGGAGCCAGTTGTTGCCTTTGCTTTCTCTCTCTCTCTCTCTCTCTCCTTCTTTTCTCCATGTCCCATCTCTTATCCACGGCACAATTGGCGGCGTTAGCACCTGTCAGCTGACTGACTTCTTGTTCCTGGTGGCTTATGAAAAAATCATGGCTGCTGGGCTTCAGAGGCTGCTTTCCCATCAATATGAATTCACCATGGTCTTCATGCAACATTAGGCCAGGCCCTGTTTTCATACAGCAAGCCACACGCTCCTTCATCTGTAATACACAAGAGGAAATGAAAAGAGTAAATAGTCCTTTTAGAATGTTGCATTCGATCATGGGTGGAACCAAGTCGCCTATGAAAGCGACCAGTATACTCAGCTCTCAAAAGCACATTTGCTTTCCAACCCCAGATATTATGGCACTGTGCTCTGTGTCCCTTATTAGTGTGTCCTCCTTTTACTGTAAATGAAACAGTACAGTTCTCAGCACAGTCCTGCCATGGTTGTCCCCCAATGTTATAATCTAAACAAGCATTTACACGTACAGAGATGTAACTAGGTTCATGTACTTTGGTTTTAGCGCTAAAGCAGTAAGTAATGTGGCCGAGTTAGAAGGTGATGTGTATGCATTATATTCGTACACAATATAATGCATATATATTACAGACCCAACTGAACCAAAGCACCTTCAGCAAAATGACACTGGATGAATAATTGCAGCTGTCTGTTATATGTTGAATTATTCTGTTATTTTTTGCTCATATAAATAAAATGCAATAAAGTAGGTGACTAAGTGTGTAAAACTGTTTCCTGTGTCTCTGTAATTTCTCTAAATCAGTGGTTGGGACCCCCACAAGGGGTCAAGTGATGACTAAAGGAGTAGCAAGAAATAACCAAATTCTGCTACACAAAATGATGGTGATTTTTTTGACTTTTCTCTAATATTTGCTTATTTCCTTTTAGGGTAAAATCACTACTAGACTACAACTATTCACAGCTCATTCCTGTGATGAGAAAGGCTGGGTATCATTTAAAAAATGTATATAGTGCTGATACAATAGCTGAATTACAGAAAAAAAAACAACAACAACTTTTTATGATATTTTAATCTGAGGAATATTATTATTTTTCTGCAAAACCCTTTTTTTGTTTTACAAAAGAAGCCAAACTTCAAAGCCAAACTGTCAAATGTTGTCTGAATACAAGCAACCACACAAGAAATTTGCCTAAAATTTTGATTTAAATCAGGAGTGATCTTTTGAATACTTGGCACTACAGACACAGCTGCTTTGTACCAGAAATGACCAGATACTGGTCTACAGAACTGCAAAAGCCAAATAGTGAAACGGTCAAAGTCTAAAATGTTGGTAAAACACTGTCTCATTTGGCCTTCACTTCACATCTGCTTGCCTGGACCTGCTACAAACCCTCTGCTTTCCTTCATTTCTCTATCTCTCTTAGCCTTTTAAACATGTTGAAAGTCAATTATCTACACCACTTCTCCCTGACATCATCACGCTAATACAAGCTGCTCTTGACCTTATGTTTGTGTGTCTTGAGCGGATAGGAGCGCCGTGCTTCTCCCTGATTGGATTAACTTCAGATGTGGTGTGTGTCCGGGTCTATTACACAGGCTGTGTTGTGATTTCGAACCTCCAGCCCGACCCCCTCCACTCGGCCTCCTCCAGCCACTGTCCCACCCCTCTCCTCCTTTACACCTCCCTGAAGGCCTGCTCTCTCCCTACACGCCAACTCCCAACAGCCCACACACACGAAGCATTGTCACGGACACACACGCACACACACACACACACACACACACACACACACACACACATATGCCTCTGCTCTCCAAACAGTCATATCCCATGTGTCTCCTGCGCAGTGATGGAACGCCTGAAGAAACACTGCAACCCTGCATCCACACCCTCCGTCTCTCTCTGTTCCATTTTTTTTTTTTCGAGTCCAGAGGGGTCATCTCAGACAGAGAGCTTATAATCAACTCAATTAAGTGAGTCTGATCGCCATGGTAAATTGGTCTGGGTTATAACATTATCATTAGTGCCTCAAGTGTGGTCACAATGGGACACAGCAGTCAGATGAGAGTGAGACTAACAGGAAGGGAGGATGTAGTGACTCTGGACAGGAACTGAGGCAAAGATTTGAGTTTGTCTTTGTGGAGATACAAGCAAATAAAGATGAGATAGACTTTCTATACACAATACACTTTAGGAAGCACATGGTGAAGAGGGAAATGGGCAGTTGAAATATTAGTATTCAGTGCAGCTACAAAGAGAGAGCATCCCTTCTCTGACTGACAACCACTGTGAGCTCTACTGTATACATTCCAGTATGTGTATTTCCAATCACACAATAATATATCTGGGAGACCTGCTGGGTTAAAAACCGGTGGTTCACCCAGTAATTGTCTCTGAGGATATGACATTTGTCTTTTTTTTGTGGCTTGCTCAAGGTGTCAACACCTTTCATACACCCAAGATTTTTTTTACTGTGGCTCACGTGCCCTGCAGCGGCCTGTTTGATCTTTTTGAGGACTGTCAACTTAGTGTGTGACTCCATGGAAATTGAATTCTGTATTTATTTACACGCCAGGTTAATAGAATAGATGCCTAGGTGATTTGAAAGTCAAACAACCACACCTGCCATTCATTTCTGTTTTTTTTTTTTCTTTGCCAAAGCAGATCCTGTTTTGTTCTGTGTGGCTTGAATGCACAAAGAGAGGATGATAATGAATTGAATGGCTTATCCTCAACATTCACGCTCCAAAATACACTATGGTTTAATACAGCAGCGATAAATCCAGATTTCCATGATTGAAAAACAGTTTTTGAGAATATTTTGTTACGTCCTCATCTACATTCTGCAAGTCTTCAAGTGGCCTACATAAACTGATACTCTTTGTTTGCACGGGTGTGTGTGTGTGTGTGTGTGTGTGTGTGGAGAGACACTTGGTTGGGTCTTGCACAGCAGCACAGTGGCCCAGTTCGAGTAAAATCAGTGTCAGTGCATCTCTAATCGTGCGTGCTGGTGCACATGCACGTGTGCGAGCCTCTTCCGGAAGCTTTAAACAGACTTGTCATGTTGGGAGACGCTACTGTCAAATGGAGGACAAATCTGAGGATGTCAATTGAATGCCGAGAAACGTCTGTCAGACGGCTTGACGTTGGTCTCTCCATTGTGATTAGCATCACTTAATATTCATGCGCGCTTATCTGACTGCTAAGACTGTGCCAAGCTGACTGCTGTTATTAGAGTGCATCACAAGCGGGCTCCCTGTGATAAACATACGGATGATGTAACAGCCATTTGGCATTACAAGCATGTCAATATGTGTACTCTGTGATGGTGTCACAGGTCAATTCAACAAGGGGAAAGTGATATTACCTCCCAGACAAGGGAGTGAAGGCCTTACTCTCTTTGTGCCATGAGCATGTGTTTGCATGGAGCAGACTGTGGATTAGCTAAACAACACTGCCACTTGCTGTTCAGATTTAGGTACTAAACAACAAAATAAAGGGAAAATGCAGCTAAAACACATTTGGGTGTATTGAAAGGCCTAAAAAGTAAAATATTTAATTGTGATGAAAGAGGGATTTTGTTTTTCTACCTAATACTTGAAACAGACCAGCACATAAGTTTAAATGTGTCTCGCTTTAAATCAACTCCATGCTTACATTTTTTCTCTGAATGTTTTGCAAAATTTAAAGGTCTTTTTCAGATGTACAGTGTGCTCCCTCCTGTACGCTAAATGCATCAAAACAGGAACCTCTTGAATTATTTTGTTTCATATTAGCAGTTGTATATGTCAGTTTTGTTTTCTTGTTTCTCCACCACACAGTTTTTTCTACCTCCGAGAGAGTGTGTGAATGTGTATCATTGTGGCACTCTGACAGTCACGGCCGGGAGGAGGAACAGTGGTGTGCTCGCTGCAGATGGCAGCACACATTTTTTCATTCCTTAAACAGACACAAAAAGCAGCTGAGGGACCAGGGCCTGTCTGTAGAATGTGCTGGGGAAGAGTAGGTACTTGGCACAAGTAGCAGAAACAATTAGCGTCACATAAGCAGAGGCCCGAAGCAGCGGGAGTGAGAGAGAAAGAAAGAGGGAGAGAGGATGGTGGAAAAAACACGGCATCTCATTTTCACTGAGAGGACCTTAGCAGAGCTGTGTGCACACTGTGAGACATCCCCTTCCTCTCCTCGTCACAACTCGAACATTTTTTTTAGAGACAGTTTGTGTCATGGCTCATTTAATTGATGTGTTCTTGTCGGCGGCGTGTTTTTGTTTGTATCTGTGCATTCTTAATTGGGGAATAGACAGAGGAAGCTCTGTGTCCTTGGGGAGACCTCACATCCCACTCACATCCCCAAAATTCCTTTTTGAACATTCCTGGCTACCATCTTCCCTGTTTCCGTTTTGAGGTTGCAGCATGAGGTGATTGAAAGTATGGAACCAGTCTTCGCCTGCTTGACAGATAAGTTTAGGGAAAATCTTAAAATTGCTCAGTGTTTCAAAACAATCACTCATGGAAGGAGAATCAGGAAACACACTTCCTTTCTAATGCGGGTTAATATGACATGATCTGATGTAAGAATATTGGAGGAAGCTCATGAGGGTCACCTTTAGAAGGCTGAATTACTCTTTAAATATTTCATTTTCAAGGTGAACTATCACACAACAATGTAGATGAGTAGAAATAGGCTTAATGATCGTGTTGCAAGACATATAGCTCAAAAAGGTTAAAGTAGAGCCTGGTCACCAAAACCATCCCCTGATAAAGTCCACAAGAGTCAGACAGCCAATCGCTGACACTACTGTAAATGTGTTGTACTTGGATTTTTTTCTAATCAAAAGAATAATATTTACTTTTTTTTTAAACACATCTTCCAAGCCACACAATACCAACCTTGACAGGTTCCTGCAAATGTTGTATATTGTATTGTATATTTTACTGATTTCTACCAATGTTATATTCAAAAAGGTAACTCCTTTTAAGTCAAAATGAAAAACAAAAGTAGGAAGTGATACTTGGATGACAAGAATAAAACACAAATCAGGTGTTCCTGATGATCAGGTGGGCTACTATCCACAGTAAAAGAGATGGATTACGCCAAAAATTCATGGTAAATTGCTTTGTTGTTGTTTGTTTGCTTTAAAAATTCTTTATTACTGTGGCTACAATTAAAAAAAACAACCAACAGGTATTGACCACAGGTGTGCCTCAGGGTCAAACAGTCACACACAGACATAAGAATTTGTGCAGCAACATTTAATTCTCTTATTACACCTGTACCCAAAAATGTGAACTCTGAAACTAGTAGAGCAGGACAGGGATTATTTTGCCCCATCCTAATCATCCAGACTCTCAGGGTTCTCGGAAGTTTATACTTCATTTAGGACATTGCGTCACAGACGTGATATTGTGTAGTGAAGCCATGGGCTGTTTGCTGGCTGATGACAAGCCAGAACCAGTGGAGATTTAGTCAACAGGGGTGCATTTCCAATGTAGGCCCCAAAGTATGATAATAACACAATTAGTGCATTTTTGCTAAAAAAAAAAAAAAAAAAAAAAGAAAAAGAAAAAAAGAAAAGAAATTCACCTTCACTCTTAAATCACATCATGGAGATGTGAAAGCAAACTCAAATGCAACAAACCAAAAGTTGGGGAATATTATCAGCCTTAACCATTGATCATATGCCGCAGGATAAATATGTACTTCAGTCAGCACTACTGTTGTTTTCTAAGTAAATTTTTCAATGACTCTGCTTGTAAGAGAAGTAATCTGCTACTATATGACTGTTGTTCGACTCAAAGAAATTAGCACCAGTCTCAGCTCAAGGCACTGTATGTCTTAGAGCAAGGGTTCTTAAAGTGGGGTCCAGGGACCCCCAGGGGTCCTTGAGGGTGTTCCAGGGGGTCCCCAGCAAAAAGGGCAATAATTAATTTTCACTATAATTCCAACCATAAGTAATGCAATGACAGAATATATGACTATTTTGGTCATGGTTTCATACACTTTCTGTAATAAAACATTTTAAAGCAAAAATCTTATCAGATGGGGGTCTGTGGTCTAATTTGTGTCATTTTAGGGGTCCGTGATGTGAAAAATTTTGAGAGCCACTGTCTTAGAGCTCATGCAGCTGTAGTGTCTCTATGTAGTTCGCTCCCTCCATAGGTGTTACATTTCTGTGCAACTGTCTTAAACTCAGTTCTTCTTGCAAAGCCCTGGCTTTGATTTCAGTATCACTGCTCAACTTATTTCACCGGCTTCTTAATTTCCTGTAGTTTTTATTGCTGTTGCTGTCAGTTTGACAGGATTAAGTGTGCATGATGACCTCTGTCTCTAAAGCAGTGTGTCCAGTTTTATATCAAACATATGAGAGCATGGAAACCTCAGTGGTCTTAAGCGTTTCTTCTTTTGTAGATGGCTATGATTGGTCGTTGTGTTAAAAGTCATTTCAAACAATCTGAAAACATGTCCATGTACTTCTATAGCTAAGGCTCCTGCTGTATTTGAACAAACTTTTGTTTTGCCTCATATTTGTTGACCTTCAGACTGCACATAATGGTTTAAATGGTTTGTCCACACACCTGCCTTTGAAATATAACACCAGTGCTGGTCCACATACTATAATAAGCATCAGCTGAGACTATGGACTCATACCATCACTCACAACCTGCTCAGCTCCTCCTCACCTGTTTTACAAATTCAAATGTTGGACATTTAAATGACTTCCTGTGACCCAAGACAACTCAGTCAATGCTTGTGAACACACAGCACGTCTCACTAAGTATGGAACTGCTTTTCATACAACCCAGTATTTAACTTTTGGTGATCTTGCATATTTTGGTTAATTTATCTCTGATTTCTGCACATTTCTGCACATTATCATTTCTGGGATCAAAGGAATAACATAAATTCTTAGTTCAATGGCTCTTTAATGCTGACGACTTTTGTCCGTTTTGCGGTGAAACTACATAGCCATTTCCACAGCCATACCTTTAAGAGGAAACAAGTTTTCTTGTGAGTTCAGCAAAATGCTGGACAAAGACATTGCTGTAATTCACCATTTTCCCACTAGGAGGCAGTGTTGGAAGGCACAAAATGTAACTGCCACGACTTCAGTGAAGTGTTGGTTCATGTAATTTTCTTCACTATTTCATGAAAATAAATTAGACATATCTATTTGGGCCCCAAACACTCATGATGTCTCATGATGATTTATGCACTCTGCCAGCATAAATTTGGGACTAATTTTGGATGCTTTATAAAGCTTTTATGAACAGAGAAAGAGTGTGGTAGTCTTGCTTCATTGAGTTGAAATCATTCAAAAGTAAAATTGTGCTATTTTTACCACTTTGAAGAAAGCCCTTCAGAGTTATTATCCACTTATACTCACAGTGCTGTAGCTCATCTGACATCAAACAAAACCTCTTTCAAGTTTCCAGCTTCTTTGAAAGCACAGCTGCTAGCTTATTCTCTCAGGTTCCTGGTTGCAGTTTGTTATTTTTTTTCTTTTTTATGATCACATTTAAAAACAAACTGCAGCTGGATAAACTTGCAAATGACCAAGTATGGTGGAATTTTCACAGTGAGGGAAATGCTGCCTTGTTAAATACATGAAAATTTGAAACACATGACAAATGAACTGCACTGATATACAGTACTTAGATATAGTGTATACTCAGGAAGTGTGTCAGAACAACACACACAGATAAAATAGTTTGAACATGTGCTTGTTTGGATTGCAAAATAACCAACAGACAATCTGCAGATTTTTTAAAGACTTTTCCCAGAGAACTCTACTGTGATTTTCATCTATTTAAACTTATTGTAACTAAATTTTAACACTTGCATAGATGTATTTTGTTTTTTAACTTCTCTAAATTCCTAAAGAAATCAACTTAAAAGAAGTCCCTATCTTTGCAAGATGATTAAAAAATCAAGAGGTTTAGCCTCCCATTCAAAGGTTAAGTACAACAAACACAGACTGTTTGATGTCCCTTCCAGTACAAATAGAGCTGACACTCAGAGAGAGAGATTCACTGGGCTCAAACAACCAACCATTCAACTTTTTCTTTAACTAAACCCAGAGCAGAGCACATACAGCAATGGCAGCAGATATTAAAATGCTCTTTTGCTTTGGACTTGCTGTTGTACTAACAGGTATGAGATGATGCATGGATGAAGTTCTGTGTATAATCTGGTAGGTGACAGAGATTTCTTGTAATAGTATTCTGTTTCTTGTCGGTCAGGTGTGGGAAAGTCTGCGCTTATTGGGAAGAGCCACAGCGATGGAAAGGACGATGTCCTGCTGCAGTATGTTGTTAACAACTCACTGAGGGAGCATCCAGTCCTCACCAAACTCAAACTGGTAAGGGATATAAAGAACCAGCAAGCTGTCATATATTTGTGTCTCATTTGGAGGTGGAGATGATAATTTAAACACTTTCATATCACATTAATTGTTGTAACATTGCTTTTTTACTTGCCGCAGCAATACAGCTGGACTGTTTGCAAGTGGTTCAGAATAATGCTGCTCTGCTTCTGAAAGATTTAAACAAATGAACCCATGTGTTCCTGGTCAAATTTTAAATTCATTGTAGGATTCTTTCGATTACCTTTGGCTTAGTATGGTCAGGTACTTGCCAACGTTAAGCAACATGCTGAAGCAACCAGAAAGATTTAGGTCAGAGATGAAGGTTACAAACTAAAGGTGATTGTGCCTTTTGAGTAGAGCTTGACCAATATATTGGTCAGCTGATAGTATTGGCCGATATCGGCCTATTACAGATATATCGGTATCAGCATATATGTTGTCTGATATGAGCCAATATTTAAAAAATGCTTTGTTTTTTTAAGTTATTTAAGCAGCATCTTATGTATATTTGATCCTTTTTCTTAAGTCAAGCTTAATATATATGTACATATGTTTTTTTATTTATAGTAATTTACAATTATTAAATTCCCAGTGAAGTTTACTGTTTCAGTGCACTGGTGTCATTTTATACAATAAAGTTTACTGTTAAATTGTAAAATATACTGCCCCCATTACATATCTTTGTCACATTCACATTTGAGGGATCATTGCAAAAAATGTGTATTTATATTTATGTATATATAAGATTATCGGCTGATATATCGATATCAGAATTTTTTTACTCCCTAATATTGGTATTGGCATCGGCCCCAAAAATCCAGGCCCTACTTTTAAATTGTAACTTCTAAACTCTGGATCTCACTGCCACTGTATTAAACATTTGTAGACATCTGCATTTATTTAGTTTCTAGTTTTGCTTTTGTTTCTGCTTTTGTGTAATTTTTTAAGTCTTTACTTTTTATACAGCTACTAACTTATCAGGAATATATAATTACTACAATACATGATTTCAGAGCCTGAGTAGCAGTACAATCTTTGGCCACTAGAGGGCACAACAGTGCCAGAGGAGACTACACAGCTCCATGACGAGATCACCTCCAGCACCAAGAGAAATATGTTGTTTATCCCTGTCGCGATAGAATATAATGATATATTTTACATGATTGTTAATTTTCATTTTAGAGAACCCTTGAGGATGAGTGGAATAGAATGATGGTTGCCATTGAACAGGCCCAGTTAATGGCAAATCTTATTAGACTCATCAATGCAACTAAAGCTATTGAAATTGGTAAGACTATGTCAGGCACACACACACACACATTGAATGGAAAACTGTAGCAGTAAAGAAAAGCTGACATAACTGGAAATTTAGAAGCAACCATATAATTGTGAAATTAAACCACTGCTGATTATGTAATGTTGAAAATTAAATACCACTGACTTTATAGCACTGAAATGTTTCACCCTGAAAGGCAATGATCTGATTCTATTTAGTCTCTCTTTGAATTTACAACTTTTCTCTGCTCCCATAGAAACTTCTCTAATTTTTTAACCATCTTTAAATGACTAAAACTATTAATCTAAAGTGATTAATACTCTATTTATTCTGCAGGGATGTACACGGGGTATAATGCACTGAGCATGGCTTTGGCCATGCCAGAGAGTGGACATGTGGTGGCTTGTGAAATATCAGAGACCTATATCGACATTGCCAAACCATTTTTTAAAGAGGTGAGAAAAAGTACAAAGATTGACATATATTCAATCATCCATTAAAAAGTTGTCTACACAAGAAAAAAGAAAATATGTTAAGATGTTAAAATTGTTAAAACTTGTTTGTTAAAATTTCGATTTGTTCAAGAAATCTTGAAAAACTCCATAATAAATATATTACACAACTAAATAATTTCCAGTTCTTTGTACTTATACAACATTTGATTGATTGTTGCTTCTGTCAGAGCAAAATTGTGCTGCAGACAGCATACTGTATATCCACCTTCTGTCAGTATGTCTTCAATGCTGTGAGCCTGAGAGTAAAAAGGTGCCTGCTCAGTCACGTAAAGATGCAAAGCCAAGCAATCAATCAATCAATCAGTTTTTGCCTTACCTAACATCCTTTAAAAAACAACAAAAACAATTAAGAAAAAAAGAAAAACTACTTAAAAACCTTGCACAACACTCTATTCACACAATGTAACCTTCTGTATAGGCTGGGGTTGAAAGTAAGATAGACATACGGCAGCAACCTGCATTGGACACACTGAGTAAGTGCTTTTATAAATCTCAGTCATGATTTCTGATTAAAAAGAAATTGACTCACTCATTTTTGCAATTTAATTATCATCTCCTTTCATCAGATGAACTGATTGCAGCCGGCGAAGCTGGAACATATGACTTTGTGTTCATCGATGCTGATAAATTGAACTATGACAACTACTATGAGAAGTCCCTTGAGCTCATACGAAAAGGGGGTATTATTGCAATTGACAATGTAAGTACACCTCACACAGGTAGGTTGTGTTAGAGAACATATGCTGTGTTATTCAGAGGTGTTTGACTGCTCTGTTACTATTTGAAGGTGCTGTGGAGCGGAAAGGTTGTGAATCCTGCTGCTGATGACCACACCTCCCAGGCTCTGGATGCACTCAATAAGAAGCTGCACAAGGACGAGAGGATTGATCTGAGCATGCTCACTGTGGGTGATGGGCTGACCATAGCCATTAAACGATAAAATCACAAGATTAAAAAAAAGTTACATGTTTGTTATAATGGTGCATTAGTTTTGATATTGAATATAAGCTTAGAATGTCATATGTGGATTATATTGCCTTCTGTATTTTTTGTCAGCTACAACAATCATCCAAGGAATGCTTTTTCAACTGCAGATTAAACATTAAAACAGCTTCCTCTTATCACTGTGTTGAATGTCTTCACAAGGACAGCAATCATAAAAGTGCTAAATAAAACAAATATACCATTTCAAGCATCAAAAATGCCCCAAATCAATAAATACCTGTGCATCTCAGGATCAGATAAACATAAAAAATAGTAGTTTTCTTGTTATTGTAACAGAACATGAAACATCTCATTTTGTTTACAGGCTGATATGATCAGCTCTTTTTGTGGCTACATTACTGTAACCACAACATCTCACACATCAAAAAACAAATATGATGTATGGGGAATAAAGCTGAAAACAACTCAAGACTAAATCTTTTAAAGACGCTACAGTTAAGCTCTTTATAGGAAGATGAACACAGAAGCCTTTGCATATGTTATTTCACAGTTGAGTGTTTTTAATTGTTGTGATCTTTAGTTTTTAATATACATTACGCTTTTTATGTACCATTTTACAGCTGGGTCTGAAATACTGTAACATTCCACTTGAATTACACTATGGCAAGGATGTTTTACATTCTTGCTCTATTACTAGCTGAAGGCAAGCAGCTCACATTCAAGGAGTCCATGTCTTTAAAAACAAGGGCATGATTCAAGTCTACACTGGCCTGAGGTGTTACAGTTTATTAGTACAGACACATGTAAATACACATAGAAAGCCTTCACAACATGAGTGTTGTATGAAATGTAAGTTTTGATTTACAAGTGTAATTAGCAGTAGGGCAAAATGAAGCATAATTTTATGCTTTCAAAGACCATGTAATCAGAGAACATTACACAGTACAGTTAGACAGTAAAATCTTGAATAACAATCATATTTCATGTGTTATACCAATGTTCTTAAATTAATTGAAAATTACAGAATATACATGCTAGCATTAAATTAGAAGATAAACAAATGTGGTGGAAGAAGTATTTAGATCATTTAATTAAAATAAAAGTAGCAATACTCTATGACAAGTGAAAGTACTGCATTCTAAAGTTAAGTCAGCACAAAAGTATTATCAGCGAAATGTACTAAAAGTAAAAGTATCAAAGGTAAAAGTACTGATTGTGCAGAACAGCCCCTGTAAGTGTTTTACATTATACATAATTTTATTGAATTATTATTGCTGATGCACTAATATGTAAACAGCATTATAACATTGTAGTTGGTCAAAAAAGAGCTCATTTTTACTACATAAAGTTTGGTTCTTTACTCAATAATGCATCATATTTTAAGCTGTTTGCATGTAAAACCTGAAAATGCAAAGTAACTAGCCACTCTAGCTGTAATACACTCACCAGCCACTTTATTAGGTTCACCTGTGCAATCCAATACAACAGCTCTGCCATAAATTGTACATTTACAAAGCTTATACATTTTCAGTTTTTGCTGACATTGTCTGAAAGGTGATAATTCTGCTTTATGTTTATTATTAAGGTTGTAGTGGGTGGTGGTGGTGTACTGGAGTGCATTATATTGAACAGTGTTCCTAATATTTTGTCCACTCCATTAACATACATGAGGAGGGCAAAATATTAGGAACACTTTTCAATATAATGCACTGTAGTATACCACCACCACCACCTACTACAAGCTCAGTAATAAACATTAAGTAGAATTATCACCTTTCTGACAATGTCAAAAGAAACTGAAAATGTATAAACTTCATAAATGTAGAATTTATGGCAGAGCTATTGGATTGCATTAGATTGCACAGGTGTTCCTAATAAAGTGGTCAGTGGGTGTATACATGTAGTGGAGTAAAAAGTACAGTATTTCCCTCCAAAATGTAGCGAGGTAGAAATAAAGTAGCATATAATGTAAGTAAGTCACAAGTACCTCAGTTTTATAAAAACAAAGTACAGTACAGGAGTAAATGTACTTAGTTACATTTCACCACTGAAAACAAAGAATTATTGTGAAAAACTTTGGAGGGGAGAAAATCGAAGAAGAAGAAGAAGAAGAAGAAGAAGAAGAAGAAGAAGAAGAAGAAGAAGAAGGATTTGAATGAGAAAATGACGTCATCTGCTAAAAGCACTAAAACGGGTTGACTGTGGTCTAGTATTAGAAAAGGGGTTTAATAACAATTAAAACACATGTCACACATTGTTATAATAATAATACAAGAGAGTTAATTGATAATTGTTGACATACAGCCAGCTCATCTACGTCACTGCTGTCTGCGACAAAACGTAGTGTAAGCTCTCATTAAACCAGCAGCTGATGCTACACCTTTTCAGCACCGCGGACAGCTCCGTTCTGCATACCGAGCAGATGGCGACGGGTATAAAAAGTCCGCATGGAGCGAATCTGCAGACATTCCCACAGCAGCACACAGCATGAGTCACAGCATGGAGAACAGATTCGACTTTCCGCAGAGAAAAACTCAATCTGAGTATTTACAATATAAATCAAAAAACCTGGAATTCGATACCGGTGTCATGATTAGGGGGACATCCGCGGGTATGGATTTGAGCAGCCCGTTATCTGGAAAGTTCAACGAGAAAGAATTGCTGCATGGCTTGAACGACCGTCTTGCTGGATTCATAGAGAAGGTGCACCAGCTGGAGCACCACAATCACCTGCTGGAGAGTGAAATCGAGGAGATCAAAGGGAAAGCAAAACCCGCATCTTGTTTGGAGCAGGAGTATGGACCAGAGCTCGGAAAATTGAGAGAGCTGATCCAGGACATTACACACCAGAAGCATCAGATTGAAATAGAACATCAGAATTTGGAGGAAGAATTGTCCAAGTTGAGAAGAAAACATGAAAAGGAGGCGCGCAGCAGATCAGACGCAGAGAGCAATATTATGGTCCTGAAGAAGGACATCAGTGACGCGTATCAGGCCAAACTACAGCTTGACAAGAAAGCGCAGTCTCTCGTGGATGAAATCTACTTTCTGAAGACAAACCATGAGGCCGAGGTGAAAGTGATGTTTGACCAAATCCAAAATGCGCAGGTGACCGTCAGGGCGCACGAATTTGGCAGCCCTGGCGTCACTGCGGCACTTCGGGACATCAGGGCACAACTGGAAGGTCATGCCGTGTCCGACGTCCAGCAAGCAGGAGAAACTTTCCGATCTCAGTTTGCAAAATTAACCGAAGAAGCCGAGACCAAGAGAGAGGCGTTAAAAGCGACCCAGCAAGAGATTCAGGAGTACAGGAAGCTCCTGCAGGCCAAGAACATCGAACTGGACTGCGCTAAAGGCACCAGGGAAGCAATGGAAAAGCAACTTCATGACGTCCAGGATCGCCACAAAGAAGAAATAATTCAATACCAGGTAACACTAGATAGAGTGGATTTAAAAAAAAGTTATTTCAGTGTTCAGACCTGCATATCGTATCCAGTAACAAATGTTCTCTCCTCTCTTCCTCCAGAACACAATCAAAGAACTTGAAAATGAGCTCATAAATTGCAAATTTGATATGTCTGGTTATTTGCGGGAGTACCAGGACCTGTTAAATGTGAAGATGGCTTTGGATGTGGAGATACTGTCTTACAGGTAAGCTGCACTAAATCCAGATACAGTAGGCCCAGGAACTCTTCAACAGTTGGTATGGGAAACATTTTTGGGGTGAAAAAATATCAGTTTTCCATAAATTTCCTTGTTGCACAGACATTTCCACTTCTGCTTTCACTGTCATCATCTAGGTATACAGACTATCATAAATTGTGTGTTTAATGGTTAGTGGACTGCAATTATATAGCACCTTTCTAGTCTTCTGACCAATCAAAGTGCTTTACAATACATGACAACATTCACCTATTCACACACACATTCATATGCTGATGGCAGAGGTGTCAACCTGCTTATCAGGATCTAACCTAATGCACATCCACACACACATGTACACACACACACACATACACAAACACACACACACACCAATTTGGGGTTCAGTATCCAGCCCAAGGACACTTGGGACTGGAGGAGCTGGGGATTGAACCACCAATCTTCCAATTAGTGGATGACCTTGCTCTACCTTCTGAGCCACAGCCGCCCATTTAACATTTAAAGTACAATACAATCCACAAGGTACTGGTGGAAGGTTCTGGTGCAAATAACTACAGTGTTGCACTATGGGAATCGTAATTGCAAAAACCAAAAATATACTAATATATCATCTGAATTCTATTTATATAGCCCTAAATCAAAATCACAAATTTGCCTCAAAGGGTTTTACAATCTGAACATCCTTGATTCAGATAAGGAAAAAGTCACCCATGTCTCCTTGTCTCAAGTATTTTCATTAATAAGGATCAAAATAAATATTGTAACAATCTCCTATCTTGCAGGAAACTTCTCTGTGGCGAAGAGGCTCGGCTGTCCACAATGTCGGACACCCAGATCTCGTTGCCCTACATCTACCACCAGTCGCCTGTGTATACCCTCCCTTGCCTCAGTCGGCCTGGAGGCCCACAAAGGCGAGCAGAGCCCCAGTACAAGTTTGTAGAGGAGATCATAACGGAGACCACCAGGGAAATTGAGATGTCAGAATTTGAGGAGACAGGATCAGAGGAGACGGAAATGGGAAAAGATGAGCAGGAGTGTACTAAAAGAGATAGAGGGGGTAGCGAAGAAGAGAAGGATAATAATAAAGATGGTGGAGAGGACAGAGGTGAGCAGGTGTCTGATAGTCAGCAGAATCACGTAGAATCAGAGGAAATTGTTGTGAATGGGGATGGGGAGAGTCCTGGTGAGGTGGATGATGAAGGTGACAAAAGTAAAGAGGAGTCAGAAGAAACAGGAGCAGACAATGAGGACAATGGTGTAGATAAAAATACTCAAAGCAAGGTCGAGTTAATTGACAGCCATAATACAGAAGAAAATGAGCAATATGAAAAAGTAGCTGAAAACACAAAAGAAGAGAAAGAAGATGCAGCAAGAGTGCAAACAGTTCAGAAAGATTTCCCTTCAAAACCAGAGGATTTAAAACTAGAGGTCCCTGTGGAGGAAAAACTTCTGAAAAAATCTGAGGATGATGAAAAAGACGCTGAGAAGGCTGATCTAAAAGATAGTCTGACCCCAGCTCAAGCGAAGAAGCATGTTGATAAGACTTCGATCAAAGAGTCTAAGGAATCAGACAAAATTCTAAGCAGCAGTGTTCAAGTGAAAGATAAGGCTCACACTTTGGCTTCAGAAACAGTTGAGAAAACCACAGATTTTACAGCAGAGCCAAAGAGCACTTTGACCGCAGAGACTGAGGATCTTTCAAAAAATAAGGCTCAAAAAACCTCAAATATACTACCAAAGAGTGAGGGAAAGGAACACAGTCATTCAGAGCCAAAGGAAAACAGTCAATCTGAACCTCTAAAAGATCAGGATAAACTTGCAAAAAGCATTCAAGATGCCAGGGATGATGGCAGTAAGGGCCAAGATAAAGAGCCATTGCTTAAATCTGATGTAAAAAGTCTTCCTGAAGTGGGCGATCAAAAGCCAGACAGTGGTGACAAAATCCAAACAGTCCAAACTATGTTGCCAAAGGAAAAGACAACTGTAACTGCAGAAGTCAAAGAGTTACATCAGAGGGCGACCGAGAGCAGCCAGGTTCAGAAATCAAAGCAGTTTGAAGGCTCAGAGAACATAAATGATCCCCAAGGTGAAACTGAGAAGTCAGAGAAATAAGAAGAAAATATCAAACAGAAGGATATTTGAAGAAGCAAGGATCATTTCCACCTCATATGACATATATGACAGTTGAGGGACATATATCAAATATCAAATAGTGAAGCTAAACACAGCTTAACAGCTTAACCATTGCAGCTGAGTTACAGGTTACATCTGATCCAATCAAAGTCAAGTCATCAGCAGAGCCAAGTGAAGGGAAAGCTCTTCTCTTTAGAAAGACCATTTCAACAGAAGAGAGCATGATTCTTCTAACGTTTGCAACAGCTTTGCCCTTGAACTTTAAATCTTGTCATGTATTCAAATCTTTTGACTCACTACTTCAACTATTGCAATTACGAGAGTAAAAGATGCAGGGTGAATTTTGAATTTGCATCTATATTTATTTGCTTTGGTATGTGCTGACAAATAAACACAATATCAAATGATTCTGTGATTCTACATATTTTGTTGATCGCACCTCACACAGTTATAATGCGAATAAAACTTGCTCATGTTTCTAGCATGGATAACTCAACTGATATCAATATATAAGTCCACTTACTGCAGTTTTGTGGTTTTAACTTTCTATCAAAGTCAATACCAGCATCTCTTACCCTCATGACTCTGTATCCAAATAACCTCCATTCATCAAATCTTGAGACTAACTGAACTGCTGATAGTTTGTCTTCTAAATAAAACAAATGCTGTACATCCATATCAGATCACTGAATCAATTACAATAATAATAATTTAACACGAGCCAAAGGTAATGCTATTCCACACAAATCACAAAAGTTTGACAACTGCATTAAAAGTCAGTACACCAACATTATGCATAATCTCAGTGGGGGCGGTGGAATTATTATACATCTTTTTGCCAAAAATAACTTCTAACACCTGATCTACATGTCAGAACATTGCTTGATTGGCTTCAAAGCAAGTTTCTGAGAATTCTTGACAGTCAAAGCCCCGTGATTCAACCCCAATTTAAAGACCTAAACAACCTCAGAGTATCAGTTTTGACAGAACTGGAGAGGATACGCAAGGAAGGATGTGACAAGCTGTGATTGCTGTCAGTGGGGCCACTATAAAAATATGAATCAATAATTGAAACATACAAGATAAGTGCCAAATTAAAGTAAGAACAAATTCTTGCTTTATGGATGTTTCCACACACAGCAAGAGGGGTCACTGAATGGTTTGTTGAGTATGAAAATGATGTGAACCATATGCTGTGACCTTCACAGTCACCAGATCTCAACTGAGTTTATCATTTGTGGGAGATTTTGGACAGAATGTTTAACATTACTCTTCATCACCTTCATCATCAAAACTATACGAGGAAGTATGGGGCCTCTTAGTACAGTTCCAGAGACTTCAAGGAGCACTGAAGCTGTTTGCTAAGAGACTTCATTTTTGTTTCTCCTTCAATTTGTCAACCATCTGTACAAACAAATTTGACTATTTTTTTTTTTAAAAGATCACAGAAATTCTACTTTGTCACTATGGGACAGTGTAACATTTCTAATTATTACACAAAACGTGTGAAAAATGAGATATACTGAGAACATTTTGTGCTGACAACAGATTTTTAAATGAAATCAGTTTTCATTATGAAGTAGTTAAGCATGTTAGATGTGTTTGCAATGTGAACTCTTGACATGTACCAACAAACACACTGACACATACAACGTGTGACGAACCAAGCAAGTCATTACATGTCTAGTTGTTAGTTGTACTGCATCACCACATAATAAAAATACATTTATGGAGTTCAAAGTCTTTATTGAAAATTTATACATACACATAAGGACCTCCAAGACTTCCTGTGGGCTCTGTCTCCGCCCAGCACAGGGAAGCACTTTTGAGAGTGCACACATGTAACTCTTGGTTACACCTCTTCCGGACATGATAGTTTGGCATTTCTGTGAACAATAATTATGTGCCCCCAGTTGTCTGTTAGTACAGAATGAACAAAACTAATTCTGCTTGGTCGGCCAAGTGTATGGGTTCCTCTCAAACTTACAGACCAAACTTTAAGCAACCCAAAAACTGCCCAGTTTAAGGGAAGGTCACGTGTACAGCTTTAACAGAACATCACAAACCCCGATGGCCGACACAAAACAAAACATAACAGAGCTTTAGCTTGTCCTTGTGTGCATGAACAGGAAGGTTGCAGCAGTTTTTAAATAATAGCACAAATAGTCTAGTGTACTTCACGAGGTTTGCAAATGAAAACTGTTTGGATGACAAAGGAATATCAGATGATCAGTGATTGTAAAAGTCAGAGAGAAGGTAGGACAACGCTCACCACACAAAACCGTCAACTGATGAAAAAAAAACGGAGTGTCTGGGATTATCACAATAAAGCCACACAGAGTTGATGACAGGCAATGGGATTGTATTGATTTCATTATTATTATGGCAGTGCTGGACAGGAACAACGACATGATTTATAAATAATATGCCACCCACTGACTCCTGAATAGATGCAACTACAAAGTAAAAAGCAACAGAGGTAAAATATACCAATGACAAAAGCACCAACTTAAGGTGGTACTCAGTTTGTTGTTGTAGCCTTTGAACCAATCTCTCCAAGATATCCCCTTGCTGGTTGGAAATACATTTTAAGGCCAGATTCTTCTGATATTCCCTAGTCCCTTGCAGTATGACGAAAGTTTAGGCTTCCAGTTCCAAGCCCAGACCCAGCTTGTGGCCTCCAGCGTTGATGTTCTTGCCGTCGACCAGGCCAGACAGGGTGAGTTTCACACCTGCGCAGGAAAGAGGAACCGACATTAGCCATTACATGTGTAAACAAAACATTACTATTCTCAAACACAGGTTAGATTTCTGAGAATGAGAGCTAGCTGGAAACGTAGGCTGTTTAGTGTTGCTATAAATGACTCTATTCTAGGTCAAGTCATTTATAGACCATCTGCTCAAAAGTGAACTGCTGTGTGGGAAGACTAGTGTAGAGCCTACAGTTGTGATACAGGAAATCAACTAAAAACAGAGGTAAATAACTGTAGAACTTCTGTTAACTGACACATTTTGTAAACATCCTTAAGCTTTCCATTAACCTGTAAAACCCAACTTACCTGGTCTAAGAGTCTGGGTGTATCCAACACCAACAAGGCTATTGTTGTTCACTTTAGCCTATGGAAAAAAAACATGACAGTCAGTTGTTGACAATTTACAGTACATTCTTCTTTGGCCTCATCCACTTGAAGTCTTGGCTGCACTACTTACGCTGACAGAGGCATCCTTGTCCAGCTGGTATTTGGCTGCGATGCCGAAGCGTGTGCTGTTGCTACCAGCGGTCCATGCCAGGTTGACTGCTGTCTCCAGCTTGTCGCTCACCTTCTGGTAAATGGAGCCTCCAAACTCAGATCCGTCGTTGCTTTAAAGATCATAAGAGACAGAGAGAGATTTCACACAACAAGAAACACAAACAATGGGATTTCTGACTAAACAGGTTTTTATTGCAGTCTTCAATAGCTGTTTAGTTTTATTTGCAGAATATTGCTCTTCCCCGGGCTGCGCATGAAATCTGAAAAAAAAACAAAAAAACAACCTGCCATTCTGCTGGATTTTGCTAACAATGACAATAAGCACATTTGAATTGCACTTTTAAGTTGGTAATCAATAGCTTCAAAACCAACTGGCCTTGCTGACATTTTTTTGAGCTCAGCAACAGACAATTTTGTGCAAATAAAAAAGTGTCAGTGACAGAATAACACCGCATATTTTACTGGTACAGTACAATGTTTAAATGTGTCCATTGCCTTCCCTCTGGCTTAATTACAGACATACAATAAAATACAGGCCCTATTATTTATTGGGTTGCCTTATTTATTCAGTTTGGTGCACGTAACTAAGCTAAAGCTATTGTATTCTCTCACCTGTATTCATGTTTTGTGAGCATTTGGCACAAGTAAATAAATTCTATGTTGAACAAGAAGCTGCTCTGCGACATTTTTGCTTCCGGATGTTAAAAAGGTCCTATGGTTGTTTGATCTTTGAGTCACAATGGGGAATGCATCACCTTAGCAACCTGAGCTTTGTGTATTTGTTTTTTTTTTTTAATTACGTTTTGGTCGTTTCATTCTTGTTCTTCGTGGCCTTTGATACATTTGAATATAATACTAAAAATACCATGTTACCTCATGTTTTTGGTAACTTCAGGCACTGTACAATACATCACATGCATAGGTATTTGTAGATTATAAAGGACTTTCTAGATCAAGATAAAATTTAGGTTTGTGCCTCTGAATTACTGAACTGAAAAGGTCCAACTAGATGGTACAAATCCAAACTTTATTTGGAAAGTTTTCTACTTACACATTGGTATGCAACTGGAAGTCTCCTGTCTTGTAGCCAATAGCAAAGTTGTTCTGGGTCATCTTGGATTTGGCAGTGTCAAAGGTCATCTGGTAACCGGCGAGCCAACCCTCGTAGCCGACGACAGCAGCTCCGTGGATGGTGGGGCCAGCGAAGTCAAAGTCGACATCACAGCCCAGGTTAACATACTCGCGCTTGTAGGCGGTCTTAACTTTGCCGCTCTTCTTGCTGTTGATGACAAATATGGCTTTGGTCAATCGTAAAGTGAAAGCTCGTTTAGAGCTGCAACAATTAATCAATTAATCAATTGACAGAAAATTAATCTGCAAGTATTTTGATAATTGATTAATTGTTTGAGTCATTTTTTAAGCAAAATATGTCAAATATTCGCTGGTTTCAGCTTCTCAAATGTGAAGAATGCGTTTCTTTGTCAAATGACAGTAAACTGAATATCTTTGGGTTTTGGGCTGAAGATGTCACACCTTGGACTCTGGAAAATTAGTCATATTTCACTATTTTCTAACATTTTATAGACCAAACGAATAATCGAGGAAATAGTCAGCAGATTACTTTATCAATAACAAAAATAATTGTTAGCTGCAGCCCTAATCCCGAACAAGTCAGGTTAGCTATTAAAAAAATAATTTGTACAAGGGATAAGTTACATTTCCTTCAGTACGCCATTAGTCCATTTAACATGCTACTACAAAGCCTTTAAATGAACAAATCTTGACAGGTTACCTGGTGGAAATGGATATAAAAAAATCTTTTGCGAAACATCTTACGTAAATGCAATAAAAACACAAATGATCTCAATGCTC
The DNA here is from genome assembly GCF_910596095.1 of Thunnus maccoyii. Classification (NCBI taxonomy): domain Eukaryota; kingdom Metazoa; phylum Chordata; class Actinopteri; order Scombriformes; family Scombridae; genus Thunnus; species Thunnus maccoyii. The sequence goes on along the minus strand of NC_056546.1, from coordinate 14,605,998 downwards.
CAAATCCAAATTGTGACTGTAAATCACCTGATTGCAATTCAGTCAGTATGAGATAACATATAGTCTACAGCCAAGGTTTTACGATCCCCGAGATAATTCCACACCTTGGCTCTCTACCAGCTGTCAGCTTGAGTAACCACCACGATGAGAATCTCTTTTTTTTATTTTTTATTTTTAACCGGCATTTGGCTTGATGCTGGTGTTTTATTTCCCAGTCTTAGCATGACATTGTAGCTTCGAACATGCTGTCTCAATGTAGTCACATAACTCCACCCTCACAAACCACCCCGCACTCAACATGAGGACAAGCTTCCTATAGGCTGTGTGCCATACTCCTCAAGTGATTTACACCTCACAGAAAGCAAAATACACAGGATTGCCTGAGCATGTGGGCACGCTAGTAAGGCAGATTTCTATTCCTCCAAGAAAAAAAAACTGTAATAACTCAAGCAAACAAAGGTGAAAAACATGACAGCAAATCATAGTCATGTATTACAACAGAGTTGCTCCATATGGGGACAGGGGTCAGATGGCCTGCAACGACACTTGTCAGAAGCATGTGCAGCACAGATCAGGTTGCCACTACTAGTCTTGTAGAGAGGCAGCAGCCAGAGTAAACTACATTTGTTAAAGGTGCAGTGTGTAGAATTTAGTGGCATCTAGTGGAACGAACTTTGCAGAAATGGAATATAATATTCATATGTTTTAATTAGTGTATAATCCCTTAAAAAATAGGAATCGTTGTGTTTTCATTAGCTTACAATGAGCTCTTTATATCTAAATAGGGAGTGGGTCCCCTTCCATGGAGGCCACCATGTTTCTACAACGCACAACAGACAAACCAAACACTGACTCTAGAGAAGGCCTTTCACCTTTTTCACATCCACCATAGGTTTTCCTACACGGGGGGGGGGGGGGGTTTCAGTTGGTTGCAATCTGCAACCTCACCACTAGATGCTCCTAAATCCTACACACTGGTCCTTTAAGTATGTTGACCAGTGAGTTCAAATTAAATTTTCATCAAACATTTGCAGTATATTCTAAGAAGTAAATCTCATGTTTTATGTAACAAATCATCTTACCCAGTGTTCGGTGAGAAGGTTGTGTCAAAAGTCAACTTCAGTCCCTTGGCAATCTGTGAGAATCAATTACAAACCATTTGACATAAGAAAGAAAATGTTGAGAAGACAATTTTGGCTATTATGTTGAAAATGTTTGAATATTTTCCTCACTTGATCTTCAACTGTGATTTCTGTTCCCAGGGTGTTGTCAGTGTTCCACTTCTCAGTGAAGGTCAGGCCATATTCTGACCTCTTGTATTTAGTTTCCAGGCTGCCTGCAACTTTGCTGGTATCAGTGTTGGAGGAACCAGATGTTTTGAATTCCTGCAGGAGACAATTTTAGAGAAATGACAATGACAAGAAAAATGTAAAGACAAATTACAAAGAAACTGGTTCTTTCAATGTTCTCTCATTATATTTACAACATTGGAAACAAAGTGTTCAGGGCAGACTGAAACCTGGGCCTTTGTCTTTTGGAGCTTTTTTACACGACTTTCACCTAAAGGTTTTGAGGTTTGACCATGTTTAACACGGACATCTGACATAACAGTACATAAATGACAGAAAATCACAATAAGCATGTATTCCCTTAAAGTTAAAAACAACAAATATTATTGCCTGTAATCTATAGAACTGGGATGATTCATCAACTAACTACTTACAACACTATCTATAATGGATTAGTTAATTCATCAGGCAACAAATCATAACAGTTGCAGGTTCCAGCTTCTCAAATGTGAGGCTTTACACTTCTATACTTTGTACACAACAAATTGTGATGGATATTTTTCACTCCGTCATATTTTATAGACAAAACAGATAATCATGAAGATGTCAATAGATTAACTGATAATGAAAATAATCTTAATTTGCAGCCCTTAAAATTAACATGGCTGGGTTTTGTTAGATATTAGGTCTGACACGTTCGTGAGGCTGAACTCCATTGTTCTGGGTGATGACTTGCTACCTTTATGGTTGACAATGCCATAGTAAAAAAAAGTAAATCTTTTCAAAACAGAGCCATCACACAGAAGTGTCAAACAAATTTTTGTCACCTAATGAAAAACCTACATCATCTTATGTGACTTTAATGTGCAGTTTCAACACTTTAATGATTATAGATTAAGTTCTAGTTTTGTATTTTTCAGAGAAATTATCTTACCACTCCACTGTCTGACTTCGTCTTGACATCAAGCTTCACCAAGCCAAATCCTGAAAGAAAGAAATATTTTGCTCAAATTATTTCAGAGCTACTCTACAATATCAACTAGACTTGGCAGTACAGACATTTTAACATCACTGCGGTCAAACTGTGAGAAACCATACCATAGCCTTTGTTGAAGATGTCCTTGGCAGACTTGCCCAGATCAGCATATGAGGGAGGCACAGCCATCGTTTCTGTAGACAGAAGAAAAATAATAAATTGTGATTATTCTCCTGATTTAAAATGTATTTCCACTAGACTGTGTACATTTTTAAAGAAAAAATAATAATGACATGGTGATGTTTTAACAGCTGCAATTGCAAGTTCTGACAGTAGAAAATAGTGAGATATCTGAATGGGTGAGTGTTTTTGCATGACGAAAAGAAATAAATTATAGCAAAAGAGATTATAGTGAACAGCCGTAAAGGTAGTGTGTGAATTCTTGCTAATATAGCTGATGCATTTATCCTAAAGAAAAAGAAAACTGATTCACATGTCAACTGCAACAGTATATGGTCCTCCTACAGTTGCCACCACTGCTGAGCAGACAGTTAGGCCTTGCATTATAGGGTTTGACATTTACAACCTATACGAGGCTGCTGCCCTGTGGATGACTGGACACACGGGCCTTCCTCACTGCACAGACTGGCCTGCATCTCCTGTACCAGTCAGCTTTTACTGCAAAACTATGGAAAATACATCCTCTACTGCACATCAAACTCTTCTCTCCTATATGGATCAATTTAACAATCTGAGGGTACAAGTGTTAATCAGTCCACTTTCGAAGTCTTATTTGACAGTGTTGGTTTCACTTTGCATTTCACGCCAGTATTACAGAGCTCCAGGTAGTAACAGCAGCACAAGTGCCTGACAGCCTGTGAACAAGGTTACCGAGGTAGAGGAGCCATTTTGCCGCACTGGTGTACCTAGGTCAGGGCCTGCTTCTTCTTATTTAACTTCTCCACATTAGTTGGCCTGCACGGCCAGGCGTGGCGAGGCACATGCCGGTGCCAATTAGCAGGATGTGTTAATTATCTGTGCTCACTCACACTCCTGTTAACTAGGCCGTAGGGAGGATAACATAATATTCGCTGACATTATACAAGAAAATTATCATTTTTTTTCTTTGGGGTATCTCTGCAGAACATACGCCACTACTTCAGCAACATGATACATGTAACACAACGCAAAGCTGCCCTGTTTTTTATCATGAGATGTGTCAGACGCAGCGTGCCGAGTATAGCTAGCTCAGCTAACTTTGCTAGCCTGCAGAGTACCGGTGTGTGTAAAGCAAAGCTAAATCGCCGGTTTCTCGCATAATTAAGTGGATTAACAGTGTCAAAAAGATTAAAATACGTCTCTTACCGGTAGAAGAAGGGCTAGAGGTACACGAAAAGCGACTTTATTAGAGATGTTCCTCACACCGCACGGCCGAGGGAGGCGTCACCGGTTGGAGGGCGAGCTGAAGGAGACTGCACCGCAACGAAGTCCAGACCTATCACATCTCCGGCGGAGGACCAGGGACGTTCAAGGCTGTGCCTGAGTAGAAAGACTTTTACGTCACACAGTGCATGACTAGACGTCAGGATGAGCAATAAGATATCAGTGTAAAATAACAATGACATTTTAGTCTGATTGAAATAGCTTCCACCACCGTTTTACTCTTAAATAAATAATTTGTTACCATGACAACATGAGTAACAAATCTGTAAACTATATAGTTTTTTTTCCTCTTTTTTTTTGTCTTTATTCATAAACAGAAGTTTTTTGTTTCACAACCCTCTTTCCCTCTTTTTTTGAGTGAATTGAACTCAATGCTTAACTCTCTTATAAATAATAAAAAAGCGACAGGTTCTGAGAATATGACAGAATTTGATGAAACCCCCTGAAGTCAGGTCAATTGCTCTTTACTAATGTCTGACCTTGAGATTTTTATTTATTTAATTAATTTATTATTATTATTATTATTATTATTATTATTATTATTATTATTATTATCATCATCATTTATTTTTCTACTTATTTAGAATATTTATATATCTCTCATTGCACATACACATTTACAATCTAATACTTGATTATGTGGTCAATGTCTTTTTTCTTTTCTTTTTTTTACACAACCAAAGAGTACTGACATGTGTACCAAACATACCTCATTTCTTGGCAGAAATAGATTCCTTACTCACCACTGTTAAATTTCTTAAAAATAAGAAGTCCCACTGCCATCAGACTGTGAGAACAGGAGAACTGTGACAACAGGATAAAACAGCTGTGAGGGCCCAATAAATAGTAATATACAATAAGTAGAAATATAGCTGGCCTTTTTAGATAACACTGCTGCATATTTCATTCATATTTTGTATTCACTACCTCACCTTTATAACATATAAATATATAACTACAGCTACACCTACCAGAGCAATTACTTCTGCACATAGCCTAAGTACTGTAATGTTTATAATGTATATAGATTGAATTCCATTTACTTGACTTCTTATTTTGTTTGCATTTATAACTTCTGGTTTTTATCTGTTTCCTTGTTTTCTACATTGCTGTACCATGTGAATTTCCCCACTGGGGTTCAGTAAAGTCTTATCTTAAGTCCATGCTGGGCTCATATGGTTTATTTTTCTCCATGAATGACTAATGTTGTATTATGACATATCTGATTTTTGCCTCATACGTATGTGCCTTTTGTTTGTTTGTTTGTTTTCCCACTTTTCATCCTCTTGCTGCTTTTATTAACTTTTACAAATCTATTGCCTGTTTGTTTTATTTTTGTTTGTATGCTTGTTTTGATATTTATATCTGACTCTTTTGTTTCTGTGACTCTTGTTTCATGCAATGTTGAGCCTTTTGTCTACCTGTATGTTTGTACTGTTCTGTTCCTATGTTGCAACAAGAAAAGAAAAAAAAAACTTGCCAGGTAAATCAATTTGGATCAACTGTAACTGATGTGTGCACAACTGTAGCGCTGCAACTAATGATTATTTTCATTGTTGATTAATCTGTCGATTGCTTTCTTGATTAATTGATTAGTTGTTTGGTCCAAAAAATGTCACAAAAATGGTGAAAAATGTCGATCACTGTTTCCCAAAGCCCAACAATACAAAGATATGCAGTTTACCATCACAGAACACTAAAGAAACCAGAAAATATTCATATTTGAGAAGCTGGAATCAGATAATTTAGACAGAACCAATTAATTGATTATCAAAATAGTTCCCGATTAATTTAATAGTTGGCAGTTAATCGATTAATCAACTGATCGTTGCAGCTCTTCACAATTGTAAATAAATAAGTATGAAAGCCCATGCCTGATTTTAGGGAATGCTGCAGCCCCTCATTATCCCAGTTGCCTGTGTCCATGAGGAAATTCTGGTGTGATCTGCAGTTGTAGTTCTGCGGCCTACTGTATACTGTTCTGCAAAGGGACAGTAAAATATTTCTTCTGAGTCAAGAGGAGGGTCCAAAGAAAGAAGGTTCAGCCCCCCTTCCCCACACAAATAATTTCCATATAGTCCCTTACCTGGCCTGAAGTTTTGGTCTTGTGCTTAACAGTACAGTATATGTCACTTCCCCTTCAGCCAACCAAATGTCTTTATCTTTTATTTCTTTATCCATCTGATCAGTAATATTTACTGCTAAGTTTTTTTTGTTTGTTTGATGACTTTGTTTTTTGTCATCAGAGATTGATAACTTTCCTGAATGACTTTTGATTGTTGTAACTACACATGAGCAGGACAACCAATGACATCCTTTACACAAGTGTTCACAATACTCACTGACACCTTAATAACTGTAGTTAGGCTGTGAATTCCTGTAACAAGACCAAACAGAGCCTGCTATTTAAGCTAACAATATTTGTCCTTCCTATGACTAGATATTCATATTAACTTTGTTTTACATATTAAGTTATACTTGTCTCCACAATATATTAAATAAAAACATTGTTATCATCTGAAATAACCATCACAATGGTAAGATATCACATACAGTATATTAACAATGAAAGTTGACCCCTGTGACTCACCTGTGAATCCAATGAGGATGAGAAGAAAGTGCAGCAATTTTCTATTTACGCAAGTTAACTGTCACAATCTTTCTTCCTCCTGCTGTAGGGAAGTTGCTTTACACTGGTTAGAAAATATTTAAATATCTATGCAGCTAGAGTGTACTTTCAGAATATAGTTTGAACAATAGACCAGATGCAAGGTGCAGTGGATTCTAAATAAATAAATAAAAGATCAGCGCTCCTGGTGTATGGACAGAAATGTGTTCATTTATTAAAACATGGCAGTAGCAACAAAATGTTTGCCCTGTTAGTTCTATTCTTTATCAATATTCATTATGCTCTGATAATACCCAGAAACACTTGAAAATATTGAATACTTTCTGGTGTCTGTCATCAATCAAACTTTATATCTTTTTCAACCTTTGGATAAGTTCTATGTTGATAGTAGAAACACAGAATTGTGATGCACCTTATCTGAACTATGGAAATCTGTTTACAAATCACTGGAAACTGTATGTTCATTGGTCCCAGTGGATAATCTTTTATTTTAAGCGCAGTAAGCCTGAAGAATTAAGTCAAAATCCTTGTACAGTAAAAAAATATGATTGACATACTTTGAATTTTTGGATAGTCTCCCTGCCCAGGATACTAAGATCACCAAGAAATACTGAATTTAAACACTTAATCATGTATGTAAGATTATGTGTTATATACCACCCCGTTTGTACTTAACATATCTATGGTTATAGCGCCTTGTGTTCACAAAGAAGGTGAAATAAGATCATGATTTCTGAAACAGACCCTCAGTTTGACGGTTGAGAGAGAAGGAATGATCCTCAATCGAAAAAATGTGTTTCATTAACCACATATCATGTTGAAGGTGTCACAGTCACAGGTTGCCATGTGTTTTGATTGGTTAATTTTCCAACCTCAAAACAGTGGAAAATTAGCCGAGTTCACCGGGGCTCAGACAGGCCTGCATTCTTTTCTTGTTAATTGGCAACTGAAGGCATAGTGATAATTAAATCCCCTAACAAATCATTTTATCACTATCTGTGCAGTGACAGAGAGATGAGAATGAAAATCTTTACAGTACTGCAAGTTTCAACTGTTTTCTTGCTTAGTTTTATCTTGATGGTGGTCATAGAACTACTCTGTACACTGCAAGTTTCTTCTTTCAGCAATATTCAGTTACATTGCATAGTAATTTATTCTTTAATCACACAGTATGACTGAATGCACATTAAAGTATGAAGACAGATGCATGTTGTCAATGGTGTAGTTAATAATTCTTTGAAATGTGTTGCAGCAATGCAGAAGAGGACAAAATGTGCTACAGCTCAAGTTACTGCACAACATTGCAACACTTTACAAAAAGAGTCCAGTAATAGTGAGATGGACAAACATATATAAACATTTACATCTTTTGGCAGCGCTGAGGCAATGTGGTCTAGGTAACATCCTTATCTTCTGCTTCAACCTGTTGTGAAACAGAAGCGGATATGACAATAAGGAAGGAACAGCAAAAATGAAACCTGTTCAAGTCTACTAAAAAAAAAAAAGTAACTTGTTCAATGACAAGGCATAATCTTCAGACATAATGAGATCGCCAACAAAATGATAGGAAACGACTGAATTACAGGATGAGAGAAACAATATGAGGTTAGAAGCAGGTCTCTAAATATTTACCTTTCAAACATGTTGTTGCTTCTGGGTAACCACAGCAGTGTATATCACATTCACATCACTCTCAGCACATGGCCTCTGGGTAAAGAAGGGGAGATAGATATGAAAAGTTTTTGTTTTATACAGTTGCACTGGGTGAAGTTGTACTTGTATAATGTAAGACAAATTATAGTTTTAATGTGTTATGGTTACCTGGACTGAGGCTTTTCTCGTGTTATCAACATTACCATATATTGCATCCGGTACAGCCTGCATTGAAAGAGCAAATGTCATTCACAGAAATAAGAAATACTTTAATTTTAAGGCAAACATATCATAATCAAGGAATTACCATAAACATTAAATAGAGCTATCACAAATTAAAAATGACAAATATTGATAGTTCCAGCTTCTCAAATGTGAAGATGTTCATATATGACAGTTAATTGGATATACTACTACTACTACTACTACTAATAATAATAATAATAATAATAATAATCATCATTTTCCTCCATTTTTTAACATTTCATTGGCTAAGCAATTAATCGAGAAAAGAATCAGCAGATTATTTGATAATGAAAATAACTGTTAGTTGCAGCCCCATTAAAATTTATTTTAATATTGCATATTAGGATGTATTTTATGTTATAGGATAGATAGATATCCATCTGCAATTGCACAGTATAGTCCTGTAGACTGTACAGGGGCAATATATCCTCTGAAAATGTTCTGAACATTGAAGTTGGAGTTACCTGGCCAGACCTTTTTCTCTTGTGTTTAACATTGACAGTACTGTAAGTTACTTCCTCTTCAGCCTGTGTTGAAGGAGCAAACCAAATGTTAGCAGTCTGAAGCCGTTCATTTTCACCTCTTTGATTTTGTTTCTCACAGTTTACATTAGATTCTATCATTACCATGCTTTTTTAAATAATCAAGTAAACCATTTTTACAATTGTACAATTATACAGTTTAGTCCTGCCACCTATTCTGTGATGCAAAGAGACAACATATTCACTGAAAATGTTGAAACTTAATTCAGTTATACAATTATCTTGGCATCACTGAAGCACATGATCAGGAAAGCACTTTTACCTTTATACTGTGGAACCTTACAGTCTTCTCTATGAAAAATTATATTGGGAAATTAATCAGCATATCTTACCATTGTTGTAGCTGATGAGTCTTCTTTGGTCTGTTCTAAAAGTTAAACAATGAAAAGTCCTGTAACTGACACTCAATGTGCAATGCACAATATACAGTATAATACACAACAATCTAACTTTAAAGTGAAAATATTGAAGAATAACAAGTCTTTTGGCATGAATTGGATTAAAATTCAGGTTGGGCTTACTGTGCTTTTTCAATAAAAAACAGATGAACAAGGCCACCGTAACAATGAAGATCAACAAACTCAGAGTGATGATGAGGCTCGTTGCAACACTGCAGCATAAAGTTTGAGTATGTCCGGTTGTGGCTGTGGCTGTGGCTGTGGCTGTGACTATGGCTGTGGCCTTGGCTATAATTCAAAATAAGACAATGTTGTAGAGTAATATGACAACAATAAATCCACCAAAACATTTACAAATGGTGTAATACTTACTAGTGGTAGATTTTTCATTAACAGTCAGATGCACTGGCATCTGAAAGTCTCCTTTAACACATAAATACCAGCCACTGCTCTCTATCCTCAGTCCACTCATAGTCACACGGTCATTGCAGATTCCTGTGACAATGGTCACGTTTGTTCCATCTATTGATCCAGGCTGATTTGACACACAGGACCTGTCCAGCTTGCACCACTTAATTACTCCAGTGATACAGTTAGAACAATTGATGGTTTTTTCGTCTCCATAAAATCCCATAATCTTCTGATGAGTCACAGAGAGACGGGGTGTACCTTAATGGAAGATGAATAATATTCAATAGAAAATTGTGGGTATCCTAATAATTGATACATGCTGGTAATGTTTCAAATGTATGTGTTTTGCATATAATAACATCTAGCAGATAAATAATTCATTCTGTCTTAACATTTATTGTCATTACGTTTGACTTACAAAGTAAATGTGAGAAAATAATAATTTTAGCAAAAATTCTTCAGTGTTTTTCCTCTAAATCGTTAAAATTTCACAAAGTATTTCAAATGTGCTTAAAGATGCTTTAAGGGATCTTACCACTGGTGACTGACAACTGAAAATACTCTCCAACATCTGCTCCTCCATTGATCTCAACAAAGCACCAATAATCAGTGTCTTCAGTTGTCAGATCTTTTATAGTCACAGTGAAGATTCCTTGGTTTGGGTCATCAGAGATTGAAAACCTTTTTGAACTACTGTCTTGGTTTGTTTTAACTGCATAAGAGCAGGAGTGCCTGTAATATCCTTTACACAAGTATTTCACATGGTTCTTGTACTTCAAACTATAAAGACATGGGATAGAGATTGAGCTTCCAAGCTTCACTGACACTTTTTTGACTGTAGTCAGGCTGTGAATTCCTGCAACAAAAATAAGAACAGCATTTCAGCGCACATAGTTGCTACCAATATTCTTCTTTCATATTAATTTACTTACTAGATATTTCTATTAACTGTTGTGTGAGATATTAAATTAGAGTTGTCTCCACAGTTAATGAAATAAAACATTGGTATGTAATTACAAGGGATTATATTATCGCTGTCATTATCATCATTTGACAGTTAAAAATTGCCCCTGTGACTGACCTGTGAGTCCAGTGAGGATGAGGAGAAAGTGGAGAGGAGCAGCCATGTCAGAAAGCAGAACTGAACATGAGCTGAGGCACAGAGACTGATTTTCTACCTCCTGAGCTTCCTAAATATGCAATTGCAGCTGTTACAATCTTTCCTCCTCCTAAGTCAGACAGTCACGTTTCATAAGTTGGCTTATTTACATCATGAGCGAACTTGTGAAATGCAACTGTCTGACTTCGGCATGTTGCCACAAGGTGGTTTGGGTAAGTAATTACAAGTGAGCATTGTACCTGCTAAGTAATCTGCCCATCCATTTTCTGGCAAGCTGATTGTTGTCCTAGTGTTTTCCTATAAATCCAACATTCTGCACAATATCTGCTAGCCAGGTAACACTGGAGATCATTTATGAAAATTATTAGATAATCAGGTACATGGAAGATTTTGTTAAAACTGTTGGGGGGTTGAGGGATAATGATGCTTTAAGTTTCTCCCTCAATCTAGATCTTGTTCAATGGAAAGATGTCAACTCAGTGGTTGGGTAAAAGCCACTTCTGATCTGATCTGCTTTTGGTGCATATTTAAAGGCACAATATGTAATTTCTGCTGCTAGGGGTCTCTCAATCAAAACAATAACAAAAGACGGAGTGTGATGACAGTGTGAAGTAGCGTGGGATCATGTGAGTTGTTGTCTTCATTGTTAAACAACCAGCTTCTCTGAGATAGGATTACTTCAGTGTTCATATCAGGATGTTTTTATCAGGAGTCAAATTATCCGCAGAGGTCTCCTCCTCTCCAAAACAAACAAAGCCCGTGATTAAAATGGGTAAAAACACTGAATAAAGCGGTTTCACGTAACAAATCAGTGTGTCTTTGACGCTGTTCAGTAGACACAGGACGTCCGGTAGGGGCTGCAAGCCGAGCTGCTGTTAACGTTTGCTCAGCTTGTTTCTCTGATAACTTAAGATCCAGATGTCCAGTGACTAAAATCCTTCATCCGGTTAAAAGATACAGTTAAAAACAACCAAGATCTAAAAAGTTTATCATAAAAATGTGGCTTAAAACTGAGTAAAAGTCAATTTATGACTGGCAGGCAACCACAATGCCGATGTTTTATCTTGTATGTGTACACTCTTTGGTAGAGAGTGTACACATACAAGACAGACAACCACAATACTGATGATGAATTATCTTGTATGTGTGTACACTTCGATAGAGGCCATTGTAGCGGACAACCACAACGCTGACGCCTGCATCTTGTATGTATATTCTCTTTGGTAGATGGGGTATGATGCCATTGACAGGCGACCAAATGAAACAGACTGTTACCTTGATTAAAATTACTGATTTCTCTGGGTTTGAAAATTATTGGAAACATTTGGGATAATGTAAGTACACAACTCAACAAGATATCTAACATAGGTCTAGTTGTTCTTAGACATTTTAATGCAGAATAGTTACATATTATAGCTTTAAAGTCTTGCTCTTGCTGTGACTCAACAAGTCAAAGTGACAATGACAAATTCCCCACATCACATCTTTAATTTTAGAGTCTTAAAACAGCACTACTCAACTCTGCACCTGTGCTCAAGCTTCAGGTGGTGCTGCTCTGCTTGCGGCCCAGCCTCACATGGTGCTGCATTTTGTTTGTTTTAGAGTTGTTTTATTGTGGGTTTTTTTTTCTACGTTTAATGTATAATATATTATTATTATTATTATTATAAACATCTGAAGTCCAAATGTCAATGTACATTCAAGTTATCCTCCTGGTAATGATTATTTTGGGACTGTTGCTGAAAAGCTACAGCGTCGCTAGCGCTTCATGTTGGGTTCACTCTCATTCCAGGACCTAACCATAGTTGTAAGGCTGCACCCTGAGCATGTGAAGCAGTTGCGGTAAAAAGGCAGGCGAGGAAGAGTAAAACAGTACCTACTTTAAATTTTTAAAGCTTTTGCTAAGACGACATGGGGGCAGACCTCCAATGCCTCATTCCAAAGCAAAGAGAGGAACAATGCCAGGGCATCCCCAACTCACTGGTTGAAGTCAAGGGGTTCTCCTGGACAGAAACAACTTGTCAGGGAAAAATGGAGGTGGTGCTACGGCAGTGTTTCTAAGTGATAACTAGTGCATACAACACAACCAGAGAGACTGTCTGTCGCCCTGATGTTGAAGTTTTATGTCATTGTAATTTACATTATCATTGTAACATTGCTGTTTGCACTGTTTACATTCCAGCTGCAGTGCACAACAGGTGTTCCTGTTTTTATTCTGGGCAGTTTTGTTGACAGCAAACTTGAACAGTCACTCCATTTTTTTGACCACGTCACGTGAAAAACATGTGATAACAGAATTTTAGTTAGATGCTATGGAAATGTTAAAAATGCCTACACTATTAGATCAGAACCCCCTCTGGGAAAAACTGGCCCCGATACAAAAACTTTGCATTAACTTAGCAAGTTACAGGTTTATGGTAGAAACACTGAAAGGTTGCATCCTGTGCAATAACTGGAACATTTTTCATAACATGAACGCTGATGAGGCCACCAAGAGAGAAAAACTGGTTCCCTAAATTTCTGTGTAAATAAGACACTTCCCAAAAAGGCCACCAAACCGCACATTACTAAAGAGATAATTACATCAAGAGGAAAAAGTAGCATTCAGAAATCATGAGAGGGCTCAGCTATGAGCTGCTAAAAGAGGCCAGGAAACAACAAAAGGACATTATTGAGCAACATTTTACTACAATGAACACTACAGATGATCTTTAAAGGTGCAGTGTGTAGAATTTAGTGGCATCTAGTGGAACGGACTTGGGAGAAATGGAATATAATATTCATAAGTATGTTTTCATTAGTGTCTAATCACCTGAAAATAAGAATTATTGTGTTTTCATTAGCTAAGAATGAGCCCTTTATATCTACATAGGGAGTGAGTCCTCTTCCACGGAGCCCACCATGTTGTACCAGCATGTTTCTACAGTAGCCCAGAACGGACATATCAAACACTGGCTCTAGAGACAGCCTTTCACATTTTTTTTGCGGCCACCAAAGGTTCTTCTACATGCTTGGAAAGGGAGGGTGAGTGGGGAGGGGATATTCATTTGGTTGCAATCTGCAACCTCACTGGTCCTTTAAGAAAGCTAATGAACTGAATGATTTCTACCTCAGGTGCAAACCCCAAGATTTAACTGAGCACTGCAATACTGTCTCTATAAACACATTTCTAGTGACAGATTCATTTATGCACCAAACATTTTTATAAAGACAATGGAGAAGCACCAATGACACAGTTAATAGCATGACCCATCTTATCAAGCATTTGGAGGACAATACGCACGCCTCCTTTTTATTGATTTTAGTTCAGCTTCTAATACTCCTATATACTCTACTAATTATTACTTGGGGAATCAGAACAGATGTGTGTAAATCCTTTTATTATAAAATGGTATTTTGTCTTTGTCTTTGCGGACCACTATGAAGGTTACAGGTAGGAAATTCTCTTCAGTTATATATAAGAAATTCGTGTTTTGAGAGTTACAGAAAACAATGACAAATTTATCTCACATCATTCACTCTGAACATTAGTATTTACCTTCTGGTCTAAGGGCTAGAGTGCCAAAATGTAGAAGAGTTATAAACTTATTTGTTCCATCTTCCATTCAGATTTAAAATAGAAATTTAAATAGAAACAGTTAAATGCTGTATTATATACATATTAAATACATAAGAGTGTCTTATTAATATTAAGACACTCTTACCCCTCTGAACTTCTCACATTTAGGCAGGTATGAAAAAAGAACAATCTCAATATTTTTTCAAAATTATTTGATGTACTGTATGTGCAGATTTGCATGAATCTGTGACTGAGGGTCTGTAAATATCAGTTACATGTTTCACTATAGGTCACACTTCCTTCTGCTGGTTCAATCTTATGAGGTATTTGATGATAAAAACTATGGACTAATCATGACAACAATATCAATGTCCTTGCAGTAAGATTTTTTTAACAGACAATTCAAGCACCAGCACTGCACAAAATAGTATTATGTCATCTTGTTTACCTTCTGAACTGCTACATGTTGATTATGAATAACAGTAGCATAGAGCACTTCACAATCACACCTTGGTTGTGAGACCTTAATGAATTTGAAACAAATGGCCTTTTTCACAGAAATGTTGTGACTTGTCATAAATGGAAAAGCACAAGTGTTACTTATAACATTATTAGAATTAGAGGCTGTGTTCTAGTGAGCCATTGTGCGTAATACGAGGACCCTGAAAGCCAAGCAGCTAAATGGAATTCAGCCATTCAGCTTCTTAGTATGGCACAGTGTTTGAATTCTGAGCTGCAGGCTGTGTAAAAGTGATCAGTTTTTAGAATATAGACTTTGACTGAACAAAATGACCAACAGAGAAACTGTTTCATCATGGTTTAGACTATCCTCCCTTCAGTAAACAGAAAAATATATGACCCTTCACCTTTTCTGAGAACCAAACCCCACAGACTGTGGCAGGAAGTTGTGGCACTTTTGATGACACTTTCTGTTGCGGGTGCCACAAATGGTGGCAGCCCTGCATGATACATCCATGGGTGCATCCCAAGTCTCTTAAATTGCATCCAAAAAGTAAAAGTGATCAGTTTTTAGAATATAGACTTTGACTGAACAAAATGACCAACAGAGAAACTGTTTCATCATGGTTTCAGATTGAATACATCCACACAAATGCAATACCAAGAGTTGCTCAGCACATGTGAACATTTTGACTGTATAACATTCTGTGAAACAGTGATGCTTCATAGTGTTTCAGTGCTTCAGTGATCAAAGACTGGGGACAGTTTTGAGATGGTTTAAATATAGGTTACTGTATGAGCTTTGCTGTGGTCTCTCATAAATGCACCATCTTATTGAATGCAGAAAACTCATGAGTTGTCTTGGACAAATCAACTCTCTGAGAGGACAGGCCTGTAGAACCTGAGGTTTAACATAGTGTACAGACATAGCTCACTGGATGTTTCAGCTATTGTTAAAATATATTTTTAAATGGTGGAAGTTCATTTGAAATGTTTACTTTGTCTCCATCATACACCAACTCATAATTGCATTACAATCAGAAAACACCATAAAATCTAGATAGTGGAAGAGATAAGCAGTTGAAACCACAGAGTTTAGTGATAATGTTAACTACTGTTCTTAAGGTGCATAGAGGTGCTACCAAAGTGTATTTTGTTGGTTAAATTGTCTCCTGCTCTCCTGATCATTCTCTTCAGGTAAAATGTAAACTATCTGTTTAAAAGAAGAAAAAATGTATATGATAGAAGTCCTGTTTTTGGCAAGTTAAATGAGAAAATACTAATCCATTAAAGCAGCTTCCAGAATTAAGTTCTTTGTGTGTGTATGTTCATGCACAGCAGTCATGTGTGCCTATGACACACAATTGTGCATATCTGACAAAAGTTGTTTCTACCTTAAAACCACTCAACCAACTCTTGATTGATTATGTTAGAATATGACCAGTT
The DNA here is from genome assembly GCF_910596095.1 of Thunnus maccoyii. Lineage (NCBI taxonomy): Eukaryota > Metazoa > Chordata > Actinopteri > Scombriformes > Scombridae > Thunnus > Thunnus maccoyii. The sequence continues at coordinate 14,589,827 of NC_056546.1, read as the reverse complement.
ATGTTCAAATTATTTGCTTTCTCCTATCAAATCCACAAATTGTTGCATAATTTGAATATTTCTGGACTACTCTCTTTGTGCTGCGGATGCTTGGTGTTATGGAGTGTATGTATCTGTAATACAGAATACTGAATCCTGGTCTGGAGTTTTACAGAATGTGAGATATACATATATATGTATAGTGTTTCTAGTTGAGGCTTGGGTGAAAAAAAGAATGTATGCCTTTTTTACAGCCAGTAGAGAGATGCAATAAAAGTCCCCAACTGGACTTGATCCGGGGACATAACCCAAGTCACAGGAGTCTAAAAAAGTCTATTTTTACTCTACTTGACAACACTTTATGGAAGGTATGTGATAGTGCTGTGCAGAGCAGCACAGTAGTTGTAACAAGAGACAAGACTTGTCTGTCACTGTGGTTTAACCTCTTCCTCTTCCCCGAGGATGCCCGCATCTGCGGGTGAAATTACTGTCTTTCAGAGGCTGTAGCGAGTTTGTTGATGAAGCAAATAATGACAAGCTACATGATTGTACATTGTAAGTTAAACTTTATTAGAAGATTTTTTAAATCTGAGTGACAAAGTCCTTTACAACAATGAAAGAAATCACAAGCAAAAAAAACAAACAAACTAAATATCAACGAAATGCTTTAGATCAAATTAATAGCTATGGAGATGCATGTTTTTAAAAAAAACAGTTTTATTTGCACAGTAATGAAGCATAATAAGAATCAAAACAAAACAAAAAAAAAGTACAGTCTATGATCAAAACACAAAGTGATTGAACCTTCCATATCTTGTTTGTGCCTAATATTACACCACACCCCGAGCAGAGCCTGAGGTTGTACTACTGGATCAACTACTAGATGACATTAGAAAATCAATTTTTTAAGTCCATCTTTAAACAATAGTCAGGTACCCAAATGGACATTCAAACAGGTTTTTCTTCTTTTAATCATTCCTCCTGTTCATATCGGACATTAAAAGATCTCTCTCTAATGCGCTTTCAATGTAAATGATGGTCCTCCTTCCCTGCAAAAATGTATTAAAAGTTTGTCTGAGGCTAATATGAAGCTTCAGCCATGCAAATGATTCAGATCTGTCTGGAGAAACATAAAGAAGGAATTTTACACAAAAAAACTGTCACTTTGGAAGATTACATTTGATTTGACTAATTCAGCTTCAAATTAGCATTAACTGCAAATAAATTTTAAAACACATTTTTGCACAAAACAAGGTCCTTGGATTTTGTCCCCCATCACCTATACTGGAAGCACATTAGGATCTTTTTACAGCCAGTATAAACAGGAGGAATGATTAAAGCTCCTGACAACTGACTATTGTTTTAAGACAGACTTCTTCAAGCCACTTCAAAATTCTTCTTTACATTTTTGGAGAAGTTTCACAATGGAGTAAGTTGGCCACAAGGTCAATTCCTTCATTTGGTCAATTTTAGAGGCCTGTGGTCCACACTGCTTCTGGTCCAACTCTTTCTCTTGCTCAACATGACATACAGACAAAGTCACCACATCACATCTTTATCATGAAATATGCCTGTGCCTGCAGGACTGATTTATCAAAGTGAACTGAGATACAACTAATAAAATGCTGGACACATCAGAATGACCTCATCAATGTTGCCATACTTGCAGGATTATTGTCCTCCCAGCTTTTCTTCTCATTAGAACTTTTTCATTCTATCTGAGTGTTGACTCACTGTGCTGTAGATCACAACTCCATCTTCTGGTTCAGTCTAATGATAAAAAAAGCACAGAATGCTGAATAATTATGACCTAATGATGAAAAACACAACAGAAATTCATTTGCTTTATTAACAGATAGTTTAAGTATTAACTGTGGGAGGTTTAAAATTCTTAAATTAAAACAATTTAACCAAAGAAACAAAGTGAAATAAAACACACATTGTTAGATGTATTTCCTTTTATGTATGCATTTGTGTATATGCATTATCATGAGGAGGTGCAGGGGAGCTTCAGTGACAGTGCTTTGCATGTAGTATTGGCTGAAAAAGCTAAATAATTGTCCTTTCAACATATGTTTTTCATTTAATTTTGACACATTGCATGTCACTTTATTTCTATCTTTGATTTGTTTTAATTTAGGCATTTTAAATCTTCCATGATTGAGAGGCTTATATGAGTTTAAAATAAATCACATACCATTTGCTTCGCACCATCCCTTTTATTCACAGTACTGTATGTCACACTGTCTTTGGGTGTCTGGTCCTGCTGGACAAAATACAAGGTCAAAGTGATAAAATTTCAGGGGAAAAAATGAAGGTGGACAAATAAAATGTGGGCAAATTATACTGTGTTAAAAAAATATTATTTTTTTGTCTGGTTTACCTTCCTGGCCACATGAACAACGTTGGCATAGAGCACGTCAGGATCACTCCCAGTTTGTGAGACCTACGGTGGACGAATTTGAAATGTAGCATCAATCTCATCATATGCTATCTTACAATGAGTTGCTTTCTCCTGTCTAACTGCACAATTATTTGCTTGTAAGGAGCATTCACACATAAGAGCTGAAAAAGCTAAATAATTGTCCTTTCAACATATGTTTTTCATTTAATTTTGACACATTGCATGTCACTTTATTTCTATCTTTGATTTGTTTTAATTTAGGCATTTTAAATCTTCCATGATTGAGAGGCTTATATGAGTTTAAAATAAATCACATACCATTTGCTTCTCACCATCCCTTTTATTAATAGTACTGTATGTCACACTGTCTTTGGGTGTCTGGTCCTGCTGGACAAAATACAAGGTCAAAGTGATAAAATTTCAGGGGAAAAAATGAAGGCGGACAAATAAAATATGGGCAAATTATACTGTGTTAAAAAAATATTATTTTTTTGTCTGGTTTACCTTCCTGGCCGCATGAACAACGGTGGCATAGAGCACGTCAGGATCACTCCCAGTTTGTGAGACCTACGATGGACGAATTTGAAATGTAGCATCAATCTCATCATATGCTATCTTACAATGAGTTGCTTTCTCCTGTCTAACTGCACAATTATTTGCTTGTAAGGAGCATTCACACATAAGAGCATTCAACATAAAGTTCACACCTTTAGAAAGTTGTGAACTGAAGTTGTGAAGTTCACAACGTTCTTTGCACACCTACTTACTCCTACAACACTTGGGGGATGGTGTGTCAAACTGCGGTTTAGATCAGCACAAAGGCTGTAGGAACAGAACAATACCACCATATAAACATATGGCACCATATGAACATTCAAACAGTTTTTTCTTTGAATCATTCCTCTTGTTCATATTGGACATTGAGAGATCTTCCTACTCAAATGCACTTTCAATGTAATGCAACAATTTATTTAAAAGTTTATCTGAGGCTAATATTAAGCTTCAGCCAACCAAATGATTCACATCAAGTGGGTATCTTTTAAAGTTACTGTCTTTTTAGTGCCAAATTACCTCTTTTTCTTATTATCCGTCCACAGTAGCTACTAAAAAGACTGTAACTTTGAAAGTTTACATTTGATTTGACTAATTTGCTCAAGTTAAGTCTGCTGAAGCTTCAAATTAGCTTCATACAAACTTTTAAACACATATTTGCACAAAACAATCCTTTGACTTTGTCCTCCATAACTTAAATTAGAAGCACATTAGGATGGGATCTTTTAAATTTTAAAATCTTTTAAATAAAAAAAGATTAAAGCAAGCAAAACCTGTTTCAATGTTCATATGGACACCTTAACGTAGTATGACTCTTGTTTTCAGACAGACTTGAAAAATTATTTCTTTAAAGCAAGTGTGTGAGGGGGATTGGGATGAAAATTTGGTCAATTTTGGAAGCCTGGTCGACACAGCTTTTGGTCCAACTTACTCTGACTCAACATGACAAACTAACAAATTCACTTTCAGTTTGTGAGCCCTATGCCGGATAGACTATGATGGACTGTTGGTGAGTGATTCTTTTGTTTTAATTGGACTTTCTGACTTGATCATGCTCAGTTGGCTTAATTGCCACTGCAAACGTTTTTGCCAGGGTCACGTATTATATTGTGATTGCTACCTGAAATGGTGACTCCACAGGATGTACATAGGTCATGTATTTTCATAGCTGTTCACACAATTGGTGACCTCATAATATTTAGTTAGGGTCACACATTTCGATAGCAGTGATGGAGCCCACCACCTCCAATGCATCAATATTTTTTCCATTGTTGACCGTCTTATGTCACAGAATCTGAAATGTCACAGATTTTGTATAAGTTTTACAATTAGTCTGAGTGACTTGCTAAAATCTGTCTAAACGGTGGCCTCTTACTGTCTGGCTGTCATAATCCTGAGGAGGAAAGATCACATACTCATCAGGGTCATCTCCAGATGTTTAGATACTCACAGCATTGGGTAGCAGCTCGTACTTACAGTAATTTGAAACCCAGTGACATTTTTGCCCTGGGTTTTTGCCTCTAAGAATGAGCTAACTTGCAGGACAATGCCATTTATTATTATTTTATGTCGTCTAAATATTCCCTTAAAATATCATGATTTTCCAGCTCTTCCATTTTGATGTATTTAGCTGGTATTACACAGGTTTGTAATATCCACAGGCCCGGACAGGTTATGTTCTGGTTTAAATAGTACAACTGTTTACAGAACTCACAGAATTACCATGCTGATGTAAATCAAGGAAATTATAGCCAACAAACAGTTAATGTAGTTAAATAAGGTATATTGTACAGTTACACTTGCATGGTCAAGTTCCTTAAATGCTGTTTACTTTCTGTGTTGTGTGACCAATCCAAATTTCTTATCAGCAAACATAATAAGGGAAATACATGACTATACTTACCGCTGTGATGTCAGACGTCCGAGGTTTGGTCTGATCTGTAACAAACACATACATTTCTGAGGAAATTATTTTACAGAAACAGATATTTCATTCCTCAGTTTGCATTAGCTTACAACAGACTTACTGCATCTTATCATCATCCATCCAAAAAATGCAGTGAGAGCAACTAACAGCAGTAAGACCAGGGTGATGATGAGAATCGTCATTGTAGTGGGCCTGGAAGGTAGCCTACATTTCATCAAGAATAAAGGGGCAAATGTTTTTGCACAAACCCAGGTTGTAAATCAGATTTAAATGCATTGAAGTTGTAAAGAGTAGTAACCTCTTGTGTTCATCTTGCAAGCTCTCTCCACCAGCCCCGGTTATGGCGGTTTTTGTAGGCTGGGCAGTACTTGGTTCAACAGAAAGTGTCCCTGTGAAGTCAAAGTAAATTCATGTAAAAAGCCATGTTAATGCAAGAATTGTATCACGGTATTTTGATGATACTGTATATTATGGATTATAATACTGTAACTCACAGATGTACAAGTTAAAATTTATTAATAGTATTATTATTAATAATATACCAGGGTTTCATTTTTGTCACTTTTGTTGCGTCCACTTACTGGTCACTAATTTATGAGAATAGAAAATGGTTTGAATCTTACTTGCTGTACTGGGGCTCATTGTAGTTGAGGGTAATTCATTAACAGTTATGTGCACTGGCATCTGTAAGTCTCCCGCGGCACACCAGTACCAGCCGCTGCTCTCTGTCCTCAGTTCACTCATAGTCACAGTGAAAACATCGGAGACACTGGCATCGATGGTCACTGCTGTTCCATCTATTGATCTAAACTGATTTGTCACACAGGTGCGGCCCAGTCTGCACCACTTTCTTTCTGCTGAGTATTTATAGTGACAGTTGATAGTCACACTACGTCCTTTAAATGCTGTAATTTCTTGTTGGTCCACGTACAGATTTGACATACCTTCAAAAAGATAATTCAAAATTAGACACATTCTTAGTTTTCTTCCCCGCCAAATTGTTCACAGAAAGGATTTAAAATGTGTTTAAAACTTTTAAGGCATTTTACCTGTGGTCACTGACAGCTGAAAATACTGTCCATCATCATCCCCCCATTTCTCCACACCACACCAGAAATCAGTGTCCTCATGCGTTATATCATTAATAGTCACAGTGAAGATTCTTTGGTTTGTGTCAACAGAGATTGAAAACTTTCCTGAACTACTTTGTCGTTGCTTTGTTTTAACTACTATATGAGACGAATGCCATTTATATCCTTGACACAAGTATTTCACATGGTCTCTGTAGTCCTGGTCATAGAGACATGGGATAGAGATGGAGCCTCCAGCCTTAACTGAAACTCGACTCACTGTAATAATTTTACAGTGAATTCCTGCCAAAACAACAACAGACATTTATCTTGTAGTGATGCCTTCAAATGCATTGTATTTATCAATATCAGTTACAGGTTAGTATCATGAATTTTATTAAAACACAATATTAAAATTTAAAATTAGTGGCTAGTTGTCACTTTAAATGTAAGACTCAAATTTTATCACTCAACAGCAATACATATATCAGTACCAACAATATTTTTTTAATTACAAACTTGACTATCATTTATGCATAGCATTCATATTAGAATCTTAGCTGACTTACCAATGAGTCCAGCCAGTATTAGGTGAGGAATAAAACTCATGTCTGCTTCAGCGTTGTGAGTGAATGAGCACTTTCAACATTACAGCGGGTGACTCTACTTGGGTTACTTCCTCATTCAAGCAGTTCCTGCAGTAAATCTACTAGTAACAGTTTTAGTGGTTATAAAAAAAATTAGTTTATTATTCCATGAGTTTTATTTACTTCATTTATAGTCACACAATGAGTAACTAAGACCTATTCCTTTTTTGTTAAAAAGTTTTTTTAAATTATATATGTAATTTTAATAATAATATATATGTATATATACAGATTTTTTTTCCTTCAAAACTTTCTTTCTAATCTACACAAATAAATGGGCATTTTTTCAGTTTATTTCAATCCATTAAGTTTAAGAAAGAAGGGAAAAGACAGATAATGGTGTATTATGACGAGTAAACCTCTAATCTCCCTGTGGCATATTCACTCTATTTATTTGTATAGCCTACTATCCTGAGCATAATCTCCATGTTAGGTGAACATCAAAACAAAGCAACTCAGCTCACGAAAGACTAGATTTATATTCAAGTATCTTTATTATATCATAGGTAAATTTGATATGTCATTTTACTGCAGTTCAATTTTTTGTTATGATGCAGAATTAAGTGAAAATGGGATTTGCTGCAGGATGAGAAATTATGCGCTTTGTGTGCCAATTACATGCATTCACTCACTAATAATTATAAAGATCCACATGTATTCTTCTTTCACAAAACTGACATATTGGTCCTAGTGATAAATTGATTTTGAAGAGGGAAATAGTGCCCTAATATAGAGACAGGATTGTTGTCTTCTGCATATGATATATTTCTGCTTTTCAAAATTAATATCACAATAGAATATTGTGATAAAATAGCAGTGAAGTATAGTCTAAATCTGAGATGAGAATAAGCTTAAAGACTCTCCCTGCTTTCCCCCCAAATGACACTTTCTGTTGCGGGTGCCACAAATGGTGGCAGCCCTGCATGATACATCCATGGGTGCATCCCAAGTCTCTTAAATTGCATCCAAAAAGTAAAAGTGATCAGTTTTTAGAATATAGACTTTGACTGAACAAAATGACCAACAGATAAACGGTTTCATCATGGTTTCAGATTGAATACATCCACACAAATGCAATACCAAGAGTTGCTCAGCACATGTGAACATTTTGACTGTATAACATGCTGTGAAACAGTGATGCTTCATAGTGTTTCGGTGCTTCAGTGATCAAAGACTGGGGACAGTTTTGAGATGGTTTAAATATAGGTTACTGTATGAGCTTTGCTGTGGTCTCTCATAAATGCACCATCTTATTGAATGCAGAAAACTCATGAGTTGTCTTGGACAAATCAACTCTCTGAGAGGACAGGCCTGTAGAACCTGAGGTTTAACATAGTATACAGACATAGCTCACTGGATGTTTCAGCTATTGTTAAAATATATTTTTAAATGGTGGAAGTTCATTTGAAATGTTTACTTTGTCTCCATCATACACCAACTCGTAATTGCATTACACTCAGAAAACACCATAAAATCTAGATAGTGCCAGTGGAAGAGATAAGCAGTTGAAACCACAGAGTTTAGCGATAATGTTAACTACTGTTCTTAAGGTGCATAGAGGGGCTACCAAAGTGTATTTTGTTGGTTAAATTGTCTCCTGCTCTCTTGATCATTCTCTTCAGGTAAAATGTAAACTATCTGTTTAAAAGAAGAAAAAATGAATATGATAGAAGTCCTGTTTTTGGCAAGTTAAATGAGAAAATACTAATCCATTAAAGCAGCTTCCAGAATTAAGCTCTTTGTGTGTGTATGTTCATGCACAGCAGTCATGTGTGCCTATGACACACAGTTGTGCATATCTGACAAAAGTTGTTTCTACCTTAAAACCACTCAACCAACTCTTGATTGATTATGTTAGAATATGACCAGTTATTTTCAAATTATTTGCTTTCTCCTATCAAATCCACAAATTGTTGCATAATTTGAATATTTCTGGATTATTCTCTTTGCGCTGCAGATGCTTGGTGTTATGGAGTGTATGTATCTGTAATACAGAATACTGAATCCTGGTCTGGAGTTTTACAGAATGTGAGATATACATATATATGTATAGTGTTTCCAGTTGAGGCTTAGGTGGAAAAAAAAAAAAAGCCTTTTTTACAGCCAGTAGAGAGATGCAATAAAAGTCCCCAACTGGACTTGATCCGGGGACATAACCCAAGTCACAGGAGTCTAAAAAAGTCTATTTTTACTCTACTTGACAACACTTTATGGAAGGTATGTGATAGTGCTGTGCAGAGCAGCACAGTAGTTGTAACAAGAGACAAGACTTGTCTGTCACTGTGGTTTAACCTCTTCCACTTCCCCGAGGATGCCGGCATCTGCGGGTGAAATTACTGTCTTTCAGAGGCTGTAGCGAGTTTGTTGATGAAGCAAATAATGACAAGCTACATGATTGTACATTGTAAGTTAAACTTTATTAGAAGATTTTTTAAATCTGAGTGACAAAGTCCTTTACAACAATGAAAAGAAATCACAAGCAAAAAATACAAACAAACTAAATATCAACGAAATGCTTTAGATCAAATTAATAGCTATGGAGATGCATGTTTTTAAAAAACAGTTTTATTTGCACAGTAATGAAGCATAATAAGAATCAAAACAAAACAAAAAAAATGTGCAGTCTATGATCAAAACACAAAGTGATTGAACCTTCCATATCTTGTTTGTGCCTAATATTACACCACACCCCGAGCAGAGCCTGAGGTTGTACTACTGGATCAACTACTAGATGACATTAGAAAATCAATTTTTTAAGTCCATCTTTAAACAATAGTCAGGTACCCAAAATGAACATTCACACAGGTTTTTCTTCTTTTAATCATTCCTCCTGTTCATATCGGACATTAAAAGATCTCTCTCTAATGCACTTTCAATGTAAATGATGGTCCTCCTTCCCTGCAAAAATGTATTAAAAGTTTGTCTGAGGCTAATATGAAGCTTCAGCCATGCAAATGATTCAGATTTGTCTGGAGAAACATAAAGAAGGAATTTTACACAAAAAAAAACTGTAACTTTGGGAGATTACATTTGATTTGACTAATTCAGCTTCAAATTAGCATTAACTGCATATAAACTTTTAAACACATTTTTGCACAAAACAAGGTCCTTGGATTTTGTCCCCCATCACCTACACTGGAAGCACATTAGGATCTTTTTACAGCCAGTATAAACAGGAGGAATGATTAAAGCTCCTGACAACTGACTATTGTTTTAAGACAGACTTCTTCAAGCCACTTCAAAATTCTTCTTTACATTTTTGGAGAAGTTTCACAATGGAGTAAGTTGGCCACAAGGCCAATTCCTTAATTTGGTCAATTTTAGAGGCCTGTGGTCCACACTGCTTCTGGTCCAACTCTTTCTCTTGCTCAACATGACATACAGACAAATTCACCACATCACATCTTTATCATGAAATATGCCTGTGCCTGCAGGACTGATTTATCAAAGTGAACTGAGATACAACTAATAAAATGCAGGACACATCAGAATGACCTCATCAATGTTGCCATACTTGCAGGATTAATGTCCTCCCAGCTTTTCTTCTCATTAGAACTTTTTCATTCTATTTGAGTGTTGACCCACTGTGCTGTAGATCACAACTCCATCTTCTGGTTCAGTCTAATGAGAAAAAAGAGCACAGACTACTGAATAATTATGACCTAATGATGAAAAACACAACAGAAATTCATTTGCTTTATTAAGAGATAGTTTAAATATTAACTGTGGGAGGTTTAAAATTCTTAAATTAAAACAATTTAACCAAAGAAACAAAGTGAAATAAAACACACATTGTTAGATGTATTTCCTTTTATGTATGCATTTGTGTATATGCATTATCATGAGGAGGTGCAGGGGAGCTTCAGTGACAGTGCTTTGCATGTAGTATTGGCTGAAAAAGCTAAATAATTGTCCTTTCAACATATGTTTTTCATTTAATTTTGACACATTGCATGTCACTTTATTTCTATCTTTGATTTGTTTTAATTTAGGCATTTTAAATCTTCCATGATTGAGAGGCTTATATGAGTTTAAAATAAATCACATACCATTTGCTTCGCACCATCCCTTTTATTAATAGTACTGTATTTCACACTGTCTTTGGGTGTCTGGTCCTGCTGGACAAAATACAAGGTCAAAGTGATAAAATTTCAGGGGAAAAAATGAAGGCGGACAAATAAAATGTGGGCAAATTATACTGTGTTAAAAAAATATTATTTTCTTGCCTGGTTTACCTTCCAGGCCACATATACAACAACAGTGGTATAGCGCACGTCAGCATCACTCCCAGTTTGTGAGACCTATGATGGACAAATTTGAAATGTAGCATCAATCTCATCATATGCTATCTTACAATGAGTTGCTTTCTCCTGTCTAACTGCACAATTATTTGCTTGTAAGGAGCATTCACACATAAGAGCATTCAACATAAAGTTCACACCTTTAGAAAGTTGTGAACTGAAGTTGTGAAGTTCACAACGTTCTTTGCACACCTATTTACTCCTACAACACTTGGGGGATGGTGCACTTTCAATGTAATGCAACAATGTATTTAAAAGTTTATCTGAGGCTAATATTAAGCTTCAGCCAACCAAATGATTCACATCAAGTGGGTATCTTTTAAAGTTACTGTCTTTTTAGTGCCAAATTACCTCTTTTTCTTATTATCCGTCCACAGTAGCTACTAAAAAGACTGTAACTTTGAAAGTTTACATTTGATTTGACTAATTTGCTCAAGTTAAGTCTGCTGAAGCTTCAAATTAGCTTCATACAAACTTTTAAACACATATTTGCACAAAACAATCCTTTGACTTTGTCCTCCATCACTTAAATTGGAAGCACATTAGGATGGGATCTTTTAAATTTTAAAATCTTTTAAATAAAAAAAAGATTAAAGCAAGCAAAACCTGTTTCAATGTTCATATGGACACCTTTACGTAGAATGACTCTTGTTTTCAGACAGACTTGAAAAATTCTTTCTTTGAAGCGAGTGTGTGAGGGGGATTGGGATGAAAATTTGGTCAATTTTGGAAGCCTGGTCGACACAGCTTTTGGTCCAACTTACTCTGACTCAACATGACAAACTAACAAATTCACTTTCAGTTTGTGAGCCCTATGCCGGATGGACTATGATGGACTGTTGGTGAGTGATTCTTTTGTTTTAATTGGACTTTCTGACTTGATCATGCTCAGTTGGCTTAATTGCCACTGCAAACGTTTTTGCCAGGGTCACGTATTATATTGTGATTGCTACCTAAAATGGTGACTCCACAGGATGTACATAGGTCACATATTTTCATAGCTGTTAGCACAATTGGTGATCTCATAATATTTAGTTAGGGTCACACATTTCGATAGCAGTGATGGAGCCTGCCACCTCCAGTGCATCAATATTTTTTCCATTGTTGACCCTCTAATGTCACAGAATCTGACATGTCACAGATTTTGTTTAAGTTTTACAGTTAGTCTGAGTGACTTGCTAAAATCTGTCTAAACGGTGGCCTCTTACTGTCTGGCTGTCATAATCCTGAGGAGGAAAGATCACATACTCATCAGGGTCGTCTCCAGATGTTCAGATACTCACAGCATTGGGTAGCAGCTAGTACTTACAGTAATTTGAAACCCAGTGACATTTTTGCCCTGGGTTTTCGCCTCTAAGAATGAGCTAACTTGCAGGACAACGCCATTTATTATTATTTTATGTCGTCTAAAAATTCCCTTAAAATATCATGATTTTCCAGCTCCTCCATTTTGATGTATTTAGCTGGTATTAGACAGGTTTGTAATATCCACAGGCCCGGACAGGTAATGTTCTGGTTTAAATAGTACAACTGTTTACAGAACTCACAGAATTACCATGCTGATGTAAATCAAGGAAATTATAGCCAACAAACAGTTAATGTAGTTAAATAAGGTATATTGTACAGTTACACTTGCATGGTCAAGTTCCTTAAATGCTGTTTACTTTCTGTGTTGTGTGACCAATCCAAATTTCTTATCAGCAAACATAATAAGGGAAATACATGACTATACTTACCGCTGTGATGTCAGACGTCCGAGGTTTGGTCTTATCTATAACAAACACATACATTTCTGAGGAAGTTATTTTACAGAAACAGATATTTCATTCCTCAGTTTGCATTAGCTTGCAACAGACTTACTGCATCTTATCATCCTCCATCCAAAAAACACAGTGAGAACAACTAACAGCTGTAAGACCAGGATGGTGATGAGAATCGTCATTGTAGTGGGTCTGGAAGGTAGCCTACATTTCATCAAGAATAAAGGGGCAAATGTTTTTGTACAAATCCAGGTTGTAAATCAGATTTAAATACATTGAAGTTGTAAAGAGTAGTAACCTCTTGTGTTCATCTTGCAAGCTCTCTCCACCAGCCCCGGTTATGGTGGTGTTTGAGGGCTGGGCAGTACATGGTTCAACACTCATGAGCAAGGAGGAATGCTGGTGAGTGGTAGAAAGTGTCCCTGTGAAGTCAAAGTAAATTCATGTAAAAAGCCATGTTAATGCAAGAATTGTATCACCGTATTTTGATGATACTGTATATTATGGATTATAATACTGTAACTCCCAGATGTACAAGTTAAATTTTAATAATAATATTATTATTAATGATATATCAGGGTTTCATTTTTGTCACTTTTGTTGCGTCCACTTACTGGTCACTAATTTATGAGAATAGAAAATGGTTTGAATCTTACTTGCTGTGGGTAATTCATTAACAGTTACGTGCAATGGCATCTGTAAGTCTCCTGCAGCACACCAGTACCAGCCGCTGCTCTCTGTCCTCAGTTTACTCATGGTCACAGTGAAATCATTAGAGACACTGGCGTCGATGGTCACTGCTGTTCCATCTATTGATCCAGACTGATTTGTCACACAGGTGCGGCCCAGTCTGCACCACTTTCTTTCTGCTGAGTATTTATAGTGACAGTTGATAGTCACACTTCCTCCTTCAAATGCGGTAATTTCTTGTTGGTCCACGTACAGATTTGACATACCTTCAAAAAGATAATTCAAAATTAGACACATTCTTAGTTTTCTTCCCCACCAAATTGTTCACAGAAAGGATTTAAAATGTGTTTAAAACATTTAAGGCATTTTACCTGTGGTCACTGACAGCTGAAAATACTGTCCGACATCTTCCCCCCATTTCTCCACAACACACCAGAAATCAGTGTCCTTATGCGTTATTTCATTAATAGTCACAGTGAAGATTCTTTGGTTTGTATCATCAGAGATTGAAAACTTTCCTGAACTACTTTTTCGTTGGTTTGTGTCAACTACTATATGACACGACTGCCATTTATATCCTTGACACAAGTGTTTCACATGGTTTCTGTAGTACTGGTCATAGAGACATGGGATAGAGATGGAGCCTCCAGCCTTAACTGAAACTCGACTCACTGTAATAATTTTACAGTGAATTCCTGCCAAAACAACAACAGACATTTATCTTGTAGTGATGCCTTCAAATGCATTGTATGTATGAATATCAGTTACAGGTTAGTATCATGAATTTTATTAAAACACAATATTAAAAATTTAAAATTAGTGGCTAGTTGTCACTTTAAATGTAAGACTCAAATTTTATCACTCAACAGCAATACATATATCAGTACCAACAATATTGTTTTAATTACAAACTTGACTATCATTTATGCATAGCATTCATATTAGAATCTTAGCTGACTTACCAATGAGTCCAGCCAGTATTAGGTGAGGAATAAAACTCATGTCTGCTTCAGTGTTGTGAGTGAATGAGCACTTTCAACATTACAGCGGGTGACTCTACCTGGGTTACTTCCTCATTCAAGCAGTTCCTGCAGTAAATCTACTAGTAACAGTTTTAGTGGCTGTAAAAAAAATTAGTTTATTATTCCATGAGTTTTATGTACTTCATTTATAGTCACACAATGAGTAACTAAGACCTATTCATTTTTTGTTAAAAAGTTTTTTAAATTATATATGTAATTTTAATAATAATATATATGTATATATACAGATTATTTTTCCTTCAAAACTTTCTTTCTAATCTACACAAATAAATGGGCATTTTTTCAGTTTATTTCAATCAATTAAGTTGAAGAAAGAAAGGAAAAGACAGATAATGGTGTATTATGACGAGTAAACCTCTAATCTCCCTGTGGCACATTCACTCTATTTATTTGTATAGCCTACTATCCTGCGCATAATCTCCATGTTAGGTGAACATCAAAACAAAGCAACTCAGCTCACGAAAGACTAGATTTATATTCACGTATCTTTATTATATCATAGGTAAATTTTATATGTCATTTTACTGCAGTTCTATTTTTTGTTATGATGCAGAATTAAGTGAAAATGGGATTTGCTGCAGGATGAGAAATGATGCGCTTTGTGTGGCAATTACATGCATTCACTCACTAATAATTATAAAGATCCATATGTATTCTTCTTTCACAAAACTGACATATTGGTCCTAGTGATAAATTGATTTTGAAGAGAGAAATAGCGCCCTAATATAGAGACAGGATTGTTGTCTTCTGCATATGATATATTTCTGCTTTTCAAAATTAATATCACAATAGAATATTGTGATAAAATAGCAGTGAAGTATAGTCTAAATCTGAGATGAGAATAAGCTTAAAGACTCTCCCTGCTTTCCCCCCAAATGACACTTTCTGTTGCGGGTGCCACAAATGGTGGCAGCCCTGCATGATACATCCATGGGTGCATCCCAAGTCTCTTAAATTGCATCCAAAAAGTAAAAGTGATCAGTTTTTAGAATATAGACTTTGACTGAACAAAATGACCAACAGATAAACTGTTTCATCATGGTTTCAGATTGAATACATCCACACAAATGCAATACCAATAGTTGCTCAGCACATGTGAATATTTTGACTGTATAACATGCTGTGAAACAGTGATGCTTCATAGTGTTTCAGTGCTTCAGTGATCAAAGACTGGGGACAGTTTTGAGATGGTTTAAATATAGGTTACTGTATGAGCTTTGCTGTGGTCTCTCATAAATGCACCATCTTATTGAGTGCAGAAAACTCACGAGTTGTCTTGGACAAATCAACTCTCTGAGAGGACAGGCCTGTAGAACCTGAGGTTTAACATAGTGTACAGACATAGCTCACTGGATGTTTCAGCTATTGTTAAAATATATTTTTAAATGGTGGAAGTTCATTTGAAATGTTTACTTTGTCTCCATCATACACCAACTCATAATTGCATTACACTCAGAAAACACCATAAAATCTAGATAGTGCCAGTGGAAGAGATAAGCAGTTGAAACCACAGAGTTTAGTGATAATGTTAACTACTGTTCTTAAGGTGCATAGAGGGGCTACCAAAGTGTATTTTGTTGGTTAAATTGTCTCCTGCTCTCCTGATCATTCTCTTCAGGTAACATGTAAACTATCTGTTTAAAAGAAGAAAAAATGTATATGATAGAAGTCCTGTTTTTGGCAAGTTAAATGAGAAAATACTAATCCATTAAAGCAGCTTCCAGAATTAAGTTCTTTGTGTGTGTATGTTCATGCACAGCAGTCATGTGTGCCTATGACACACAATTGTGCATATCTGACAAAAGCTGTTTCTACCTTAAAACCACTCAACCAACTCTTGATTGATTATGTTAGAATATGACCAGTTATGTTCAAATTATTTGCTTTCTCCTATCAAATCCACAAATTGTTGCATAATTTGAATATTTCTGGACTATTCTCTTTGCGCTGCAGATGCTTGGTGTTATGGAGTGTATGTATCTGTAATACAGAATACTGAATCCTGGTCTGGAGTTTTACAGAATGTGAGATATACATATATATGTATAGTGTTTCCAGTTGAGGCTTAGGTGAAAAACAGAATGTATGCCTTTTTTACAGCCAGTAGAGAGATGCAATAAAAGTCCCCAACTGGACTTGATCCGGGGACATAACCCAAGTCACAGGAGTCTAAAAAAGTCTATTTTTACTCTACTTGACAACACTTTATGGAAGGTATGTGATAGTGCTGTGCAGAGCAGCACAGTAGTTGTAACAAGAGAAAAGACTTGTCTGTCACTGTGGTTTAACCTCTTCCTCTTCCCCGAGGATGCCCGCATCTGCGGGTGAAATTACTGTCTTTCAGAGGCTGTAGCGAGTTTGTTGATGAAGCAAATAATGACAAGCTACATGATTGTACATTGTAAGTTAAACTTTATTAGAAGATTTTTTAAATCTGAGTGACAAAGTCCTTTACAACAATGAAAAGAAATCACAAGCAAAAAAAACAAACTAAATATCAACGAAATGCTTTAGATCAAATTAATAGCTATGGAGATGCATGTTTTTAAAAAAATCAGTTTTATTTGCACAGTAATGAAGCATAATAAGAATCAAAACAAAAAAAAAAAAAGTACAGTCTATGATCAAAACACAAAGTGATTGAACCTTCCATATCTTGTTTGTGCCTAATATTACACCACACCCCGAGCAGAGCCTGAGGTTGTACTACTGGATCAACTACTAGATGACATTAGAAAATCAATTTTTTAAGTCCATCTTTAAACAATAGTCGGGTACCCAAATGGACATTCAAACAGGTTTTTCTTCTTTTAATCATTCCTCCTGTTCATATCGGACATTAAAAGATCTCTCTCTAATGCGCTTTCAATGTAAATGATGGTCCTCCTTCCCTGCAAAAATGTATTAAAAGTTTGTCTGAGGCTAATATGAAGCTTCAGCCATGCAAATGATTCAGATCTGTCTGGAGAAACATAAAGAAGGAATTTTACACAAAAAAACTGTAACTTTG
This sequence comes from Thunnus maccoyii, assembly GCF_910596095.1. Classification (NCBI taxonomy): domain Eukaryota; kingdom Metazoa; phylum Chordata; class Actinopteri; order Scombriformes; family Scombridae; genus Thunnus; species Thunnus maccoyii. The sequence continues at coordinate 14,572,444 of NC_056546.1, read as the reverse complement.
GAAGATTACATTTGATTTGACTAATTCAGCTTCAAATTAGCATTAACTGCATATAAACTTTTAAAGACATTTTTGCACAAAACAAGGTCCTTGGATTTTGTCCCCCATCACCTACACTGGAAGCACATTAGGATCTTCTTACAGCCAGTATAAACAGGAGGAATGATGGCTCCTGACAACTGACTATTGTTTTAAGACAGACTTCTTCAAGCCACTTCAAAATTCTTCTTTACATTTTTGGAGAAGTTTCACAATGGAGTAAGTTGGCCACAAGGTCAATTCCTTCATTTGGTCAATTTTAGAGGCCTGTGGTCCACACTGCTTGTGGTCCAACTCTTTCTCTTGCTCAACATGACATACAGACAAATTCACCACATCACATCTTTATCATGAAATATGCCTGTGCCTGCAGGACTGATTTATCCAAGTGAACTGAGATACAACTAATAAAATGCAGGACACATCAGAATGACCTCATCAATGTTGCCATACTTGCAGGATTATTGTCCTCCCAGCTTTTCTTCTCATTAGAACTTTTTCATTCTATTTGAGTGTTGACCCACTGTGCTGTAGATCACACCTCCATCTTCTGGTTCAGTCTAATGAGAAAAAAAAGCACAGAATGCTGAATAATTATGATCTAATGATAAAAAACACAACAGAAAAAAACACAGAAATTCATTTGCCTTATTAACAGATAGTTTAAGTATTAACTGTGGGAGGTTTAAAATTCTTAAATTAAAACAATTTAACCAAAGAAACAAAGTGAAATAAAACACACATTGTTAGATGTATTTCCTTTTATGTATGCATTTGTGTATATGCATTATCATGAGGAGGTGCAGGGGAGCTTCAGTGACAGTGCTTTGCATGTAGTATTGGCTGAAAAAGCTAAATAATTGTCCTTTCAACATATGTTTTTCATTTAATTTTGACACATTGCATGTCACTTTATTTCTATCTTTGATTTGTTTTAATTTAGGCATTTTAAATCTTCCATGATTGAGAGGCTTATATGAGTTTAAAATAAATCACATACCATTTGCTTCGCACCATCCCTTATATTAATAGTACTGTATTTCACACTGTCTTTGGGTGTCTGGTCCTGCTGGACAAAATACAAGGTCAAAGTGATAAAATTTCAGGGGAAAAAATGAAGGCGGACAAATAAAATGTGGGCAAATTATACTGTGTTAAAAAAATATTTTTTTTTTGTCTGGTTTACCTTCCAGGCCACATATACAACAACAGTGGTATAGCGCATGTCAGGATCACTCCCAGTTTGTGAGACCTGTGATGGACAAATTTGAAATGTAGCATCAATCTCATCATATGCTATCTTACAATGAGTTGCTTTCTCCTGTCTAACTGCACAATTATTTGCTTGTAAGGAGCATTCACACATAAGAGCATTCAACATAAAGTTCACACCTTTAGAAAGTTGTGAACTGAAGTTGTGAAGTTCACAACGTTCTTTGCACACCTATTTACTCCTACAACACTTGGGGGATGGTGCACTTTCAATGTAATGCAACAATGTATTTAAAAGTTTATCTGAGGCTAATATTAAGCTTCAGCCAACCAAATGATTCACATCAAATGGGTATCTTTTAAAGTTACTGTCTTTTTAGTGCCAAATTACCTCTTTTTCTTATTATCCGTCCACAGTAGCTACTAAAAAGACTGTAACTTTGAAAGTTTACATTTGATTTGACTAATTTGCTCAAGTTAAGTCTGCTGAAGCTTCAAATTAGCTTCATACAAACTTTTAAACACATATTTGCACAAAACAATCCTTTGACTTTGTCCTCCATCACTTAAATTGGAAGCACATTGGGATGGGATCTATTAAATTTTAAAATCTTTTAAATAAAAAAAAGATTAAAGCAAGCAAAACCTGTTTCAATGTTCATATGGACACCTTTACGTAGTATGACTCTTGTTTTCAGACAGACTTGAAAAATTCTTTCTTTAAAGCGAGTGTGTGAGGGGGATTGGGATGAAAATTTGGTCAATTTTGGAAGCCTGGTTAACACAGCTTTTGGTCCAACTCCTCTGACTCAACATGACAAACTAACAAATTCACTTTCAGTCTGTGAGCCCTATGCCGGATGGACTATGATCGACTGTTGGTGAGTGATTCTTTTGTTTTAATTGGACTTTCTGACTTGATCATGCTAAGTTGGCTTAATTGCCACTGCAAAAGTTTTTGCCAGGGTCACGTATTATATTGTGATTGCTACCTAAAATGGTGACTCCACAGGATGTACATAGGTCACATATTTTCATAGCTGTTAGCACAATTGGTGATCTCATAATATTTAGTTAGGGTCACACATTTCGATAGCAGTGATGGAGCCTGCCACCTCCAGTGCATCAATATTTTTTCCATTGCTGACCCTCTAATGTCACAGAATCTGACATGTCACAGATTTTGTTTAAGTTTTACAGTTAGTCTGAGTGACTTGCTAAAATCTGTCTAAACGGTGGCCTCTTACTGTCTGGCTGTCATAATCCTGAGGAGGAAAGATCACATACTCATCAGGGTCGTCTCCAGATGTTCAGATACTCACAGCATTGGGTAGCAGCTAGTACTTACAGTAATTTGAAACCCAGTGACATTTTTGCCCTGGGTTTTCGCCTCTAAGAATGAGCTAACTTGCAGGACAACGCCATTTATTATTATTTTATGTCGTCTAAAAATTCCCTTAAAATATCATGATTTTCCAGCTCCTCCATTTTGATGTATTTAGCTGGTATTAGACAGGTTTGTAATATCCACAGGCCCGGACAGGTAATGTTCTGGTTTAAATAGTACAACTGTTTACAGAACTCACAGAATTACCATGCTGATGTAAATCAAGGAAATTATAGCCAACAAACAGTTAATGTAGTTAAATAAGGTATATTGTACAGTTACACTTGCATGGTCAAGTTCCTTAAATGCTGTTTACTTTCTGTGTTGTGTGACCAATCCAAATTTCTTATCAGCAAACATAATAAGGGAAATACATGACTATACTTACCGCTGTGATGTCAGACGTCCGAGGTTTGGTCTTATCTATAACAAACACATACATTTCTGAGGAAGTTATTTTACAGAAACAGATATTTCATTCCTCAGTTTGCATTAGCTTGCAACAGACTTACTGCATCTTATCATCCTCCATCCAAAAAACACAGTGAGAACAACTAACAGCTGTAAGACCAGGATGGTGATGAGAATCGTCATTGTAGTGGGTCTGGAAGGTAGCCTACATTTCATCAAGAATAAAGGGGCAAATGTTTTTGTACAAATCCAGGTTGTAAATCAGATTTAAATACATTGAAGTTGTAAAGAGTAGTAACCTCTTGTGTTCATCTTGCAAGCTCTCTCCACCAGCCCCGGTTATGGTGGTGTTTGTGGGCTGGGCAGTACATGGTTCAACACTCATGAGCAAGGAGGAATGCTGGTGAGTGGTAGAAAGTGTCCCTGTGAAGTCAAAGTAAATTCATGTAAAAAGCCATGTTAATGCAAGAATTGTATCACCGTATTTTGATGATACTGTATATTATGGATTATAATACTGTAACTCCCAGATGTACAAGTTAAATTTTAATAATAATATTATTATTAATGATATATCAGGGTTTCATTTTTGTCACTTTTGTTGCGTCCACTTACTGGTCACTAATTTATGAGAATAGAAAATGGTTTGAATCTTACTTGCTGTGGGTAATTCATTAACAGTTACGTGCAATGGCATCTGTAAGTCTCCTGCAGCACACCAGTACCAGCCGCTGCTCTCTGTCCTCAGTTTACTCATGGTCACAGTGAAATCATTAGAGACACTGGCGTCGATGGTCACTGCTGTTCCATCTATTGATCCAGACTGATTTGTCACACAGGTGCGGCCCAGTCTGCACCACTTTCTTTCTGCTGAGTATTTATAGTGACAGTTGATAGTCACACTACCTCCTTCAGATGCTGTAATTTCTTGTTGGTCCACGTACAGATTTGACATACCTTCAAAAAGATAATTCAAAATTAGACACATTCTTAGTTTTCTTCCCCACCAAATTGTTCACAGAAAGGATTTAAAATGTGTTTAAAACATTTAAGGCATTTTACCTGTGGTCACTGACAGCTGAAAATACTGTCCGACATCTTCCCCCCATTTCTCCACAACACACCAGAAATCAGTGTCCTTATGCGTTATTTCATTAATAGTCACAGTGAAGATTCTTTGGTTTGTATCATCAGAGATTGAAAACTTTCCTGAACTACTTTTTCGTTGGTTTGTGTCAACTACTATATGACACGACTGCCATTTATATCCTTGACACAAGTGTTTCACATGGTTTCTGTAGTACTGGTCATAGAGACATGGGATAGAGATGGAGCCTCCAGCCTTAACTGAAACTCGACTCACTGTAATAATTTTACAGTGAATTCCTGCCAAAACAACAACAGACATTTATCTTGTAGTGATGCCTTCAAATGCATTGTATGTATGAATATCAGTTACAGGTTAGTATCATGAATTTTATTAAAACACAATATTAAAAATTTAAAATTAGTGGCTAGTTGTCACTTTAAATGTAAGACTCAAATTTTATCACTCAACAGCAATACATATATCAGTACCAACAATATTGTTTTAATTACAAACTTGACTATCATTTATGCATAGCATTCATATTAGAATCTTAGCTGACTTACCAATGAGTCCAGCCAGTATTAGGTGAGGAATAAAACTCATGTCTGCTTCAGTGTTGTGAGTGAATGAGCACTTTCAACATTACAGCGGGTGACTCTACCTGGGTTACTTCCTCATTCAAGCAGTTCCTGCAGTAAATCTACTAGTAACAGTTTTAGTGGCTGTAAAAAAAATTAGTTTATTATTCCATGAGTTTTATGTACTTCATTTATAGTCACACAATGAGTAACTAAGACCTATTCATTTTTTGTTAAAAAGTTTTTTAAATTATATATGTAATTTTAATAATAATATATATGTATATATACAGATTATTTTTCCTTCAAAACTTTCTTTCTAATCTACACAAATAAATGGGCATTTTTTCAGTTTATTTCAATCAATTAAGTTGAAGAAAGAAAGGAAAAGACAGATAATGGTGTATTATGACGAGTAAACCTCTAATCTCCCTGTGGCACATTCACTCTATTTATTTGTATAGCCTACTATCCTGCGCATAATCTCCATGTTAGGTGAACATCAAAACAAAGCAACTCAGCTCACGAAAGACTAGATTTATATTCACGTATCTTTATTATATCATAGGTAAATTTTATATGTCATTTTACTGCAGTTCTATTTTTTGTTATGATGCAGAATTAAGTGAAAATGGGATTTGCTGCAGGATGAGAAATGATGCGCTTTGTGTGGCAATTACATGCATTCACTCACTAATAATTATAAAGATCCATATGTATTCTTCTTTCACAAAACTGACATATTGGTCCTAGTGATAAATTGATTTTGAAGAGAGAAATAGCGCCCTAATATAGAGACAGGATTGTTGTCTTCTGCATATGATATATTTCTGCTTTTCAAAATTAATATCACAATAGAATATTGTGATAAAATAGCAGTGAAGTATAGTCTAAATCTGAGATGAGAATAAGCTTAAAGACTCTCCCTGCTTTCCCCCCAAATGACACTTTCTGTTGCGGGTGCCACAAATGGTGGCAGCCCTGCATGATACATCCATGGGTGCATCCCAAGTCTCTTAAATTGCATCCAAAAAGTAAAAGTGATCAGTTTTTAGAATATAGACTTTGACTGAACAAAATGACCAACAGATAAACTGTTTCATCATGGTTTCAGATTGAATACATCCACACAAATGCAATACCAATAGTTGCTCAGCACATGTGAATATTTTGACTGTATAACATGCTGTGAAACAGTGATGCTTCATAGTGTTTCAGTGCTTCAGTGATCAAAGACTGGGGACAGTTTTGAGATGGTTTAAATATAGGTTACTGTATGAGCTTTGCTGTGGTCTCTCATAAATGCACCATCTTATTGAGTGCAGAAAACTCACGAGTTGTCTTGGACAAATCAACTCTCTGAGAGGACAGGCCTGTAGAACCTGAGGTTTAACATAGTGTACAGACATAGCTCACTGGATGTTTCAGCTATTGTTAAAATATATTTTTAAATGGTGGAAGTTCATTTGAAATGTTTACTTTGTCTCCATCATACACCAACTCATAATTGCATTACACTCAGAAAACACCATAAAATCTAGATAGTGCCAGTGGAAGAGATAAGCAGTTGAAACCACAGAGTTTAGTGATAATGTTAACTACTGTTCTTAAGGTGCATAGAGGGGCTACCAAAGTGTATTTTGTTGGTTAAATTGTCTCCTGCTCTCCTGATCATTCTCTTCAGGTAACATGTAAACTATCTGTTTAAAAGAAGAAAAAATGTGTATGATAGAAGTCCTGTTTTTGGCAAGTTAAATGAGAAAATACTAATCCATTAAAGCAGCTTCCAGAATTAAGTTCTTTGTGTGTGTATGTTCATGCACAGCAGTCATGTGTGCCTATGACACACAATTGTGCATATCTGACAAAAGCTGTTTCTACCTTAAAACCACTCAACCAACTCTTGATTGATTATGTTAGAATATGACCAGTTATGTTCAAATTATTTGCTTTCTCCTATCAAATCCACAAATTGTTGCATAATTTGAATATTTCTGGACTATTCTCTTTGCGCTGCAGATGCTTGGTGTTATGGAGTGTATGTATCTGTAATACAGAATACTGAATCCTGGTCTGGAGTTTTACAGAATGTGAGATATACATATATATGTATAGTGTTTCCAGTTGAGGCTTAGGTGAAAAACAGAATGTATGCCTTTTTTACAGCCAGTAGAGAGATGCAATAAAAGTCCCCAACTGGACTTGATCCGGGGACATAACCCAAGTCACAGGAGTCTAAAAAAGTCTATTTTTACTCTACTTGACAACACTTTATGGAAGGTATGTGATAGTGCTGTGCAGAGCAGCACAGTAGTTGTAACAAGAGACAAGACTTGTCTGTCACTGTGGTTTAACCTCTTCCTCTTCCCCGAGGATGCCCGCATCTGCGGGTGAAATTACTGTCTTTCAGAGGCTGTAGCGAGTTTGTTGATGAAGCAAATAATGACAAGCTACATGATTGTACATTGTAAGTTAAACTTTATTAGAAGATTTTTTAAATCTGAGTGACAAAGTCCTTTACAACAATGAAAAGAAATCACAAGCAAAAAAAACAAACTAAATATCAACGAAATGCTTTAGATCAAATTAATAGCTATGGAGATGCATGTTTTTAAAAAAATCAGTTTTATTTGCACAGTAATGAAGCATAATAAGAATCAAAACAAAAAAAAAAAAAGTACAGTCTATGATCAAAACACAAAGTGATTGAACCTTCCATATCTTGTTTGTGCCTAATATTACACCACACCCCGAGCAGAGCCTGAGGTTGTACTACTGGATCAACTACTAGATGACATTAGAAAATCAATTTTTTAAGTCCATCTTTAAACAATAGTCGGGTACCCAAATGGACATTCAAACAGGTTTTTCTTCTTTTAATCATTCCTCCTGTTCATATCGGACATTAAAAGATCTCTCTCTAATGCGCTTTCAATGTAAATGATGGTCCTCCTTCCCTGCAAAAATGTATTAAAAGTTTGTCTGAGGCTAATATGAAGCTTCAGCCATGCAAATGATTCAGATCTGTCTGGAGAAACATAAAGAAGGAATTTTACACAAAAAAACTGTAACTTTGGAAGATTACATTTGATTTGACTAATTCAGCTTCAAATTAGCATTAACTGCATATAAACTTTTAAAGACATTTTTGCACAAAACAAGGTCCTTGGATTTTGTCCCCCATCACCTACACTGGAAGCACATTAGGATCTTCTTACAGCCAGTATAAACAGGAGGAATGATGGCTCCTGACAACTGACTATTGTTTTAAGACAGACTTCTTCAAGCCACTTCAAAATTCTTCTTTACATTTTTGGAGAAGTTTCACAATGGAGTAAGTTGGCCACAAGGTCAATTCCTTCATTTGGTCAATTTTAGAGGCCTGTGGTCCACACTGCTTGTGGTCCAACTCTTTCTCTTGCTCAACATGACATACAGACAAATTCACCACATCACATCTTTATCATGAAATATGCCTGTGCCTGCAGGACTGATTTATCCAAGTGAACTGAGATACAACTAATAAAATGCAGGACACATCAGAATGACCTCATCAATGTTGCCATACTTGCAGGATTATTGTCCTCCCAGCTTTTCTTCTCATTAGAACTTTTTCATTCTATTTGAGTGTTGACCCACTGTGCTGTAGATCACACCTCCATCTTCTGGTTCAGTCTAATGAGAAAAAAAAGCACAGAATGCTGAATAATTATGATCTAATGATAAAAAACACAACAGAAAAAAACACAGAAATTCATTTGCCTTATTAACAGATAGTTTAAGTATTAACTGTGGGAGGTTTAAAATTCTTAAATTAAAACAATTTAACCAAAGAAACAAAGTGAAATAAAACACACATTGTTAGATGTATTTCCTTTTATGTATGCATTTGTGTATATGCATTATCATGAGGAGGTGCAGGGGAGCTTCAGTGACAGTGCTTTGCATGTAGTATTGGCTGAAAAAGCTAAATAATTGTCCTTTCAACATATGTTTTTCATTTAATTTTGACACATTGCATGTCACTTTATTTCTATCTTTGATTTGTTTTAATTTAGGCATTTTAAATCTTCCATGATTGAGAGGCTTATATGAGTTTAAAATAAATCACATACCATTTGCTTCGCACCATCCCTTATATTAATAGTACTGTATGTCACACTGTCTTTGGGTGTCTGGTCCTGCTGGACAAAATACAAGGTCAAAGTGATAAAATTTCAGGGGAAAAAATGAAGGCGGACAAATAAAATGTGGGCAAATTATACTGTGTTAAAAAAATATTTTTTTTTTGTCTGGTTTACCTTCCAGGCCACATATACAACAACAGTGGTATAGCGCATGTCAGGATCACTCCCAGTTTGTGAGACCTGTGATGGACAAATTTGAAATGTAGCATCAATCTCATCATATGCTATCTTACAATGAGTTGCTTTCTCCTGTCTAACTGCACAATTATTTGCTTGTAAGGAGCATTCACACATAAGAGCATTCAACATAAAGTTCACACCTTTAGAAAGTTGTGAACTGAAGTTGTGAAGTTCACAACGTTCTTTGCACACCTATTTACTCCTACAACACTTGGGGGATGGTGCACTTTCAATGTAATGCAACAATGTATTTAAAAGTTTATCTGAGGCTAATATTAAGCTTCAGCCAACCAAATGATTCACATCAAATGGGTATCTTTTAAAGTTACTGTCTTTTTAGTGCCAAATTACCTCTTTTTCTTATTATCCGTCCACAGTAGCTACTAAAAAGACTGTAACTTTGAAAGTTTACATTTGATTTGACTAATTTGCTCAAGTTAAGTCTGCTGAAGCTTCAAATTAGCTTCATACAAACTTTTAAACACATATTTGCACAAAACAATCCTTTGACTTTGTCCTCCATCACTTAAATTGGAAGCACATTGGGATGGGATCTATTAAATTTTAAAATCTTTTAAATAAAAAAAAGATTAAAGCAAGCAAAACCTGTTTCAATGTTCATATGGACACCTTTACGTAGTATGACTCTTGTTTTCAGACAGACTTGAAAAATTCTTTCTTTAAAGCGAGTGTGTGAGGGGGATTGGGATGAAAATTTGGTCAATTTTGGAAGCCTGGTTAACACAGCTTTTGGTCCAACTCCTCTGACTCAACATGACAAACTAACAAATTCACTTTCAGTCTGTGAGCCCTATGCCGGATGGACTATGATCGACTGTTGGTGAGTGATTCTTTTGTTTTAATTGGACTTTCTGACTTGATCATGCTAAGTTGGCTTAATTGCCACTGCAAAAGTTTTTGCCAGGGTCACGTATTATATTGTGATTGCTACCTAAAATGGTGACTCCACAGGATGTACATAGGTCACCTATTTTCATAGCTCTTAGCACAATTGGTGACCTCATAATATTTAGTTAGGGTCACACATTTCGATAGCAGTGATGGAGCCCACCACCTCCAATGCATCAATATTTTTTCCATTGTTGACTCTCTTATGTCACAGAATCTGACATGTCACAGATTTTGTTTAAGTTTTACAGTTAGTCTGAGTGACTTGCTAAAATCTGTCTAAACGGTGGCCTCTTACTGTCTGGCTGTCATAGTCCTGAGGAGGAAAGATCACATACTCATCAGGGTCGTCTCCAGATGTTCAGATACTCACAGCATTGGGTAGCAGCTAGTACTTACAGTAATTTGAAACCCAGTGACATTTTTGCCCTGGGTTTTTGCCTCTAAGAATGAGCTAACTTGCAGGACAATGCCATTTATTATTATTTTATGTTGTCTAAAAATTCTCTTAAAATATAATGATTTTCCAGCTCTTCCATTTTGATGTATTTAGCTGGTATTAGACAGGTTTGTAATATCCACAGGCCCGGACAGGTAATGTTCTGGTTTAAATAGTATAACTGTTCACAGAACTCACAGAATTACCATGCTGATGTAAATCAAGGAAATTATAGCCAACAAACAGTTAATGTAGTTAAATAAGGCATATTGTACAGTTACACTTGCATGGTCAAGTTCCTTAAATGCTATTTACTTTATGTGTTGTGTGACCAATCCAAATTTCTTATCAGCAAACATAATAAGGGAAATATATGACTATACTTACCGCTGTGATGTCAGACGTCCGAGGTTTGGTCTTATCTATAACAAACACATACATTTCTGAGGAAGTTATTTTACAGAAACAGATATTTCATTCCTCAGTTTGCATTAGCTTACAACAGACTTACTGCATCTTATCATCCTCCATCCAAAAAACGCAGTGAGAACAACTAACAGCTGTAAGACCAGGGTGATGATGAGAATCGTCATTGTAGTGGGCCTGGAAGGTAAATGCAGAGGTAGCCTACATTTCATCAAGAATAAAGGGGCAAATGTTTTTGCACAAACCCAGGTTGTAAATCAGATTTAAATGCATTGAAGTTGTAAAGAGTAGTAACCTCTTGTGTTCATCTTGCAAGCTCTCTCCACCAGCCCCAGTTATGGTGGTGTTTGTGGGCTGGGCAGTACATGGTTCAACACTCATGAGCAAGGAGGAATGCTGGTGAGTGGTAGAAAGTGTCCCTGTGAAGTCAAAGTAAATTCATGTAAAAAGCCATGTTAATGCAAGAATTGTATCACGGTATTTTGATGATACTGTATATTATGGATTATAATACTGTAACTCCCAGATGTACAAGTTAAAATTTAATAATAATATTATTATTAATAATATATCAGGGTTTCATTTTTGTCACTTTTGTTGCGTCCACTTACTGGTCACTAATTTATGAGAATAGAAAATGGTTTGAATCTTACTTGCTGCACTGGGGCTCATTGTAGTTGAGGGTAATTTATTAACAGTTACGTGCACTGGCATCTGTAAGTCTCCTGTGGCACACCAGTACCAGCCGCTGCTCTCTGTCCTCAGTTCACTCATAGTCACAGTGAAATCATTAGAGACACTGGCATCAATGGTCACTGCTGTTCCATCTATTGATCCAAACCGATTTGTCACACAGGTGCGGCCCAGTCTGCACCACTTTCTATCTGCTGGGTATTTATAGTAACAGGTGATAGTCACACTACGTCCTTCAAATGCTGTAATTTCTTGTTGGTCCATGTACAGATTTGATATACCTTCAAAAAGATAATTCAAAATTAGACACATTCTTAGTTTTCTTCCCCACCAAATTGTTCACAGAAAGGACTTAAAATGTGTTTAAAACATTTAAGGCATTTTACCTGTGGTCACTGACAGCTGAAAATACTGTCCATCATCTGCCCTCGATACGATCTCCACAGCACACCAGAAATAATTGTCCTTATGCGTTATATCATTAATAGTCACAGTGAAGATTCTTTGGTTTCTGTCATCAGAGATTGAAAACTTTCCTGAACTACTTTGTCGTTGGTTTGTTTTAACTACTATATGACACGACACCCAGTCATATCCTTGACACAAGTATTTCACATGGTTTCTGTAGTCCTGGTCATAGAGACATGGGATAGAGATGGAGCCTCCAGCCTTAACTGAAACTCGACTCACTGTAATAATTTGACAGTGAATTCCTGCCAAAACAACAACAGACATTTATCTTGTAGTGATGCCTTCAAATGCATTGTATATATCAATATCAGTTACAGGTTAGTATCATGAATTTTATTGAAACACAATATTAAAAATTTAAAATTAGTGGCTAGTTGTCACTTTAAATGTAAGACTCAAATTTTATCACTCAACAGCACTACATATATCAGTACCAACAATATTTTTTTAATTACAAACTTGACTATCATTTATGCATAGCATTCATATTAGAATCTTAGCTGACTTACCAATGAGTCCAGCCAGTATTAGGTGAGGAATAACACTCATGTCTGCTTCAGCGTTGTGAGTGAATGAGCACTTTCAACATTACAGCGGGTGACTCTACCTGGGTCACTTCCTCATTCAAGCAGTTCCTGCAGTAAATCTACTAGTAACAGTTTTAGTGGCTGTAAAAAATAATTAGTTTATTATTCCATGAGTTTTATTTACTTCATATATAGTCACACAATGAGTAACTAAGACCTATTCCTTTTTTGTTAAAAAGTTTTTTTAATTATATATGTAATTTTAATAATAATATATATGTATATATAAAGATTATTTTTCCTTCATAACATTCTTTCTAATCTACACAAATAAATGGGCATTTTTTTCAGTTTATTTCAATCAATTAAGTTTAAGAAAGAAAGGAAAAGACAGATAATGGTGTATTATGATGAGTAAACCTCTAATCTCCCCGTGGCACATTCACTCTATTTATTTGTATAGTCTACTATCCTGAGCATAATCTCCATGTTAGGTGAACATCAAAACAAAGCAACTCAGCTCACGAAAGACTAGATTTATATTCAAGTATCTTTATTATATCATAGGTAAATTTTATATGTCATTTTACTGCAGTTCTATTTTTTGTTATGATGCAGAATTAAGTGAAAATGGGATTTTCTGCAGGATGAGAAATGATGCGCTTTGTGTAGCAATTACAAGCATTCACTCATTAATAATTATAAAGATCCACATGTAAACTGACATATTGGTCCTAGTGATAAATTGATTTTGAAGAGGGAAATAGCGCCCTAATATAGAGACTGGATTGTTGTCCTCTGCATATGATGTATTTCTGCTTTTCAAAATTAATATCACAATAGAATATTGTGATAAAATAGCAGTGAAGTATAGTCTAAATCTGAGATGAGAATAAGCTTAAAGACTCTCCCTGCTTTCCCCCAAATGACACTTTCTGTTGCGGGTGCCACAAATGGTGGCAGCCCTGCATGATACATCCATGGGTGCATCCCAAGTCTCTTAAATTGCATCCAAAAAGTAAAAGTGATCAGTTTTTAGAATATAGACTTTGACTGAACAAAATGACCAACAGATAAACTGTTTCATCATGGTTTCAGATTGAATACATCCACACAAATGCAATACCAAGAGTTGCTCAGCACATGTGAACATTTTGACTGTATAACATGCTGTGAAACAGTGATGCTTCATAGTGTTTCAGTGCTTCAGTGATTGAAGAATGGGGACAGTTTTGAGATGGTTTAAATATAGGTTACTGTATGAGCTTTGCTGTGGTCTCTCATAAATGCACCATCTTATTGAATGCAGAAAACTCATGAGTTGTCTTGGACAAATCAACTCTCTGAGAGGACAGGCCTGTAGAACCTGAGGTTTAACATAGTATACAGACATAGCTCACTGGATGTTTCAGCTATTGTTAAAATATATTTTTAAATGGTGGAAGTTCATTTGAAATGTTTACTTTGTCTCCATCATACACCAACTCATAATTGCATTACCCTCAGAAAATCTAGATAGTGGCAGTGGAAGAGATAAGCAGTTGAAACCACAGAGTTTAGTGATAATGTTAACTACTGTTCTTAAGATGCATAGAGGGGCTACCAAAGTGTATTTTGTTGGTTAAATTGTCTCCTGCTCTCTTGATCATTCTCTTCAGGTAAAATGTAAACTATCTGTTTAAAAGAAGAAAAAATGTATATGATAGAAGTCCTATTTTTGGCAAGTTAAATGAGAAAATACTAATCCATTAAAGCAGCTTCCAGAATTAAGCTCTTTGTGTGTGTATGTTCATGCACAGCAGTCATGTGTGCCTATGACACACAGTTGTGCATATCTGACAAAAGTTGTTTCTACCTTAAAACCACTCAACCAACTCTTGATTGATTATGTTAGAATATGACCAGTTATTTTCAAATTATTTGCTTTCTCCTATCAAATCCACAAATTGTTGCATAATTTGAATATTTGTGGACTATTCTCTTTGCGCTGCAGATGCTTGGTTTTATGGAGTGTATGTATCTGTAATACAGAATACTGAATCCTGGTCTGGAGTTTTACATGATGTGAGATATACATATATATGTATAGTGTTTCCAGTTGAGGCTTAGGTGAAAAAAAGAATGTATGCCTTTTTTACAGCCAGTAGAGAGATGCAATAAAAGTCCCCAACTGGACTTGATCCGGGGACATAACCCAAGTCACAGGAGTCTAAAAAAGTCTATTTTTACTCTACTTGACAACACTTTATGGAAGGTATGTGATAGTGCTGTGCAGAGCAGCACAGTAGTTGTAACAAGAGACAAGACTTGTCTGTCACTGTGGTTTAACCTCTTCCTCTTCCCCGAGGATGGCGGCATCTGCGGGTGAAATTACTGTATTTCAGAGGCTGTAGCCAGTTTGTTGATGAAGCAAATAATGACAAGCTACATGATTGTACATTGTAAGTTAAACTTTATTAGAAGATTTTTTAAATCTGAGTGACAAAGTCCTTTACAACAATGAAAAGAAATCACAAGCAAAAAAAACAAACAAACTAAATATCAACGAAATGCTTTAGATCAAATTAATAGCTATGGAGATGCATGTTTTTAAAAAAACAGTTTTATTTGCACAGTAATGAAGCATAATAAGAATCAAAACAAAACAAAAAAAATGTACAGTCTATGATCAAAACACAAAGTGATTGAACCTTCCATATCTTGTTTGTGCCTAATATTACACCACACCCCGAGCAGAGCCTGAGGTTGTACTACTGGATCAACTACTAGATGACATTAGAAAATCAATTTTTTAAGTCCATCTTTAAACAATAGTCAGGTACCCAGATGAACATTCACACGGGTTTTTCTTCTTTTAATCATTCCTCCTGTTCATATCGGACATTAAAAGATCTCTCTCTAATGCGCTTTCAATGTAAATGATGATCCTCCTTCCCTGCAAAAATGTATTAAAAGTTTGTCTGAGGCTAATATGAAGCTTCAGCCATGCAAATGATTCAGATCTGTCTGGAGAAACATAAAGAAGGAAATGTACACAAAAAAACTGTAACTTTGGAAGATTACATTTGATTTGACTAATTCAGCTTCAAATTAGCATTAACTGCATATAAATTTTAAAACACATTTTTGCACAAAACAAGGTCCTTGGATTTTGTCCCCCATCACCTACACTGGAAGCACATTAGGATCTTTTTACAGCCAGTATAAACAGGAGGAATGATTAAAGCTCCTGACAACTGACTATTGTTTTAAGACAGACTTCTTCAAGCCACTTCAAAATTCTTCTTTACATTTTTGGAGAAGTTTCACAATGGAGTAAGTTGGCCACAAGGTCAATTCCTTCATTTGGTCAATTTTAGAGGCCTGTGGTCCACACTGCTTCTGGTCCAACTCTTTCTCTTGCTCAACATGACATACAGACAAAGTCACCACATCACATCTTTATCATGAAATATGCCTGTGCCTGCAGGACTGATTTATCAAAGTGAACTGAGATACAACTAATAAAATGCAGGACACATCAGAATGACCTCATCAATGTTGCCATACTTGCAGGATTAATGTCCTCTCAGCTTTTCTTCTCATTAGAACTTTTTCATTCTATTTGAGTGTTGACCCACTGTGCTGTAGATCACAACTCCATCTTCTGGTTCAGTCTAATGAGAAAAAAAGCACAGAATGCTGAATAATTATGACCTAATGATGAAATACACAACAGAAATTAATTTGCCTTATTAACAGATAGTTTAAGTATTAACTGTGGGAGGTTTAAAATTCTTAAATTAAAACAATTTAACCAAAGAAACAAAGTGAAATAAAACACACATTGTTAGATGTATTTCCTTTTATGTATGCATTTGTGTATATGCATTATCATGAGGAGGTGCAGGGGAGCTTCAGTGACAGTGCTTTGCATGTAGTATTGGCTGAAAAAGCTAAATAATTGTCCTTTCAACATATGTTTTTCATTTAATTTTGACACATTGCATGTCACTTTATTTCTATCTTTGATTTGTTTTAATTTAGGCATTTTAAATCTTCCATGATTGAGAGGCTTATATGAGTTTAAAATAAATCACATACCATTTGCTTCCCACCATCCCTCTTATTAATAGTACTGTATGTCACACTGTCTTTGGGTGTCTGGTCCTGCTGGACAAAATACAAGGTCAAAGTGATAAAATTTCAGGGGAAAAAATGAAGGCGGACAAATAAAATGTGGGCAAATTATACTATGTTAAAAAAATATTTTTTTGTCTGGTTTACCTTCCTGGCCACATGAACAACGTTGGCATAGAGCACGTCAGGATCACTCCCAGTTTGTGAGACCTACGATGGACGAATTTGAAATGTAGCATCAATCTCATCATATGCTATCTTACAATGAGTTGCTTTCTCCTGTCTAACTGCACAATTATTTGCTTGTAAGGAGCATTCACACATAAGAGCTGAAAAAGCTAAATAATTGTCCTTTCAACATATGTTTTTCATTTAATTTTGACACATTGCATGTCACTTTATTTCTATCTTTGATTTGTTTTAATTTAGGCATTTTAAATCTTCCATGATTGAGAGGCTTATATGAGTTTAAAATAAATCACATACCATTTGCTTCTCACCATCCCTTTTATTAATAGTACTGTATGTCACACTGTCTTTGGGTGTCTGGTCCTGCTAGACAAAATACAAGGTCAAAGTGATAAAATTTCAGGGGAAAAAATGAAGGCGGACAAATAAAATATGGGCAAATTATACTGTGTTAAAAAAATATTATTTTTTTTGTCTGGTTTACCTTCCTGGCCACATGAACAACGGTGGCATAGAGCACGTCAGGATCACTCCCAGTTTGTGAGACCTACGGTGGACAAATTTGAAATGTAGCATCAATCTCATCATATGCTATCTTACAATGAGTTGCTTTCTCCTGTCTAACTGCACAATTATTTGCTTGTAAGAAGCATTCACACATAAGAGCATTTGACATAAAGTTCACACCTTTAGAAAGTTGTGAACTGAAGTTGTGAAGTTCACAACGTTCTTTGCACACCTATTTACTCCTACAACACTTGGGGGATGGTGCACTTTCAATGTAATGCAACAATGTATTTAAAAGTTTATCTGAGGCTAATATTAAGCTTCAGCCAACCAAATGATTCACATCAAGTGGGTATCTTTTAAAGTTACTGTCTTTTTAGTGCCAAATTACCTCTTTTTCTTATTATCCGTCCACAGTAGCTACTAAAAAGACTGTAACTTTGAAAGTTTACATTTGATTTGACTAATTTGCTCAAGTTAAGTCTGCTGAAGCCTCAAATTAGCTTCATACAAACTTTTAAACACATTTTTGCACAAAACAATCCTTTGACTTTGTCCTCCATCACTTAAATTGGAAGCACATTAGGATGGGATCTTTTAAATTTTAAAATCTTTTAAATAAAAAAAACATTAAAGCAAGCAAAACCTGTTTCAATGTTCATATGGACACCTTTACGTAGTATGACTCTTGTTTTCAGACAGACTTGAAAAATTCTTTCTTTAAAGCGAGTGTGTGAGGGGGATTGGGATGAAAATTTGGTCAATTTTGGAAGCCTGGTCGACACAGCTTTTGGTCCAACTTACTCTGACTCAACATGACAAACTAACAAATTCACTTTCAGTCTGTGAGCCCTATGCCGGATGGACTATGATGGACTGTTGGTGAGTGATTCTTTTGTTTTAATTGGACTTTCTGACTTGATCATGCTCAGTTGGCTTAATTGCCACTGCAAGCATTTTTGCCAGGGTCACGTATTATATTGTGATTGCTACCTAAAATGGTGACTCCACAGGATGTACATACGTCATGTATTTTCGTAGCTGTTCGCACAATTGGTGATCTTAGTTAGGGTCACACATTTCGATAGCAGTGATGGAGCCCGCCACCTCCAATGCATCAATATTTTTTCCATTGTTGACCCTCTAATGTCACAGAATCTGAAATGTCACAGATTTTGTTTAAGTTTTACAGTTAGTCTGAGTGACTTGCTAAAATCTGTCTAAACGGTGGCCTCTTACTGTCTGGCTGTCATAATCCTGAAGAGGAAAGATCACATAGTCATCAGGGTCATCTCCAGATGTTCAGATACTCACAGTATTGGGTAGCAGCTAGTACTTCCAGTAATTTGAAACCCAGTGACATTTTTGCCCTGGGTTTTTGCCTCTCAGAATGAGCTAACTTGCAGGACAATGCCATTTATTATTATTTTATATTATCTAAAAATTCCCTTAAAATATCATGATTTTCCAGCTCTTCCATTTTGATGTATTTAGCTGGTATTAGACAGGTTTGTAATATCCACAGGCCCGGACAGGTTATGTTCTGGTTTAAATAGTACAACTGTTTACAGAACTCACAGAATTACCATGCTGATGTAAATCAAGGAAATTATAGCCAACAAACAGTTAATGTAGTTAAATAAGGTATATTGTACAGTTACACTTGCATGGTCAAGTTCCTTAAATGCTATTTACTTTCTGTGTTGTGTGACCAATCCAAATTTCTTATCAGCAAACATAATAAGGGAAATACATGACTATACTTACCGCTGTGATGTCAGATGTCCGAGGTTTGGTCTTATCTATAACAAACACATACATTTCTGAGGAAATTATTTTACAGAAACAGATATTTCATTCCTCAGTTTGCATTAGCTTACAACAGACTTACTGCATCTTATCATCCTCCATCCAAAAAATGCAGTGAGAACAGCTAACAGCTGTAAGACCAGGATGGTGATGAGAATCGTCATTGTAGTGGACCTGGAAGGTAAATGCAGAGGTAGCCTACATTTCATCAAGAATAAAGGGGCAAATGTTTTTGCACAAACCCAGGTTGTAAATCAGATTTAAATGCATTGAAGTTGTAAAGAGTAGTAACCTCTTGTGTCTTGCATCTTGCGAGCTCTCTCCACCAGCCCCGGTTATGGCGGTGTTTGTAGGCTGGGCAGTACTTGGTTTAACAGAAAGTGTCCCTGTGAAGTCAAAGTAAATTCATGTAAAAAGCCATGTTAATGCAAGAATTGTATCACGGTATTTTGATGATACTGTATATTATGGATTATAATACTGTAACTCACGGATGTACAAGTTAAATTTTAATAATAATATTATTATTAATAATATACCAGGGTTTCATTTTTGTCACTTTTGTTGCGTCCACTTACTGGTCACTAATTTATGAGAATAGAAAATGGTTTGAATCTTACTTGCTGTACTGGGGCTCATTGTAGTTGAGGGTAATTCATTAACAGTTACGTTCACTGGCATCTGTAAGTCTCCTGCGGCACACCAGTACCAGCCGCTGCTCTCTGTCTTCAGTTCACTCATAGTCACAGTGAAATCATTAGAGACACTGGCATTGATGGTCACTGCTGTTCCATCTATTGATCCAGACTGATTTGTCACACAGGTGCGGCCCAGTCTGCACCACTTTCTATCTGCTGGGTATTTATAGTAACAGGTGATAGTCACACTACGTCCTTCAAATGCTGTAATTTCTTGTTGGTCCACATACAGATTTGACGTACCTTCAAAAAGATAATTCAAAATTAGACACATTCTTAGTTTTCTTCCCCACCAAATTGTTCACAGAAAGGACTTAAAATGTGTTTAAAACATTTAAGGCATTTTACCTGTGGTCACTGACAGCTGAAAATACTGTCCATCATCTGCCCTCGATACGATCTCCACAGCACACCAGAAATAAGTGTCCTTATGCGTTATATCATTAATAGTCACAGTGAAGATTCTTTGGTTTCTGTCATCAGAGATTGAAAACTTTCCTGAACTACTTTGTCATTGGTTTGTGTCAACTACTATATGACACGAATTCCAGTAATATCCTTGACACAAGTATTTCACATGGTTTCTGTAGTCCTGGTCATAGAGACATGGGATAGAGATGGAGCCTCCAGCCTTAACTGAAACTCGACTCACTGTAATAATTTGACAGTGAATTCCTGCCAAAACAACAACAGACATTTATCTTGTAGTGATGCCTTCAAATGCATTGTATATATCAATATCAGTTACAGGTTAGTATCATGAATTTTATTAAAAGACAATATTAAAAATTTAAAATTAGTGGCTAGTTGTCACTTTAAATGTAAGACTCAAATTTTATCACTCAACAGCAATACATATATCAGTACCAACAATATTTTTTTTAATTACAAACTTGACTATCATTTATGCATAGCATTCATATTAGAATCATAGCTGACTTACCAATGAGTCCAGCCAGTATTAGGTGAGGAATAACACTCATGTCTGCTTCAGCGTTGTGAGTGAATGAGCACTTTCAAAATTACAGCGGGTGACTCTACCTGGGTTACTTCCTCATTCAAGCAGTTCCTGCAGTAAATCTACTAGTAACAGTTTTAGTGGTTATAAAAAAAATTAGTTTATTATTCCATGAGTTTTATTTACTTCATTTATAGTCACACAATGAGTAACTAAGACCTATTCCTTTTTTGTTAAAAAGTTTTTTAAATTATATATGTAATTTTAATAATAATATATATGTATATATAAAGATTTTTTTTCCTTCAAAACTTTCTTTCTAATCTACACAAATAAATGGGCATTTTTTCAGTTTATTTCAATCAATTAAGTTTAAGAAAGAAATGAAAAGACAGATAATGGTGTATTATGACGAGTAAACCTCTAATCTCCCTGTGGCACATTCACTCTATTTATTTGTATAGCCTGCTATCCTGAGCATAATCTCCATGTTAGGTGAACATCAAAACAAAGCAACTCAGCTCACGAAAGACTAGATTTATATTCAAGTATCTTTATTATATCATAGGTAAATTTTATATGTCATTTTACTGCAGTTCTATTTTTTGTTATGATGCAGAATTAAGTGAAAATGGGATTTGCTGCAGGATGAGAAATTATGAGCTTTGTGTAGCAATTACAAGCATTCACTCACTAATAATTATAAAGATCCACACTTATTCTTCTTTCACAAAACTGACATATTGGTCCTAGTGATAAATTGATTTTGAAGAGGGAAATAGCGCCCTAATAAAGAGACTGGATTGTTGTCTTCTGCATATGATATATTTCTGCTTTTCAAAATTAATATCACAATAGAATATTGTGATAAAATAGCAGTGAAGTATAGTCTAAATCTGAGATGAGAATAAGCTTAAAGACTCTCCCTGCTTTCCCCCCAAATGACACTTTCTGTTGCGGGTGCCACAAATGGTGGCAGCCCTGCATGATACATCCATGGGTGCATCCCAAGTCTCTTAAATTGCATCCAAAAAGTAAAAGTGATCAGTTTTTAGAATATAGACTTTGACTGAACAAAATGACCAACAGAGAAACTGTTTCATCATGGTTTCAGATTGAATACATCCACACAAATGCAATACCAAGAGTTGCTCAGCACATGTTAACATTTTGACCTTATAACATGCTGTGAAACAGTGATGCTTCATAGTGTTTCAGTGCTTCAGTGATCAAACACTGGGGACAGTTTTGAGATGGTTTAAATATAGGTTACTGTATGAGCTTTGCTGTGGTCTCTCATAAATGCACCATCTTATTGAATGCAGAAAACTCATGAGTTGTCTTGGACAAATCAACTCTCTGAGAGGACAGGCCTGTAGAACCTGAGGTTTATAATAGTATACAGACATAGCTCACTGGATGTTTCAGCTATTGTTAAAATATATTTTTAAATGGTGGAAGTTCATTTGAAATGTTTACTTTGTCTCCATCATACACCAACTCATAATTGCATTACACTCAGAAAACACCATAAAATCTAGATAGTGGCAGTGGAAGAGATAAGCAGTTGAAACCACAGAGTTTAGCGATAATGTTAACTACTGTTCTTAAGGTGCATAGAGGGGCTACCAAAGTGTATTTTGTTGGTTAAATTGTCTCCTGCTCTCTTGATCATTCTCTTCAGGTAAAATGTAAACTATCTGTTTAAAAGAAGAAAAAATGTATATGATAGAAGTCCTATTTTTGGCAAGTTAAATGAGAAAATACTAATCCATTAAAGCAGCTTCCAGAATTAAGCTCTTTGTGTGTGTATGTTCATGCACAGCAGTCATGTGTGCCTATGACACACAGTTGTGCATATCTGACAAAAGTTGTTTCTACCTTAAAACCACTCAACCAACTCTTGATTGATTATGTTAGAATATGACCAGTTATTTTCAAATTATTTGCTTTCTCCTATCAAATCCACAAATTGTTGCATAATTTGAATATTTCTGGATTATTCTCTTTGCGCTGCAGATGCTTGGTGTTATGGAGTGTATGTATCTGTAATACAGAATACTGAATCCTGGTCTGGAGTTTTACAGAATGTGAGATATACACATATATGTATAGTGTTTCCAGTTGAGGCTTAGGTGGAAAAAAAAAAAAAAAAAGCCTTTTTTACAGCCAGTAGAGAGATGCAATAAAAGTCCCCAACTGGACTTGATCCGGGGACATAACCCAAGTCACAGGAGTCTAAAAAAGTCTATTTTTACTCTACTTGACAACACTTTATGGAAGGTATGTGATAGTGCTGTGCAGAGCAGCACAGTAGTTGTAACAAGAGACAAGACTTGTCTGTCACTGTGGTTTAACCTCTTCCACTTCCCCGAGGATGCCCGCATCTGCGGGTGAAATTACTGTCTTTCAGAGGCTGTAGCGAGTTTGTTGATGAAGCAAATAATGACAAGCTACATGATTGTACATTGTAAGTTAAACTTTATTAGAAGATTTTTTAAATCTGAGTGACAAGGTCCTTTACAACAATGAAAAGAAATCACAAGCAAAAAAAACAAACAAACTAAATTTCAACTAAATGCTTTAGATCAAATTAATAGCTATGGAGATGCATGTTTTTAAAAAACAGTTTTATTTGCACAGTAATGAAGCATAATAAGAATCAAAACAAAACAAAAAAAATGTGCAGTCTATGATCAAAACACAAAGTGATTGAACCTTCCATATCTTGTTTGTGCCTAATATTACACCACACCCCGAGCAGAGCCTGAGGTTGTACTACTGGATCAACTACTAGATGACATTCGAAAATCAATTTTTTAAGTCCATCTTTAAACAATAGTCAGGTACCCAAATGAACATTCACACAGGTTTTTCTTCTTTTAATCATTCCTCCTGTTCATATCGGACATTAAAAGATCTCTCTCTAATGCACTTTCAATGTAAATGATGGTCATCCTTCCCTGCAAAAATGTATTAAAAGTTTGTCTGAGGCTAATATGAAGCTTCAGCCATGCAAATGATTCAGATTTGTCTGGAGAAACATAAAGAAGGAATTTTACACAAAAAAAACTGTAACTTTGGAAGATTACATTTGATTTGACTAATTCAGCTTCAAATTAGCATTAACTGCATATAAACTTTTAAACACATTTTTGCACAAAACAAGGTCCTTGGATTTTGTCCCCCATCACCTACACTGGAAGCACATTAGGATCTTTTTACAGCCAGTATAAACAGGAGGAATGATTAAAGCTCCTGACAACTGACTATTGTTTTAAGACAGACTTCTTCAAGCCACTTCAAAATTCTTCTTTACATTTTTGGAGAAGTTTCACAATGGAGTAAGTTGGCCACAAGGCCAATTCCTTAATTTGGTCAATTTTAGAGGCCTGTGGTCCACACTGCTTCTGGTCCAACTCTTTCTCTTGCTCAACATGACATACAGACAAAGTCACCACATCACATCTTTATCATGAAATATGCCTGTGCCTGCAGGACTGATTTATCCAAGTGAACTGAGATACAACTAATAAAATGCAGGACACATCAGAATGACCTCATCAATGTTGCCATACTTGCAGGATTAATGTCCTCCCAGCTTTTCTTCTCATTAGAACTTTTTCATTCTATTTGAGTGTTGACCCACTGTGCTGTAGATCACAACTCCATCTTCTGGTTCAGTCTAATGAGAAAAAGAGCACAGACTACTGAATAATTATGACCTAATGATGAAAAACACAACAGAAATTCATTTGCTTTATTAAGAGATAGTTTAAATATTAACTGTGGGAGGTTTAAAATTCTTAAATTAAAACAATTTAACCAAAGAAACAAAGTGAAATAAAACACACATTGTTAGATGTATTTCCTTTTATGTATGCATTTGTGTATATGCATTATCATGAGGAGGTGCAGGGGAGCTTCAGTGACAGTGCTTTGCATGTAGTATTGGCTGAAAAAGCTAAATAATTGTCCTTTCAACATATGTTTTTCATTTAATTTTGACACATTGCATGTCACTTTATTTCTATCTTTGATTTGTTTTAATTTAGGCATTTTAAATCTTCCATGATTGAGAGGCTTATATGAGTTTAAAATAAATCACATACCATTTGCTTCGCACCATCCCTTTTATTAATAGTACTGTATTTCACACTGTCTTTGGGTGTCTGGTCCTGCTGGACAAAATACAAGGTCAAAGTGATAAAATTTCAGGGGAAAAAATGAAGGCGGACAAATAAAATGTGGGCAAATTATACTGTGTTAAAAAAATATTATTTTCTTGCCTGGTTTACCTTCCAGGCCACATATACAACAACAGTGGTATAGCGCACGTCAGCATCACTCCCAGTTTGTGAGACCTATGATGGACAAATTTGAAATGTAGCATCAATCTCATCATATGCTATCTTACAATGAGTTGCTTTCTCCTGTCTAACTGCACAATTATTTGCTTGTAAGGAGCATTCACACATAAGAGCATTCAACATAAAGTTCACACCTTTAGAAAGTTGTGAACTGAAGTTGTGAAGTTCACAACGTTCTTTGCACACCTACTTACTCCTACAACACTTGGGGGATGGTGCACTTTCAATGTAATGCAACAATGTATTTAAAAGTTTATCTGAGGCTAATATTAAGCTTCAGCCAACCAAATGATTCACATCAAGTGGGTATCTTTTAAAGTTACTGTCTTTTTAGTGCCAAATTACCTCTTTTTCTTATTATCCGTCCACAGTAGCTACTAAAAAGACTGTAACTTTGAAAGTTTACATTTGATTTGACTAATTTGCTCAAGTTAAGTCTGCTGAAGCTTCAAATTAGCTTCATACAAACTTTTAAACACATATTTGCACAAAACAATCCTTTGACTTTGTCCTCCATAACTTAAATTGGAAGCACATTAGGATGGGATCTTTTAAATTTTAAAATCTTTTAAATAAAAAAAAGATTAAAGCAAGCAAAACCTGTTTCAATGTTCATATGGACACCTTTACGTAGTATGACTCTTGTTTTCAGACAGACTTGAAAAATTCTTTCTTTAAAGCGAGTGTGTGAGGGGGATTGGGATGAAAATTTGGTCAATTTTGGAAGCCTGGTCGACACAGCTTTTGGTCCAACTTGCTCTGACTCAACATGACAAACTAACAAATTCACTTTCAGTTTGTGAGCCCTATGCCGGATGGACTATGATGGACTGTTGGTGAGTGATTCTTTTGTTTTAATTGGACTTTCTGACTTGATCATGCTCAGTTGGCTTAATTGCCACTGCAAACGTTTTTGCCAGGGTCACGTATTTTATTGTGATTGCTACCTAAAATGGTGACTCCACAGGATGTACATAGGTCACATATTTTCATAGCTGTTAGCACAATTGGTGATCTCATAATATTTAGTTAGGGTCACACATTTCGATAGCAGTGATGGAGCCCGCCACCTCCAATGCATCAATATTTTTTCCATTGTTGACCCTCTTATGTCACAGAATCTGAAATGTCACAGATTTTGTATAAGTTTTACAGTTAGTCTGAGTGACTTGCTAAAATCTGTCTAAACGGTGGCCTCTTACTGTCTGGCTGTCATAATCCTGAGGAGGAAAGATCACATACTCATCAGGGTCGTCTCCAGGTGTTCAGATACTCACAGTATTGGATAGCAGCTAGTACTTACAGTAATTTGAAACCCAGTGACATTTTTGCCCTGGGTTTTCACCTCTAAGAATGAGCTAACTTGCAGGACAATGCCATTTATTATTATTTTATGTTGTCTAATTCCCTTAAAATATCATGATTTTCCAGCTCTTCCATTTTGATGTATTTAGCTGGTATTAGACAGGTTTGTAATATCCACAGGCCCGGACAGGTTATGTTCTGGTTTAAATAGTACAACTGTTTACAGAACTCACAGAATTACCATGCTGATGTAAATCAAGGAAATTATAGCCAACAAACAGTTAATGTAGTTAAATAAGGTATATTGTACAGTTACACTTGCATGGTCAAGTTCCTTAAATGCTGTTTACTTTCTGTGTTGTGTGACCAATCCAAATTTCTTATCAGCAAACATAATAAGGGAAATACATGACTATACTTACCGCTGTGATGTCAGACGTCCAAGGTTTGGTCTTATCTATAACAAACACATACATTTCTGAGGAAATTATTTTACAGAAACAGATATTTCATTCCTCAGTTTGCATTAGCTTACAACAGACTTACTGCATCTTATCATCCTCCATCCAAAAAATGCAGTGAGAACAACTAACAGCAGTAAGACCAGGATGGTGATGAGAATCGTCATTGTAGTGGGCCTGGAAGGTAAATACAGAGGTAGCCTACATTTCATCAAGAATAAAGGGGCAAATGTTTTTGCACAAACCCAGGTTGTAAATCAGATTTAAATGCATTGAAGTTGTAAAGAGTAGTAACCTCTTGTGTTCATCTTGCAAGCTCTCTCCACCAGCCCCGGTTATGGCGGTGTTTGTAGGCTGGGCAGCACATGGTTCAACAGAAAGTGTCCCTGTGAAGTCAAAGTAAATTCATGTAAAAAGCCATGTTAATGCAAGAATTGTATCACGGTATTTTGATGATACTGCATATTATGGATTATAATACTGTAACTCCCAGATGTACAAGTTAAATTTTAATAATAATATTATTATTAATAATATACCAGGGTTTCATTTTTGTCACTTTTGTTGCGTCCACTTACTGGTCACTAATTTATGAGAATAGAAAATGATTTGAATCTTACTTGCTGTACTGGGGCTCATTGTAGTTGAGGGTAATTCATTAACAGTTACATGCACTGGCATCTGTAAGTCTCCTGCAGCACACCAGTACCAGCCGCTGCTCTCTGTCCTCAGTTCACTCATAGTCACAGTGAAATCATTAGAGACACTGGCATCAATGGTCACTGCTGTTCCATCTATTGATCCAGACTGATTTGTCACACAGGTGCGGCCCAGTCTGCACCACTTTCTTTTTGCTGAGTATTTATATGGACATTTGATAGTCACACTACCTCTTTTAGATGCTGTAATTTTTTGTTTGCCCACATACAGATTTGACGTACCTTCAAAAAGATAATTCAAAATTAGACACATTCTTAGTTTTCTTCCCCACCAAATTGTTCACAGAAAGGATTTAAAATGTGTTTAAAACATTTAAAGCATTTTACCTGTGGTCACTGACAGCTGAAAATACTGTCCATCATCTGCCTCTGGTACAATCTCCACACCACACCAGAAATAAGTGTCCTTATGCGTTATATCATTAATAGTCACAGTGAAGATTCTTTGGTTTGTGTCATCAGAGATTGAAAACTTTCCTGAACTACTTTTTCGTTGGTTTGTTTTAACTACTATATGACACGAATTCCAGTAATATCCTTGACACAAGTATTTCACATGGTTTCTGTAGTACTGGTCATAGAGACATGGGATAGAGATGGAGCCTCCAGCCTTAACTGAAACTTTACTCACTGTAATAATTTTACAGTGAATTCCTGCCAAAACAACAACAGACATTTATCTTGTAGTGATGCCTTCAAATGCATTGTATATATCAATATCAGTTACAGGCTAGTATCATGAATTTTATTAAAACACAATATTAAAATTTAAAATTAGTGGCTAGTTGTCATTTTAAATGTAAGCCTCAGATTTTATCACTCAACAGCAATACATATATCAGTACCAACAATATTTTTTTTAATTACAAACTTGACTATCATTTATGCATAGCATTCATATTAGAATCTTAGCTGACTTACCAATGAGTCCAGCCAGTATTAGGTGAGGAATAAAACTCATGTCTGCTTCAGCGTTGTGAGTGAATGAGCACTTTCAACATTACAGCGGGTGACTCTACCTGGGTTACTTCCTCATTCAAGCAGTTCCTGCAGTAAATCTACTAGTAACAGTTTTAGTGGCTATAAAAAAAATTAGTTTATTATTCCATGAGTTTTATTTACTTCATTTATAGTGACACAATGAGTAACTAAGACCTATTCCTTTTTTGTTAAAAAGTTTTTTAAATTATATATGTAATTTTATATATATGTATATATATATATATATATATATATATATATATAAATAAATGGGCATTTTTTCAGTTTATTTCAATCAATTAAGTTTAAGAAAGAAATGAAAAGACAGATAATGGTGTATTATGACGAGTAAACCTCTAATCTCCCTGTGGCACATTCACTCTATTTATTTGTATAGCCTACTATCCTGAGCATAATCTCCATGTTAGGTGAACATCAAAACAAAGCAACTCAGCTCACGAAAGACTAGATTTATATTCAAGTATCTTTATTATATCAAAGGTAAATTTTATATGTCATTTTACTGCAGTTCTATTTTTTGTTATGATGCAGAATTAAGTGAAAATGGGATTTGCTGCAGGATGAGAAATTATGCGCTTTGTGTGCCAATTACATGCATTCACTCACTAATAATTATAAAGATCCACATGTAAACTGACATATTGGTCCTAGTGATAAATTGATTTTGAAGAGGGAAATAGCGCCCTAATATAGAGACTGGATTGTTGTCTTCTGCATATGATATATTTCTGCTTTTCAAAATTAATATCACAATAGAATACTGTGATAAAATAGCAGTGAAGTATAGTCTAAATCTGAGATGAGAATAAGCTTAAAGACTCTCCCTGCTTTCCCCCCAAATGACACTTTCTGTTGCGCCACAAATGGTGGCAGCCCTGCATGATACATCCATGGGTGCATCCCAAGTCTCTTAAATTGCATCCAAAAAGTAAAAGTGATCAGTTTATAGAATAGAGACTTTGACTGAACAAAATGACCAACAGAGAAACTGTTTCATCATGGTTTCAGATTGAATACATCCACACAAATGCAATACCAAGAGTTGCTCAGCACATATGAACATTTTGACTGTATAACATGCTGTGAAACAGTGATGCTTCATAGTGTTTCAGTGCTTCAGTGATTGAAGAATGGGGACAGTTTTGAGATGGTTTAAATATAGGTTACTGTATGAGCTTTGCTGTGGTCTCTCATAAATGCACCATCTTATTGAATGCAGAAAACTCATGAGTTGTCTTGGACAAATCAACTCTCTGAGAGGACAGGCCTGTAGAACCTGAGGTTTAACATAGTGTACAGACATAGCTCACTGGATGTTTCAGCTATTGTTAAAATATATTTTTAAATGGTGGAAGTTCATTTGAAATGTTTACTTTGTCTCCATCATACACCAACTCATAATTGCATTACACTCAGAAAACACCATCAAATCTAGATAGTGCCAGTGGAAGAGATAAGCAGTTGAAACCACAGAGTTTAGCGATAATGTTAACTACTGTTCTTAAGGTGCATAGAGGGGCTACCAAAGTGTATTTTGTTGGTTAAATTGTCTCCTGCTCTCCTGATCATTCTCTTCAGGTAACATGTAAACTATCTGTTTAAAAGAAGAAAAAATGTATATGATAGAAATCCTGCTTTTGGCGAGTTAAATGAGAAAATACTAATCCATTAAAGCAGCTTCCAGAATTAAGTTCTTTGTGTGTGTATGTTCATGCACAGCAGTCATGTGTGCCTATGACACACAATTGTGCATATCTGACAAAAGTTGTTTCTACCTTAAAACCACTCAACCAACTCTTGATTGATTATGTTAGAATATGACCAGTTATTTTCAAATTATTTGCTTTCTCCTATCAAATCCACAAATTGTTGCATAATTTGAATATTTCTGGACTATTCTCTTTGCGCTGCAGATGCTTGGTTTTATGGAGTGTATGTATCTGTAATACAGAATACTGAATCCTGGTCTGGAGTTTTACAGAATGTGAGATATACATATATATGTATAGTGTTTCCAGTTGAGGCTTAGGTGAAAAAAAGAATGTATGCCTTTTTTACAGCCAGTAGAGAAATGCAATAAAAGTCCCCAACTAGACTTGATCCGGGGACATAACCCAAGTCACAGGAGTCTAAAAAAGTCTATTTTTACTCTACTTGACAACACTTTATGGAAGGTATGTGATAGTGCTGTGCAGAGCAGCACAGTAGTTGTAACAAGAGACAAGACTTGTCTGTCACTGTGGTTTAACCTCTTCCTCTTCCCCGAGGATGCCGGCATCTGCGGGTGAAATTACTGTCTTTCAGAGGCTGTAGCGAGTTTGTTGATGAAGAAAATAATGACAAGCTACATGATTGTACATTGTAAGTTAAACTTTATTAGAAGATTTTTTAAATCTGAGTGACAAAGTCCTTTACAACAATGAAAAGAAATCACAAGCAAAAAAACAAACAAACTAAATATCAACTAAATGCTTTAGATAAAATTAATAGCTATGGAGATGCATGTTTTTAAAAAAACAGTTTTATTTGCACAGTAATGAAGCATAATAAGAATCAAAACAAAAAAAAAAAATGTACAGTCTATGATCAAAACACAAAGTGATTGAACCTTCCATATCTTGTTTGTGCCTAATATTACACCACACCCCGAGCAGAGCCTGAGGTTGTACTACTGGATCAACTACTAGATGACATTAGAAAATCGATTTTTTAAGTCCATCTTTAAACAATAGTCAGGTACCCAAACGGACATTCAAACAGGTTTTTCTTCTTTTAATCATTCCTCCTGTTCATATCGGACATTAAAAGATCTCTCTCTAATGCACTTTCAATGTAAATGATGGTCATCCTTCCCTGCAAAAATGTATTAAAAGTTTGTCTGAGGATAATATGAAGCTTCAGCCATGCAAATGATTCAGATCTGTCTGGAGAAACATAAAGAAGGAATTTTACACAAAAAAACTGTAACTTTGGAAGATTACATTTGATTTGACTAATTCAGCTTCAAATTAGCATTAACTGCATATAAACTTTTAAACACATTTTTGCACAAAACAAGGTCCTTGGATTTTGTCCCCCATCACCTACACTGGAAGCACATTAGGATCTTCTTACAGCCAGTATAAACAGGAGGAATGATTAAGGCTCCTGACAACTGACTATTGTTTTAAGACAGACTTCTTCAAGCCACTTCAAAATTCTTCTTTACATTTTTGGAGAAATTTCACAATGGAGTAAATTGGCCACAAGGTCAATTCCTTCATTTGGTCAATTTTAGAGGCCTGTGGTCCACACTGCTTGTGGTCCAATTCTTTCTCTTGCTCAACATGACATACAGACAAATTCACCACATCACATCTTTATCATGAAATATGCCTGTGCCTGCAGGACTAATTTATCAAAGTGAACTGAGATACAACTAATAAAATGCAGGACACATCAGAATGACCTCATCAATGTTGCCATACTTGCAGGATTATTGTCCTCCCAGCTTTTCTTCTCATTAGAACTTTTTCATTCTATTTGAGTGTTGACCCACTGTGCTGTAGATCACAACTCCATCTTCTGGTTCAGTCTAATGAGAAAAAAAAGCACAGAATGCTGAATAATTATGACCTAATGATGAAAAACACAACAGAAATTAATTTGCCTTATTAACAGATAGTTTAAGTATTAACTGTGGGAGGTTTAAAATTCTTAAATTAAAACAATTTAACCAAAGAAACAAAGTGAAATAAAACACACATTGTTAGATGTATTTCCTTTTATGTATGCATTTGTGTATATGCATTATCATGAGGAGGTGCAGGGGAGCTTCAGTGACAGTGCTTTGCATGTAGTATTGGCTGAAAAAGCTAAATAATTGTCCTTTCAACATATGTTTTTCATTTAATTTTGACACATTGCATGTCACTTTATTTCTATCTTTGATTTGTTTTAATTTAGGCATTTTAAATCTTCCATGATTGAGAGGCTTATATGAGTTTAAAATAAATCACATACCATTTGCTTCGCACCATCCCTTATATTAATAGTACTGTATGTCACACTGTCTTTGGGTGTCTGGTCCTGCTGGACAAAATACAAGGTCAAAGTGATAAAATTTCAGGGGAAAAAATGAAGGCGGACAAATAAAATGTGGGCAAATTATACTGTGATAAAAAAATATTATTTTTTTGTCTGGTTTACCTTCCTGACCACATGAACAACGGTGGCATAGAGCACGTCAGGATCACTCCCAGTTTGTGAGACCTACGGTGGACGAATTTGAAATGTAGCATCAATCTCATCATATGCCATCTTACAATGAGTTGCTTTCTCCTGTCTAACTGCACAATTATTTGCTTGTAAGGAGCATTCACACATAAGAGCATTCGACATAAAGTTCATACCTTTAGAAAGTTGTGAAGTTCACAACGTTCTTTGCACACCTACTTACTCCTACAACACTTGGGGGATGGTGTGTCAAACTGCTGTTTAGATCAGCACAAAGGTTGTAGGAACAGAACAGTACCACCATATAAACATATGGCACCATATGAACATTCAAACAGTTTTTTCTTTTAATCATTCCTCCCTTTCATATTGGACATTGAAAGATCTTCCTACTCAAATACACTTTCAATGTAATGCAACAATGTATTTAAAAGTTTATCTGAGGCTAATATTAAGCTTCAGCCAACCAAATGATTCACATCAAGTGGGTATCTTTTAAAGTTACTGTCTTTTTAGTGCCAAATTACCTCTTTTTCTTATTATCCGTCCACAGTAGCTACTAAAAAGACTGTAACTTTGAAAGTTTACATTTGATTTGACTGATTTTCTCAAGTTAAGTCTGCTGAAGCTTCAAATTAGCTTCATACAAACTTTTAAACACATATTTGCACAAAACAATCCTTTGACTTTGTCCTCCATCACTTAAATTGGAAGCACATTAGGATGGGATCTTTTAAATTTTAAAATCTTTTAAATAAAAAAAACATTAAAGCAAGCAAAACCTGTTTCAATGTTCATATGGACACCTTTACGTAGTATGACTCTTGTTTTCAGACAGACTTGAAAAATTCTTTCTTTAAAGCGAGTGTGTGAGGGGGATTGGGATGAAAATTTGGTCAATTTTGGAAGCCTGGTCGACACAGCTTTTGGTCCAACTTAGTCTGACTCAACATGACAAACTAACAAATTCACTTTCAGATGGACTGTTGGTGAGTGATTCTTTTGTTTTAATTGGACTTTCTGACTTGATCATGCTCAGTTGGCTTAATTGCCACTGCAAACGTTTTTGCCAGGGTCACGTATTATATTGTGATTGCTACCTAAAATGGTGACTCCACAGGATGTACATAGGTCACCTATTTTCGTAGCTGTTAGCACAATTGGTGATCTCATAATATTTAGTTAGGGTCACACATTTCGATAGCAGTGATGGAGTCCGCCACCTCCAATGCATCAATATTTTTTTCCATTGTTGACACTCTAATGTCACAGAATCTGACATGTCACAGATTTTGTATAAGTTTTACAGTTAGTCTGAGTGACTTGCTAAAATCTGTCTAAGCGGTGGCCTCTTACTGTCTGGCTGTCATAATCCTGAGGAGGAAAGATCACATACTCATCAGGGTCGTCTCCAGATGTTCAGATACTCACAGCATTGGGTAGCAGCTAGTACTTACAGTAATTTGAAACCCAGTGACATTTTTGCCCTGGGTTTTCACCTCTAAGAATGAGCTAACTTGCAGGACA
Source organism: Thunnus maccoyii (assembly GCF_910596095.1). NCBI lineage: Eukaryota > Metazoa > Chordata > Actinopteri > Scombriformes > Scombridae > Thunnus > Thunnus maccoyii. Next base: position 14,538,016 of record NC_056546.1, on the reverse strand, counting down.
ATGCCATTTATTATTATTTTATGTTGTCTAAAAATTCCCTTAAAATATCATGATTTTCCAGCTCTTCCATTTTGATGTATTTAGCTAGTATTAGACAGGTTTGTAATATCCACAGGCCCGGACAGGTTATGTTCTGGTTTAAATAGTATAACTGTTTACAGAACTCACAGAATTACCATGCTGATGTAAATCAAGGAAATTATAGCCAACAAACAGTTAATGTAGTTAAATAAGGTATATTGTACAGTTACACTTGCATGGTCAAGTTCCTTAAATGCTGTTTACTTTCTGTGTTGTGTGACCAATCCAAATTTCTTATTAGCAAACATAATAAGGGAAATATATGACTATACTTACCGCTGTGATGTCAGACGTCCGAGGTTTGGTCTGATCTATAACAAACACATACATTTCTGAGGAAATTATTTTACAGAAACAGATATTTCATTCCTCAGTTTGCATTAGCTTACAACAGACTTACTGCATCTTATCATCCTCCATCCAAAAAACGCAGTGAGAACAACTAACAGCTGTAAGACCAGGGTGATGATGAGAATCGTCATTGTAGTGGGCCTGGAAGGTAAATGCAGAGGTAGCCTACATTTCATCAAGAATAAAGGGGCAAATGTTTTTGCACAAACCCAGGTTGTAAATCAGATTTAAATGCATTGAAGTTGTAAAGAGTAGTAACCTCTTGTGTTCATCTTGCAAGCTCTCTCCACCAGCCCCAGTTATGGTGGTGTTTGTGGGCTGGGCAGTACATGGTTCAACACTCATGAGCAAGGTGGAATGCTGGTGAGTGGTAGAAAGTGTCCCTGTGAAGTCAAAGTAAATTCATGTAAAAAGCCATGTTAATGCAAGAATTGTATCACGGTATTTTGATGATACTGTATATTATGGATTATAATACTGTAACTCCCAGATGTACAAGTTAAATTTTAATAATAATATTATTATTAATAATATACCAGGGTTTCATTTTTGTCACTTTTGTTGCGTCCACTTACTGGTCACTAATTTATGAGAATAGAAAATGGTTTGAATCTTACTTGCTGTACTGGGGCTCATTGTAGTTGAGGGTAATTCATTAACAGTTACGTGCACTGGCATCTGTAAGTCTCCTGCGGCACACCAGTACCAGCCACTGCTCTCTGTCCTCAGTTCACTCATAGTCACAGTGAAATCATTGGAGACACTGGCATTGATGGTCACTGCTGTTTCATCTATTGATCCAAACCGATTTGTCACACAGGTGCGGCCCAGTCTGCACCACTTTCTTTCTGCTGAGTATTTATAGTGACAGTTGATAGTCACACTTCCTCCTTCAAATGCGGTAATTTCTTGTTGGTCCATGTACAGATTTGACATACCTTCAAAAAGATAATTCAAAATTAGACACATTCTTAGTTTTCTTCCCCACCAAATTGTTCACAGAAAGGACTTAAAATGTGTTTAAAACATTTAAGGCATTTTACCTGTGGTCACTGACTGCTGAAAATACTGTCCGACATCTTTCCCCCACACAATCTTCACACCACACCAGAAATCAGTGTCCTTATCCGTTATATTATTAATAGTCACAGTGAAGATTCTTTGGTTTGTGTCATCAGAGATTGAAAACTTTCCTGAACTACTTTGTCGTTGGTTTGTGTCAACTACTATATGACACGAATGCCATTTATATCCTTGACACAAGTATTTCACATGGTTTCTGTAGTACTGGTCATAGAGACATGGGATAGAGATGGAGCCTCCAGCCTTAACTGAAACTCGACTCACTGTAATAATTTTACTGTGAATTCCTGCCAAAACAACAACAGACATTTATCTTGTAGTGATGCCCTCAAATACATTGTATATATCAATATCAGTTACAGGTTAGTATCATGAATTCCACTAAAACACAATATTAAAAATTTAAAATTAGTGGCTAGTTGTCACTTTAAATGTAAGACTCAAATTTTATCACTCAACAGCAATACATATATCAGTACCAACAATATTTTTTAATTACAAACTTGACTATCATTTATGCATAGCATTCATATTAGAATCTTAGCTGACTTACCAATGAGTCCAGCCAGTATTAGGTGAGGAATAAAACTCATGTCTGCTTCAGCGTTGTGAGTGAATGAGCACTTTCAACATTACAGTGGGTGACTCTACCTGGGTTACTTCCTCATTCAAGCAGTTCCTGCAGTAAATCTACTAGTAACAGGTTTAGTGATTATAAAAAAAAAATTAGTTTATTATTCCATGAGTTTTATTTACTTCATTTATAGTGACACAATGAGTTACTAAAACCTATTCCTTTTTTGTTAAAAAGTTTTTTTTAATTATATATGTAATTTTAATAATAATATATATGTATATATAAAGATTTTTTTTCCTTCAAAACTTTCTTTCTAATCTACACAAATAAATGGGCATTTTTTCAGTTTATTTCGATCAATTAAGTTTAAGAAAGAAAGGAAAAGACAGATAATGGTGTATTATGACGAGTAAACCTCTAAGTTCCCTGTGGCACATTCACTCTATTTATTTGTATAGCCTACTATCCTGAGCATAATCTCCATGTTAGGTGAACATCAAAACAAAGCAACTCAGCTCACGAAAGACTAGATTTATATTCAAGTATCTTTATTATATCAAAGGTAAATTTTATATGTCATTTTACTGCAGTTCTATTTTTTGTTATGATGCAGAATTAAGTGAAAATGGGATTTGCTGCAGGATGAGAAATTATGCGCTTTGTGTAGCAATTACAAGCATTCACTCACTAATAATTATAAAGATCCACATGTATTCTTCTTTCACAAAACTGACATATTGGTCCTAGTGATAAATTGATTTTGAAGAGGGAAACAGTGCCCTAATATAGAGACAGCATTGTTGTCTTCTGCATATGATATATTTCTGCTTTTCAAAATTAATATCACAATAGAATATTGTGATAAAATAGCAGTGAAGTATAGTCTAAATCTGAGATGAGAATAAGCTTAAAGACTCTCCCTGCTTTCCCCTCAAATTTAGACTATCCTCCCTTCAGTAAACAGAAAAATATATGACCCTTAACCTTTTCTGACAACCACACCCGACAGACTGTGGCAGGAAGTTATGGCACTTTCGATGACACTTTCTGTTGCGGGTGCCACAAATGGTGGCAGCCCTGCATGATACATCCATGGGTGCATCCCAAGTCTCTTAAATTGCATCCACGTTTCCCTCACTTGCGTCCTTTTCTTGCGTCTTAGTCCCTCCCGCCGTGGATGCAAGGAGAGACGCAAGGAAACCAAGCGAGGAGAGAGGAAACGAGGAAATTTGTGTTAAGAGACATGAGACGTCCTCTCCTCTGAAGCGTCATGTGAAGCGACGTCCGTTTCTGATGACGGTGACAGCTGATCACAGCTGGATCAGCTGTCAGTCGGCTTTAGCAGCTGTAGAAACTTCTGATGGAGTTTGTGTCTGCACACATGTGCACTGTGTTAATACTAATAAAGGTTCACAGTTATTACCGCTAGAGCAGCTGTTTCCTTTCTGCAGCCTGTTACCTGTTTAACAAACACCTAAATAAAAACCTGCATTCTGCATTATACTGTGTCCTGCTCAGAGGCACAGGAACCATTTCTACTCGCGGAATGCGTTTATACTCGATTATCGATTATTTGTATCTGTATCTTGTGATAATCCTGATAGTGAATTCATTATTCAATTACCCAGAATATGATCATTTCTTCTGAACACCGGAAAATATGTATTTGGCTAAATGTTTCAGGGAAAATGGAAATTATGTAACTCATATCAAATCCGACGCTCCGGAATTTTCAGCCTCACATGTGACTGAATGGAAATGACGACAAATGATGTAAAATATAAATGTGTTTAACTGTTATAGATGAAATTAAAGTCAGGAAGAGTCTGTCTGTCAGCAAGAAACAGTTTAATGGAGGAAATAATAGATCATGAAAAGAAAAATCTTACTAATACATGAAGAAATTTATTAATGGTTCTTTTGTTGATCAGGTCGACAATTAATTGATTTTAACTATATGATGAATCAGAAAACAAGTAAAGCATAAAACTTGCGAGTGATACATTTAAACTAAATCTATAATCTGTCTCCACTTCGGTATGAAACTGCAATGATGTATCAGATCAGTCAGATCAGGTGCAGCGTCCAATCAATAACTGATATCCAATAAGGGGGCGTGTCGGCTGGTAAAAGACTTCCGTGAAGGCTGCTCTTATGTTTCCTCGCTCCTCACTCCGCGCAAAATAAGAGACTTGGGACGCTCGTCAAAATGGCGCATCGGGAACAACTTCCGGTTCAGGCGAGGAGCGAGGAGCCATAAAATAAGAGACTTGAGCATCCATGGACTTGAGACGTACCCCATGGTGGCGACTATTGTGGCATCTCACCGGAAGTGCCATACTGGCTGCCACTGACACCACTGCGGGCCCTGCTGAATACTTTTCGTACAGTCCCACTTATTTTTTTCTTGATATTTTTGAAAGGGGAGAAATGGGCAGAGAAAGAGAGAGAGAGAGCTACACAATAATTAAGAATGAAAGGCATTGGCATTCCTAGTTTAAAGGACAGATTCACAATTTTTCAAGTCTTTCTTAAAACAACAGTCAGGTGCCCAAATAAACATTGAAACAGGTTTTTTTCTTGCCATAATCATTCCTCCTGTTCGTGCTGGCCATGAGAAGATCCCTTCATAATGCACTTACGATGTATTTAAAAGTTTATCTGAGGCTAATATATTTCAGCCGTGCAAATTAGTCAAATCAAGTAGCCTAGATATCTTTTAATGTTAGTCTTTTCAGTGCCAAAGTCCCTCTTTTTGTTACTATACTTCCACCGCAGCTCAACAGGGAAACACTAAGGGGGAATTATATGCTAAAAAGACAGTAAATATGGCAAATGCTGATTTATTTCCTCCAGTTGGAGACCAAACGACGGTGGACATCATCACCACACGATTTCTTTAAGTTTACCAACTGTGGATGTAAGTCGCGCATGCGCGTGCAGGGCCGCCGTCTCGGACGGCTGGGTACGGCTACGGCAACACCACTTAGACAAACTACATAATTGCGACAGACCCATGGACAGACCTCACCACAATGGCGGATTGCCGAGGTTGTCTTCGCCGACCTTCGATGACGCATTTATGTAACTTTGCGTAACTGCGCGAAATACAAAGCGACACGGACAGAAGCAGAGAAGCTTAAACTAGTATTCGGTGCTGACACCAAGCTTTCACTGACCGACCCTCCCCTACACTCATGGAGTATGGGAAAGATAGAGTGGTGGCGTTAGTAGACATGGACTGCTTTTACGTCCAGGTGGAGCAGAGGCTGAATCCAGCTCTGAGGAACACTCCCTGTGTGGTAGCCCAGTACAAGACGTGGAAAGGAGGCAGGTGAGTTTCTGACACAGAGACACTGTTTGTATGATCAGTGCAACTGATACCACTATCTACTAGTCCCTCAATAACTAGAAGTGATGCAAAAAAAGCTCTTTTATAGTTTTACTCAGTGCTGTTGTCCATGAGACAGCAGTACAGTCAAAAAAAACGAAAATAAACCTCTTTCTCTCTCAAACACAGTTCATTCAGGCTCACTGTTATGATATCTATATTGCCAAATGCTCCTTTGGTGTATTGCAAGGTAGTAGGTGTAAATAATACAATAAAGATGAGTATTATCAGACAAAAATAGAAGATAACTGAAAATGTAAGGAAATAGGCCTAACTGACTTGAATGACTAGATTTGCATAAAAGTTTCGTCTTGACTTTGGAGGAAGTAGTTTGACTGTAAAACCTCAACACAAGGTCCGGTCCACATACAAGAGTTTTTAGCAGCACCTCACTGTCTTCATCAAGGAGTTTGATCAGTTGTCATGTAGATGGCTTAGGTGTCATCAAATGGCCTAAATATGTTACTTCGGTTCACTCACATGATAACAGTTGTTTATACATGGGGGTAGGGGGACTCAGGACCCCTGTCTTCGTTTAAGTATGGTCCAGCCTGTGTCTGTTCAGTTGCTCAGACCATTTAAATTGCTGTCTCTGTGTTGGCAACTCACTCGCCTTCCTCTTCCACCCTACAGGTTTGCCTACAGATGAAAAGATAACCACTCTGTTCTCATTGTTTGCAAATGTGATTTAAAAATAATGTGGTTTTCAATTACATATCATCCTCTGTTAGTATCATAGCTGTGAGCTACGAGGCCAGGGCCCATGGTGTCACCAGGAACATGTGGGTGGATGATGCAAAGAAACTGTGCCAAGATCTCCAGGTGGCACGAGTGCGCGAGTCTCACGGCAAGGCAGACCTGACATAGTAAGTGCTAATGATGTGCTATGTAATCTCCACAACTCTAAACTTACTCTTCGATAGGATGAACTGCAAAATCTGTTATCATAACATTTCCGCTCCTGTGACAAGTTGTAAGCTAAATAACCCACTTCCACTCCTGTGCAGTTACAGGGAGGCAAGTGTGGAGGTGATTGAGGTGATGTCTCGCTTTGCCGTGATTGAGCGAGCCAGTATTGATGAGGCCTACATGGATCTGACTGCTGCGGTCCAGCAGCGGCTGAAGAACATGACAGACAAACAAATAGAGCCTCATTTGCTGAGGACGACATACATTCAGGGTTACCCGCAAACTTTTTCAGAACAGGAGGCATCTGCAGAGGACATTGTCTTGGATAAAGGTAGGTTATGCCAAAATGTTTACAAATCGATTACTCAACTAATTGTTTCAGCACTCTACAGAGAAGGCTGGGTTTGAAAAGTGAATAAAACTGAGACTCAGGCAGTGCGCATTCCTCTAACAGCTTCATGTTTTCCACACAGAGGTGCAGAGGTCCAGAGGTCTCCAGCAGTGGCTGGCATCAGCATCTGTTCCTCTGTCAGGAGAGCAGAACTCTGCAGAACTACGGCTAACTGTGGGGGCAATCATTGTCGAGGAAATGAGGGCAGCTGTGGAGGAACACACAGGCTTCCGCTGTTCAGCAGGGATTTCGCACAACAAGGTAGGATAAACTGACATTGGTTTATTCCTAATGTAAATGTAACGGTGGTGCAAAAGCTGTAGTTATATTTGCTGGAGTGATAATTTACTGTCCCCAGGTACTCGCTAAACTAGCCTGTGGTCTGAACAAGCCTAATCGACAAACTGTTTTGCCGTTGGACTCTGTGACAGAACTTTTCAACTCTCTACCCATTAGTAAGATGTGAGTTCAAAGTGTACCCTGCTATAAAGAATATATTCGTCACAAATCACACTCATACTCTGGCAAAGAAGTGTAAAAACAGATTTTGACTAATACTGTAACTCTCGTATTGCTTATTTTACCTGCGCAGCCGTAACCTGGGGGGTAAGCTGGGTGCCTCCATTACAGAAACTCTGGGAATAGAGAACATGGGAGAGATGACTCGCTTCTCACAGGCCCAACTGGGACAGCACTTTGGAGAAAAAACAGGGTAAGACTGGACAAATATTCATGTAAAAGACCTAAGCGTCATAAGATGACTGGCGAACAATTTAAATTGGACTTGACTTCAACTCTGAGCATTTAGTTTGCGTTTGATTGCCACCTGCATTCATCATTGAACCTCTCTCCTTTGGCAGTCAGTGGCTTTATGACTTGTGTAGGGGGATTGAGTTTGAAGCGGTGAAACCCAGACAGCTTCCCAAGTCTATTGGCTGCAGTAAAAACTTCCCCGGGAAAACATCGCTGGTTACAAGAGAGCAGGTACTGGCTGTCAGTCTATGTTCATCCACTGTTACACTGGTGTATGAAAGGTATTATCCAATCTGTCTTTTATTGTTAGTCTCATATTGACTTATTGTAATATTAACAAAAATGTGTTTCTTTCTATTAAATTATGATTGGTGAGATTGTTTTCATGTTAATAATTAATAACCTCTGTGAAGGTGCAGTACTGGCTTCATCAACTGGCCCTGGAACTGGAGGAGAGGCTAACCAAGGACAGAGAAGTGGTGAGAAAAAACTTTGGTTATGTGCTTTTTTTAATTTGACCTTATGATAGCAGTAGTTTCTGTTCCCTCTGTTGAGTTTCACATTGATGTCATATCAAGTAAATATAACGTGGTTTCAAGTCAGCGCCAGTGAAACTTCTCACCATCTGACAGAATGGTCGAGTGGCTAAGTTGTTGACAGTTGGTGTACGTCAGCTGGGGGACAAGAGGCCGAGCAGCTTCTCACGCTGCTGTGCTTTATCTCGCTACGAGGCGACCAAAATATCCGGTGACAGCTTTGCCATCATCAAGAGTCTCAACACAGCAGGAAACCACCAGGCAGCATGGTAATTAGAATATAAAAAACATATTTAAAGTCATTGGTTGATCAATCCCGCGCGATATATATCACACTCTTTCTTGCTTGATGTCCCCAGGACTCCACCCCTCACCCTGCTACATATCTCGGCAAGCAAATTCAATGACGCTCCATCAGCAGGGGGGATAGCCGGCTTCCTTTCCAGTGATGTCACCTCAACCCAAAGTCCTTTCTCTACCACCCAGACACCCGCTGAACTGAAAAATGATTCCACATGCAAACAGCCTGGCACCATTCAGTCTTTCTTTCAAAAGGCAGCTAAGAAACAAAGACAGAAGATTACAAAAGGAGAAGAGGAGGATGATGAAGATGCAGGTTCCACAGTAATTCTCCCATCATCCTCCTCTAATAAAACCTCTGCAACTGATTGTCAGTTGGAGGTAGATACCAATTGCCCCGTTTCATCCTTCAGTCTTTCTTCTCAGTCTCAAAATGGTTCAGCCAGCCCTCATAGTGACATCTCCTCTTTCTTCCACAAGAAGAGTGTTGAAAGAAGCTCACAGGCTGCAGCCTCGACCTTGAGCAAGCCTGAAACGGGACAAAGGCCAGGGTCTGTCGATACAGAACACCCTGATGACACTGTTACTGTTGTGTCAGGCCTGCAGGTAAAAGATAGTGATGTAAAACATAGCACAGGGTTTACATCTCACCAGTTGCCATGTGAAGAGTTAAGGGATGAACTGGACATTGAGGCAGAGAAAAATCACCATCTTCCTAGTGTAGCCAAAGAAGACCTGATAAAATGTGATCGCTGTGATCAGGAGGTGTCAGTCTGGGAAATGCCTGAACACAATGACTATCACTTTGCCCTCGACCTCCAGAACTCACTCTCTTCATCCTCAGGTTCAGCAGCTGCCTCTTCCTCTACCTCAGGTGTCTCTCTAACTCCTCACAGAGTAGGAGCGTCCTCCCGTGGTAAAACAAAAACCAGAGGCCAGTCAGGACCTCAGCCGAAAAGGCAACGCTCCCAAGGCGGAAGTACGGGCACTCTGGATTCCTTTTTCAAGAGGAACTGAAGATGGGCTGTAGAACAGCATTTTTAAATTAAATTAAAGTCTGATCTTTGATAAATGCATATATATCATAGACATACATTTGGTAAAAGAATGGAAAGCCATATTAAAACAGGATCACAATTGGACTTGTTTGAAATGATAAATGTCATTATGTTGTATTTTAGAAGAATGTCCAAGAATTAAAGAGTTTATTTGGATAATTTGTTTTACACATGACTTTGATTATAAAAGGAAAAGCTATTTTAATATTGTAAACCAGAGTATAAAGAAGATACTTTTCATATTTTGTGGTTGTGTACATTTTGTTGTAGTATCTTGACATACCACCAGATGCCACCAATTAGCTGAAGATACAGCAGGAATCCTCATGCAAGTGTTAAGTTTTGTTTTCTTACAAACTCAAGAGGTACAGAAAAGTTTCTATTGTGAGACAAGAGTATATTGTAAACATTATTGAACGTAAATGCACACAGGAAGCATAGATATACTAACACAGCTTTAGGTAAATGTACTTCTTGTTTGTTTGTGGTTGTCCATAGCTAATCAGAGCAATACAGAGCACCAGCCCCACTGGTGATAAGGCCTGCAGAACTGAAAAACATACACGATGAAGGAGCCCTAAAGCTGTTTTATTATGAAGACATCACACAACTCCATAATTGGAGTTATAAATGGCAAAATATTTAAGTTGTAAAAAGAAATGTTTGTTTATTAGTCTTTGATAAAGCAACATTATTTAGATAGGTTTGTTAGACCTTTAATATGATTGTCAGTATGATGAGAGCAATTGCAACACTGGCTGATAAGTCACACTGTTTATACTTTTTCTATCATGATGAACCTATTGTTCTGTTGTGAGCATTGAAAGACAACTGAATGGGTAAATTATTCTTGCATTGTCTTGCATCAGCCAGAGAGCAGATTAGGAGGAGCACAACCAGGAAAATGAAATTACAAAGCCTGTTACAACTCAATTGCGTGTAATGAGTCATGGCTCTGTGACATGTGAGCCAGCAGACAGAAAACTGGTTTTTATGATGATATGGTTGAAAACATTGTTTTTACTAAAGAGACAACAAAATTGAACAACTGCTAAGGAGATAATAAAAGTTTTATTCATGTACACCATAATACACAAATTGGATCTGTACATAAATATTGCATTTCACCCAAATGATCAAAAATATTACACTTTCAATTAAAAAGGAAAAAAAGGCTTAAATCTGATTTCAAAAAAGTGAAGATGTAATGGTGTCACAAAGAAGACTTTAACAGTGAAAACTGAATGAATTGTAAAATCTGAAACTACTAGAAATCTATAAAGTACTTCTCAGACGCATAAAAACAAACTTTAACATCTGATATACCTCTTCATAAATGCTATAAAATATTTTGGTTGAAATGCGTTATTTTTCCTCTCTTTGAGTGCACACGAACTGTGCGTAACAACAACAAAGTGGATGCAACAGAACAGGGCATACATTTCAACTGACCTCTATCCTTGATGTCAGTGAGACAACAATCTATGTATATATCACATCAACATGCAGTAATAAGACAGATGATAAGGCCAACAGCAGCCTTTAACAAAGTAGCAATTAACATTCATTTTCAAAGTTGTCTTCTAGATATCAAAAGCTGTTTCAAGGAGTAGCACCAACTTAAGTTTTTTTTTTTTTTTTTTACTAAGTTGTAAAACTTTGGGTGTGATGGAAGACTAGTTCATAGTAGTTCCATCAGGCACTGTGTTAACTCCTCCTTCAAAGTTAGTGACATCAGTAACATGAGTGAAGAGATGAAGTCAAGGTACCTCGAACATAATTACTTTTAAACAGAGCAGTTGTAACAAAGCTGCATCAGTAGGCAGCTTTATATACTGTATAATGCATAATCAAACACATCTCTTTGGGAGAAACAACTTTGTTTTTCTCTCCCGCCTCCTCCACACAAGTCAGAAAAACAGAAACCTCCACCGGAGTAGTTCTGTGAGAGTGGAATGCTGTCTATCACAATATCTACACTGACCTGAGTAACTAAAGCACTTGAAAGACAGGCAGCAAGATCTTTACCATCTCACTGCGCCATCGTGAGGCATTATTTGTGAATAAAAACATAATTCTTACAGAAAAGATTTGACGTGACAAAAACCAGTTACAACGTGATTGCCAGTGTGAGTAATCTTGGCAGGTTGACCTACGAACTGGGTCAAGTTCTAACTTTGCATACCTCGCAATGCTCTTCTTCACCTTCATAAAGTGCCCTTGTCAGCATTATAGCTTCAAGAAAAGATTACTTTTGCTTCCATACAACTGACAAGCTGTGTCTGAGAACCACAAATGTCCCTCATTGCATTTGCTATTATCTCACACAATTAATTAGCAGTTACAAGAAAAAAAGATATCGTTTAAGTACTCAAATACAGCAAGATAGAGGCTTGTCATCAGTCAGGCACTATGCTGGTTTCACAGACTAGCTGCTTTGGGGCAATGACACTGGTGATACGTTACACCTTAACGTCCAAGTGTCTCATACTTGCAACTGCTGAGTTTGTAAACAATCGTCTGCCAAAGGTATATCAACACCGGCATGTACGTTTCAGTGCAAGTGTGTGGCAAGTGTGAGGAGTGCATTTAGGTGTAAACTGTGTGAGCAGCACTTCATCGCAGTTGTGAGACAGCAATGTCGCTGTTGCAACTTATTGATCTGCCAACGGTGTTCCTGACACTCAATTTCACTTTGGTAGATGGTGCTAAGTGAATGTGTTATAGAGTTGAAAGACTACCTCTTATCAGTGCCATGAAAAACAAACACTCTTTAAAACCTCAACACCAGAGAGCACACTAAAATATCAGCAGTTCTTTAAAAGGCTGAAGAGGACAAATACAGAAGATGGTGCCGAAAAGGCTTTGGAAAAGGGCAAAAAAAAGATCCCCCCAACAAAATCCTGTGAAAGGGATTTACTGTGCAGGGAACAGGGCAGAGAGAGGGAGGTTACTTATATAGAGCACCTTGTTTTGGGATGGGACGGTGTTTTCTGTTGTGGTTCTCAGAGAAACTTTAGGCTTCCTCATACTCGCTTTGGGATGGCTGGTACTGCGCGATGGGTTGTAACTTAGTGACGTGGCCGATACCTTTGGTCACGCCCTCTCTGAAGAGCACCTTCGCTCCCACCTTCAGGTACTCCGGGTGCTTGATGAATCTGAAACGAACCACTGCTTTCTCCCCTGTCCTCAGCTCCTCCTGTGGCACATTGATGTATCACAAGAAACAGGAGGAAATGAAAGAAAGAATAATCCAAAAATGTAAAGTTGGACATCATTTTCTTAGGATAGAGCAAGCCCTGGTTTTAGATGCAGAAGACAAATTTCAGATACTTATATTTGTAGCTCAGTGGATGAACTAACCTTGCCATAAACAGCTTCCACAGTGGCGGTCTGTCTCACATTGCCAATGTGCACAGTAACCTGGAAACCCTTGTGGAAGGTCTTAGCGTGAAAGAGCAGCACAATCTCAGCCTCAAACATCCAGCAGATAGTGGGATCCATCTCTGGACTCACCATTACCATGCCCTGTGAGAGAAAAAAAAAAGGACATCGTAAATGTAAAATATTTTATATTTAAATATTTTCAGTGTGTAACATAATAAAATATAGTTTATTTTTAACCATCCACTTAATCTTAAAAATACAGTACACATGTTAAAAACTTTTCAAATTGCAAGTTTGCTTATTGCAGTCATTCACACCCATCTAGTAAACTGATTAATCAGTAATAATAATAACATGGTTTGGTGTCAAATCTTCCATATGAATCAGTAATAAAGTTCCAAGCTAGAAATTTGGCATTGAGTGTCTGACCTTGCGTAGTAGTGACCGGTCGAAGTTGCCCAGTGCGAGTGTAGCAGCCTGGCCGGCCCGGAGCACCCTGCATGCCGAGCGGTTCCTTTGGATGCTCCCAACAGTCAACTTGTGGAACTGGCCCAAGTCTGTGGGCCCTACTACAAGATGATCTCCCTCACGGCAAATACCACTGTGCAGTCAAAGAGAATACTGGGTCACATAGATTTCCCAAAAAATGCAATTTGAATGGAAGAACGTGAGGTATGCATTTCAACAAACTGACCTGTACAAAGTCCCTCCAACCACAGTCCCCACCTCTGGCACTGTGTAGATCTCATCCACCTGTAACAGGATGTACACTGCTGTCAATCATATCATCAAAGGCATTTGTATATTTACACTTCATCTGTAAGGGTGTTTGAGTATGTGCCATAAATACATAAATGTGTGTCTCAGATCTACCTGAAACTCAGTTAGCTGTTGCATAAGTTCCTCCTGTTCCTTGCTGTTGCTGAGAGGAGGGATGATGTTGAAGAAGACCTTTAGCAAGTCCAGACTCTCTCCAGACACACTGGACAAGGTGAAGATAGGTGTGATGCTGCCGGGGAGAACACAGTCATGTGATTAGGACACACAGACATCACTGGCTAGTTTCTACCTTCTACTTAACTATAAAACATTAAATGGAATACAGGTTTATGCACTCATTCAACTATGTATATGTATGCGTTTCATACTTTGGTGACTGGGCAAACTGCTGTGCTGCCGTGACGGCGTCGTCCGTGCTGCCTACAACCATAGGCACCTTGTTGCAGCCCGGCTGCTTCAGGACACGCTCCAACTGCCGCACTGTGCGCTCCACAGTGGCCCGTGTACACAGGTCCACCTTACTGATGACGATGAAGATGGGTACCTTCAAGGCCATGGCTAGCCCAAGATGCTCCCGCGTTGTACCAGCTGGAAGAAGGAGAGTGGGGAGAGAATAAGTGAAGTCCAGTCAGAGGGTTATGTAACATGTCGATTTCACACCGATAAATCATCAGCTGCACGTCATTTATCATGCTTTCACATGTAAGCACACAATGTTCATTCTTGGTTTTGAGTATAATATTTAAATACGGATCAATTTGCATCAACCGATCCTGTCCTTTGGACACATAAGGAAATTCACATCCGTGCAGAGGAGGATTGTTGTGACCTGAAATAACATCGCTTATCTAATGTGAGTCTGAGGGTATTCAAACAGATAAAAGCAGGTAAAATTTACCATGACGTATGTTTGTTATTATGTCATGAGAGGAAGTAAACATGATAGCAGTGCAGGAATATACTCAACCATATAGCAATCATGTTACTAATGCCTGATTTTGTCTTCTCACAGAACTAGCAGTGTCCTAGTGGCTCATGTTTCTTTGTAAACAAATTTGACACGTGAGAGAAAGAGATATGTATAGTAAATCACGTCCTGTGACATGACCCCAACATTCATTTACGGGTTAATGGACACTCAGAGTACCCTGACCCCTCGTCAGCTGAGCAGAGGATTGTTTTTCTTGTGTGTTATTCCCAGTTCACTTGAGGTAGAGGTGCACAGGGAAAATCAAAGTCCCTCATCCTTTGTAAAGGTGATGATGGCTGAAGTGGTGGTGCCAAAATATTTGGTAAAGCATCACAGAATGATACAAGATGATTACCTGCTCTATAGCTCGTCACACATACCTAAGACAAGACGTATACATTACACAGATCCATTACTCTGTTTCATAATTAAAGCTGTGACTCTTGGGTTGCAGACACCATGTCTTCTTTCTGCCTGTTGTATAGCTAATGTGGTCCTCATTCTTGACCCCATTTCCCCCAGCATGCCCTATTTTAGAACAGACACCCACACAAAGACAGCAACATCTACAGGGTACCAGGGAAGAAATTCAATTATCAATCAATGAATAAGGTTTCATACTCTATAAGACTTCCAGAGGAAAATCAGTGGTCCTCTTTGGAGCCTATCTCAGTTTATGTCTGCAGTGTAGTAATACTTTTTTTTTTTAAAATTTCATATCCATACCCTTTTTATGCCTCATGTAGCTTAAGTGCTAAAAGTATTTTCCATACTAAGCATTAGGCCTGAACCTATTTTCCCTGTGGAGAAATTATTTTTTTCACAGCAGTGGATGTAATTTTATTTTTTCAGGTAAGATATTACTGTGCGGTAATTTATTGAACACAACAATACATCCAAATCCAATGTACACTAACCATAGAATTGCTAGTTTTTCTTCACATGACTGAAAATGATAACAACAATCCAGCCATACCAGCTCTTCAAATTATGTTGTGACTATGCTTTGAACATTACTCAGCGTTCCACTGTTTTTATACTTGTTTATCTACTTGTTCTACTACTGCAGGTAGAAAATATCACTTTTGTCTCCTTGTTAATTTTTGCTGTCTCAAAGGACAGGACGTGGGTCGGAGTTCTTTTACAACCTTTTGCACAATAAGGGAAATGTTCAAGTAACAAGCACTTTAATAAACCTGAAAACTGCCTGCCATACATTAACAGCAGCTGAATATAGTTCACCTAAAAATGCCAGCAAATCACAAGCTGGAATGCAAAGTAACAAGTGTTATCTCCAAGGCTCAGGTTTCAACTACATGTCTCCTTGCCATTTCCAAAAGGAAAGCAAAACTGCAGATTTCTTAATAAACTTTCGGCTATTGCTTTCAAAAGCAAAGCAAAAACAGATTCTATACAGAGAGCCTCAAGCGTTGAACGGTGTCTTCTTATCTGGATGCACTCGCTGTGCCTGTCAAAGCCCCTCCTCCCCCCCGTCATCTGGCAGAGTTAAACAGAGCTTCAGACATGTCAGGATGGCCGAGCGGTCTAAGGCGCTGCGTTCAGGTCGCAGTCTCCCCTGGAGGCGTGGGTTCGAATCCCACTTCTGACAACAACTTTTTTTTTTTTTTCTCCAATTCCTACAAACTACCATGTAAACTAAATGGTGTTCTACTTTCAAAGCTTTTGCAACTTATTGTACATATAAAGAAGTAAAAATGTAGAAAACAGTAGGTCAGGTTTCACAGTATGTGCTGGACATGACACTATAGTGGACACCATACAAGCTTCCTTTCTTCTGTGCTATTATAAAAAGTCTGACTTGGCGAAGACATATTTCTGACATAACGCACTAATACTGAATCTATTAATCAAAAAAGCCGTTAAAATGTTATGACAAAGTAAGGCTCATTATTTTTTCTTTTTATTTTCAAGTAAAATTTGAAAACTTTGTGAAGATCAGATTAAAAAAATAGATAAATAAAGGTGAAAATAATGTTATAAAAATACAGTTGTTCTCTTCATTTCTATTACCGCTAAAAATGTCTGAGCATACAATCTGGGTGCAATCTTTTAAAAATCTGGGTATTTCATCACAGAAAACAAGGGGCCTTACCCAGATGTAAAAGCCTATAGCCTGTATGTATTTGGGCCATAACTTCTATGGTGACCGTCAAGTGTTTTGTCCTTAAGTCAGCATTATTGACATACTCTGTAGCTTACTGCCCCACTTGCAGGTGTCAGGTTGACCAAGTCCACATGGGACCAAGCACAGAGCTACCTCCGGTGGGTCAGAGGACTCTTATGTGAATGAATGGTATCTGAGATATTTTGGGACCAGTAGTGGCAGGCAGGGGCGTCTGGTCTCTTACATAAGCTCAGATATCACATGTTTGCAAAGTGTGGAGTTGCGGTGAAAACAAACACTGACTCTGTGCGTCAGACTGCCCTTCCAACTGTGAGCCTGACAGCCTGTGTCTCTGTGATAGACTCACTTTCAATTTAATTTCCCTGTTTAACAGTCAAGTGACTGGATTAAGTTCACACAGACAGACATGCAGACTTTCCACCTGACATACAATGACGCTCACAAAAAGTATTTGAAACTTAAATCAATTAATCAGTACTCACCAATACCGGTATTTGCGCTGACGACCAGCATAGCGAAATCAGGACAGTAGCTGGTTAGGCCAAAGATGGTGGTCTTCAGGTACTTGTGGTGACCCGCAAGATCAATGAATGTGATCATTTTAGAGGCACTCTCACAAATCTCCTCTGCTGTCCGAGACTCGCTGTAATTCACAACCTAAGAAAAAAATGAACCAAATCTGTAGATGTAGTAGTTTATATTTTTATATCACTATTAAAAAAAACATGTTTTCTTGTCTTATCTACTTTGAACATCTTGATAAGTAAAAGTAAAAATAATGTATTAAACCTGTGTTGCGGGTTGCTACACATTACAGATTCTCAAGTGTTAAATCTTTTCTCACCTCTCCTTTACTATTGAAGCCAAGGATCTCAAAGCTGATGCTTGAAGTGCGTCCGGTCTGGATCTCATGGAGATGTCTGAAGAGGTTGAGCCTCGCTCTTCCCCGTCCATTGTCCAGCTCACCCTGTGTCAAAACACCCAAAAGAGTAGACTTGCCCGAGTCCACATTACCCAGTACGGCTACTCGTAGGTCCAAGAACTTCAGGAAAAACAAGAAGAAAAAATTATTATTAAAAATCAACTAATCAACAACAAAAAATCAACTCCAGGCAATAAAGCAGCATGCTTTCACAGAGGTTCTACTAACCTGTTGGTCATCTGGCACCTTGCGAATAAGAACTTCAGCAATCTTACGAGGCACATCAGAGTCATAGTCGACCTCTCGCTCTCTGAGAACAGTGATGTCAGCTCCAACTCTGTCAGAAAACAGAAAAACAAACAAACAAATAAATAAATTATGGTTTTTAGATAGTGTATTTATTTTTTATTTTTTATTATTTATCTGGTTCTGATTAGGAGCAACGTTAACTCAGTGACTCAATAACTGAATGTGAAACACATTCAGTAAGTTTTTAACAACAAGTGAATTAGATACTTTCTGGACTTACTTCTCTGCCAGCCTATGGAGGGTTTTCAGCGATGCCCTCATGTCCTCCTCTGATAGTCCCACCAACATGCCGTTATCCTCAACACCAATTTGATAGACAGCTTCACCTCGACCCTCCTGCAGACGCCATTTCATTTGTGTTGCCAGATGCTCAAAGCGGTATTGCGTAGGGTTCACTAGCTTGAGCTGGACAGGGGAAAGATTACAGAAATCAGTGCTGAACTTAAACCTAAACTGTAGAACTTTATACCTAAAATGGGTGTAGTCAGTCGTTAAATAATTCTGATGAAAATAACTAATATCACAAAGGACTGAGGTGATAAAAATGAGAAATAAATCTCTATTGATGTGATGGGGGAAGCAGCTATCCAGACCATACTAAAAATGGTGTTGCTAATCCACAGTGGTGTTGGTTTTCCACAGTAGACCACGTGAGACTACACTTAAATATTCTCACGTATTACCCACATGTTGCTGACAGCTCGTTACAATGATGACTGATATACTTATGACCTCCACATTCTTGTCATGAAGAAGCTGACCTAACCACGAGCCGTCATCATTAAGGTGTTATATGAAGCAATTAACTCACTTTGAGGACAAAATGTCTTTTGAACACAACAAGGTCCTTCCGTGACACCTAATTTGCTTACCTTGTACTCTATATTGCCCTCTTCAGCCTAAGAGATGAACAGAGAAACAAAGAGCGTCAGACAGAGACAGAACAGGAACAACAGCTGTCAGACTGTAGAGAGGTGAGACAACAGGCCATTGATTTGTTAAAAACACACAAAGAAAAGCAATCTGACTGAATGAGTGGTCAGTGCACTACTGTGAATAGGTAGTCACTGAGAGCTATACAAACTGACTAACTGCTTAGCTTGCCTTAATACACAGCTACTTAATGTATTATTAGACAAAACACATAAACATGTAAAAGTCAATTGCCATTTAGGGTTAGCTGGTCAATATTCCTATAAGTGGGACAGATGTCTCACATGTATTCTAACATTGCATGACAGTGGAGCTGGTTTCATGTTGTACATGAGCTATGGAATATGTTGAGACTTGCCCCATGAAGAGTTTATGGACATGTTGCTGTGAGGACACTGCACATCTCCCTGCAATTACTTACACTGATATTAAAAACAAACTCTAAATCAAACCCCAAACTGCTTCTTTTAGGCTAAGGGTTAAATTAGGCTGAGCTTTAGCTTAGCTTGATCGAGATCAACATTCTTTCTTTCACGTTCCTGAGAAAATAATCAACTATTTAACACGTTTAAATTTAGGTCACTACACAATTATCTGTCTTTCGTTACTGTGTAGTAACACAGTCCTTGGCTGAGTGAATGTCAGTTGTGTATTAGTCGCATTAGTTGAATATTTGGTCGACCGCGTACACACCCGCCCCCTGTTAGATATTTACAAACACAGCTGTTCTTCCGCTGCTAGCAAGCACAACACTGCGCAGCGATAGCAAGCGACTTTTAATTAGCACACATTTGGCTTGCTACTGTTAAACTACACTTAATGTGCAAACTGTAAAACAACAGATATTAGATTGCAAATGTTAGCCGGATAAAACCCTCTCATTCATTTTCGTTTACGTTTCCGACTAGCTACGTGTCACTGCAGGTTCAAACACAAGTCAGCTAACCCCGAGGACAGGAAATGAAATGGAAAGTCTACTTTTATCAGCGTTACACATCACAACATGCAGACAAACACACATTTATGCAAAGTTGTTTTGTTGTTGACTTTGCTAAATAATATTAGCTGTGCATGCTAGCTTCACTGTGTTGTTGGCGTCATTTCAGCCTTACCTCTGGAGGTAGATACGGGGTGTTATTGCTTGGTTTGAAGTTGCGGAAAGATCGAGCCTTTGCTTTCTTGTTTTTTGCAGAGGCTTTTTTGGGGGCTGTTCCCATCCCAAAGGCATTTCCAGGCTTGACGTTGGACGCAACACCTTGAGATCCAGAGCCTTGTCCATTTCCTGAGCCAAATAACTCCGATACCCGCGCATCCATCAGCTACTTTGGGACCTAGCGTTAACTTGCAAGCTTACCACTAACGTTACCTGGATAAATATGATGTTATATTAAAATGCGCCTCGGTCCAGGCATGCAGGTGTTTGAATTTGAGTGTAATAATTACCCTGCTAGTGGTAGCTTACAGCCCCCAAAATGAAAACAAGGCACCGACAACCCCCAAGCCCTCCAAACCGAACAATAACAGCACCGTCCGACACTAGCGTTTTGAGTTTACAGTGGACCTACGTCACAGCCCTAAATGTCAAAGGGTGTGTCTGATTTGTACAACCGCTCAGCGCCAGTGAGCGGTTCTCATTGTTTTCTCACAAGATTGCGTGTATGTCTAAACCCCGCCTGCCTAGCCAACGTTTAAAAAAACATCGTACTTACACTGCTTCCCAGCGCTTCGCATCGGACGAAAAAGGAAATAACACAGTTGTTTACAAAGAGCGTCGAAAGCTTGTTTGCAAAATATGATGCCACAAGAGCGAAAAAAGGTGTCATCAACTTAGTCATCTAGTTTCTGGCATGGAATTTGACTTGTACGCCGGCATTCTGAGGCTTTAAAATATCTGTGCATTTATATTCAAAGATGTTCACGCTAAACAAAGACAGCACAGACAAAGACAAAATAATAAGCGTTAGATTCTCATAAAACTGTTGTTTCAGTGTTTCACCAACAAATGGTATGTTCCCATTAAAGAAAAGCAGGTGTTTCGGTTTAACCGTGTTATCTGGTGACTTTCAGGGGAATATGTGGTGGTTGTCGTGGTGACGGCAGCTGTTGAAAACACGAACAGAAAGTCCTCTTAAAATCTTAAATTATCGTATGTTCAACACAGTATATACTCGTCTGTTCCTCTTTGTATTACATTATGTAAATTAAATGGTGTTACCAGCAAGAAGCATTCACATTTCCTCACTTATCTTTCTGAAATTAATCTTTTTAAATGGCTTGCTTGTCGGCCTGTTACTGTGTTATCCATATAGACTGTATAAAAATAATATAGTTCTTAACAATTATTATCTGATTTTTTATACACTATTGCAGTATGGTAGTGGTGGAAGAATTACTAAGATCCTTTACATAAGTAGAAGTATTACAAGATAAATATACTAGTACTAAAGTAAAAGTTTGGCTATTTATTTTGCTTAAAATCAGGCTGCTGATATATTAAATAAATGTAACAGTCAATGCATAAACAGCATTTTATTTCTGTAGCTGGTGGAGGTGAAGCTACTTTGAACTGCTTTAGAAGAGTCACAAGATAAATCTGAGGGGCTGTCAGATTACAGATTGGGTAGGAAAGAAGAAAAAACATAGTTCTGCTACATAAATCTGGAAATTATTTTTTCAGTTCTTGTCTTTAATATTTGTGTTTTTGTGACTTGGCTGTCATAGACCAAACAAACAAACACACAAACAAATACAGACACTTGAGTGGTGAGAGTCCTTTACCATATCTAGGGGACAACAGTGCCATCAGGTGTTTGGTTGAAAACAGGACTCCTATATTGGTTCTTACTATTCACTGGAAGTTAAATAATAAAATACCTAACTATTAACTAATCATTTTGGCCATAGTTTTTGACACCATTCCTCTTTGGCTTTGAAAAAATAATATTCAGACAGGTGGTCTTTAAATTCAGCTGAAAGTGTGGACATTGGTCACCTAGACATAAAACATTTGTGTATCACTCCATTTGTCTGTAACCATTTTCTAATTGTGAAAATGATTTGAAAATGTTACTAAATGGCTTTGGTTCAACTCATTCAACAAATTTGTTTTGAAAATGTATTAAATTCACCTCCAGACTACGTTTGAACTGAAACCAGTTGTTGCCAGCTGAGTGGATGTACATCACATTTGCTCCTGTTGCTGCAGTTACTTTTCACGTGTAGCCTGTGTTTTTAGAGGTGGTGTCACTCTCAGGCTACTCAGGTACAAACAGTGTATTTCCCAACATTATAACATCCTCCACAGAGAGATTTCTTCAGTTTTATATGTCTGGATTCATTTATTTGTTCATGCTTTATTCAGCAGTTTCCTTTTTTTCATTTTAATAATGCAGTTTGATCTTTAGAGTCACATAAGAGGATCATAAGAACTCTTTTCTAAAAAGTAAATAAGACTGACAACTACCTAACTCAACATCTTCCCCACACATTTATGAATACAATATCTTAAAAGTTAGGTTTCATTGCCTCTTGCATAGAACATTTTAATCCAAAAAAGTATTTCACATAATACAAGTACATACTGCATTTCAACACATGAAATTCAAATGCTGTTTTACAGAGCTTAAGACACACAGTTAACATGAACTGTGACTGCTTGTTTCTGCAAAGAGGCTGAAATTTTGAGAAAAGTCAGCCAACTCCTCTCTGGGGAATGAATAGTTCCAGAGTGTGACATTACTGAAAGTCAACACTGATTGGACAGGCGACCTCTGATGTAGGGGCTCAGCCCATTCTGTCCTGGCTGAGAGAAATGTTTTGGGATTTTTTAGCCTTAAGCTCCGTCAAACACCCACATTCACATGTAGATACAACATTCCCTTGGTTCTGTTGTTTTGGTTAAAATGAATTATTCACTGGTGATTTTGTTCTGTGTGGGTCTACTGCACCAGACCACGAATGCTGTCCTCATGGATAAACTAGGAGACAACAAGATTTGTGGAGACGCAGAATGCTCATGTAAGTCAGAAGAGCATGAAAAAGTAGCATGACCTGCATGTGTGCAACATACTTCTGGAAACTATCATTGATTAGATCATGCAATGGAACGCATGTGCTTGTTAACTTTTTCTGCAAAAACAAAAGTAGATTTTTTTTTCATCTGTATTTCCCCTGCCTCTTTTCTTTTGTGCTTTATTAGATGTTCTCTCAATGGCCAGAGCCTTGGATGACTTTGTAGCTCCTGACTGCAGATTCATCAACATGAAGAAGGGTCAGATGGTTTATGTGTACTCTAAACTTGTACCAGAGGAGGGCGCCGGAGTCTTCTGGTCTGGAAGTGTATGTAATATTTTGTTACATGTTATTGAGTAGCAGTGCCAACTTATAGTCAGTTGCAAAAGGCAAAGACAATGTGGAAACCTATGACAAAGGAGTGTGGCCTTTCTGACAAGAGCAATTATATCAAGAAAGACATTTGGTTATATATTTGATTTCATTGTCCAAAACAAGTAAGCATTTAAATTATATTTGTTTTGTATGGAGGGTTAAATATATAAAGTGTTTACTGTATAATGTGGTGTATGGTAATTTGAAAGAGAGGCCATGTTATTTTCACTGGCAGGTTTATGGTGAGCGGTATGTGGATCAGATGGGCATCATTGGATACTTCCCTGCAACTATGGTGAAGGAGATGCAGAAGTTTAAGGAAGACACAGTGGAGATTCCCACAACTGTGAGTATATACACAACTTTGTCTCTTTAATAGGAAAATGTCTGAGATGCATATTTTTATTTTTCTATAGTGATAGATATTAGTCCTCATTTATCTCATTTTATTCAATTTTTGTTTTGTCTTTGCAGGAAATGGACTTCTATTGTGATTAAGGCACAAAAGGTTGAAGCTTCTTTTTCTCAAGTCTTGTGCTTGTTGTAGTTATTCAGGCTATTATAAAGGAAAGTACAGAGTTCTTCCCTCGAGCAGGTGTGTCAGATCATGTGCCATTACATCAAGTGGTGTTGTTTCCGGCTGAAAGGAAAACCTGGACGTTCTCAGCTGTCCATAGCCCAGAGTCTGACACCCCTGCTGTTGAGTCAGCAAGTCTTATCTGTCTTGCTCTGTCTTACATTCAGTAACAGACTATTTGCTCAATAAAGCTCTTTCATGTCAATGCAAAATGTTGATTATTTGAAAAGATAAGAATTTGTTTTTATTGCAACTTGGACTTTTGACACAATGAATTGTTGAGAGGTTGAAGACCCACTCTAGTTGTACAATATTATGAAATTTAATTTGTAATGCTAGTGTGGCTTTTTATTGCAGTGTCAAGGCTTCTTGACACTGTTATCAAAGACTTTTTTGGAAACTATCTGCATTGCACACAGTAAGTTAGGATTAATGATTAAGCAGCAAGGAAATAAATGATCTGCTTATCTTCTCTTTTTCAAAACACTTTTTTTTTTTTTAATGAAATCCATTCATTAGCGAATATACCTAATTAGTCATGTTATCTATTAATTTTTATTCATTGATATTCAATTTTTGTAGACAATTAATATGCCCCAATCCCCTCTCTTACACATGCATCCAAAAACAAATGGACAAACTGATTGTATTGTACAAACCAAGTTAACTGATACACATTGAGGGTTATGAGAGAGAAGATATGTGTGGCATCAGTGCAGGTGAAATGCTGAGTTATGGTGGCATCTGTTGCAACAGCAATGAGATGGAAATGTAATGAGATGAGATGCAATGCTGAAAAATGAAGTGTAACAAATCTATTGACTACAGCAGTACTCAGTACACACAGAAAATAGAAAGACGAAAGGCGACGGACATAGACAATTACTCTTTTTATGTGGGCACTTTATACGTGAGGAGGGTTGAAAGTGATAAAGCTGGAAATGGTAATATCTTTTTTAAGAACTGACTTTTTATGCACTAAGCAACAGTCTTATTTTCACACAGACTCAATTATTTCTTCTTCCTCACCTCCCAACTGTTTCTCTGTTAATTCAGTTTATTGACATGGCCAATCCTCAAACATTCATCAAACTAAAATTACAGCAGTCTACAAAACAAATGACTAATAAAGTGTTCAGTGTTTGTTTTATTAAGTGATGAGGCTTACTTCCCCTGTATATGAGACAGCAATTATTTGAATGATTGAGACAGGGATGTTTTTTGTTGGGAAGGCAACACAAACAGGACAGAAAAACAAAACAAAAAACTAAATATCAAACTCATTATTGCAACCACCATCACAAATGTGGATCATATGTGATTGCATTATAATTTTAGTAGTAATAATAATAGTTTTGTTTTTTTGACACATGCACCTGCAGTTTTGGTTAACATGATTTGGCCTTTTTGGAGCTCTGTTAGATGTCTCATGTTGCTTTGAAATATATCAAAGTGAAACATAGCCACAAAGGCTGCTTACAGCCAGTCAGCATAATTTTGCCTTTGTAGTTTTGCTTTTAATTGTGATGAAGTTACAAGGTTCATGTTAGAGTTATTTTCATTAGTCTCTACTTCCCACCCTAAGTCTTGTATATTTTTGTGTTTCTCCGTTTCCGCCCATGAGGACTACATCTTTCTGCCAGTCTCCCTCTCTCTCACACACACACCCATCCACCCACACACACACGCACAGTGGTCATGATTAAACATGGCCTGACATATTGTAACTGTTAAGGCTCTTTCCAATGAATGATTTTAATCTCTTTTTGATTGTTTTTGAATCGGTATCTCATCTTTCTGCATCACAGCAACTCACCCAGAGACGGTGGTGAATGCAACATCTCAATCAAATGTTCCTCATTTACAGCGGCGGATTATCAGACCCGAAGATGTTTCATTTTGATAAAAGAAGATTCAGCGATTTAGTTAGTTTCCTTCAGAGCTTCCTTTGCATTTCTCTTCCATCAGCCTCTTACATGACCGCTGCATGCATTGATTTGTGGGGCCACTACAAACTGATTATTTTCATTGGTTTATTTTTGTCTGACCCGAGGCATTCTTAGAAAGGCAGGCTTACCAGTTTAGGAAATAGAGCTGTCACATATTACGATCAATCTCCTGTTCCCCTTCTCCATGTGGATCAATACAAACCTGTTTAAAATGTAGACATCTACCGCAAAATGTCACTCAGCAAAAACATACCTCAGGCATATCTAAGATGTATATTAAAGCAGAAACATGTGCCAACAAGAGAAGCGAAGAGAAGCATTTGTTTCAATAAATAATCATATTGGAACGAAATTGGTGTCTTTACACAGTATGAACAGAGGAAATGCATGGTAAATAAAGTAGTGTTTACTAGCATTTGTCCCAAAGTGGTGAAAAGCTCAGCATCTTTTCGGCTGATTGCCAATTGTAT